>NW_026067996.1:2492530-2589378 GCF_014885135.2 Alexandromys fortis
GAGAGAGAGAGAGAGAGAGAGAGAGAGAGAGAGAGAGAGAGAGAGAGAGAGAGAGAGAGAGAAAGTAAGTATATGTGTTTAGGAGAGAATTTCTTTTGAATTACTCCCTATTTTAATCTAACCTTTAGAAGGGGCTGTTGTGATTGCTTAGTGGACAAACATGGTTTGGCATTGCCATGAAAATCTTGTGGCTGTGGTCTGATTTTTAGTTATGTGTATCTAACAGCAGAAAAAGTCTCAGACAGCATGGGCCTATCAATTAGGGAAAACATGCAGTTACTTTTATGTGCTGCATTCCCGATATATAGACCGGATGCGCAGAATCCTCTCCACAGTTCTGCAGACAGGCACTCTGAAAGATCAAATTGGTCCTGGGAGATCAATTCTGTTTGTCTTCTGTATTGGGTTTCTGTTGTTCGCTAGCAAATGACCACATATTTAGTCCCCGTAACATCACTCATTCACTATCTCAGAGTTCAACAAGCCAGAATCCACAGGGCCTGCCCAGGCTCTGCTCAGGGTCTCCCTAGACTAAAATCTAGCTTTGCCAGGCTGGCTGCTTACCAGGAAACCATGAAGAACAATATGCTTCTAACCTTCAGTGTATTGTTGTTAAAATTGACCTCTTTGGGGCTTTAGAAGCAAGCTTGTATTCTCTCAAGAATTGGGAGTCGAGTCTCAGCTTTTTTGGCTCTTGGAGGTGATATGTAACTTCCAAACTAGTATATGGACCAGTGGCTCCTGTGTCACTACATTGATAACTCTTTTGATATAGGATTGGCGCAGTCCAATTTAGACATTTTCCTTCCACCTTCTACCACATACTTAATAAATCATGGAACTAACATCAGGTTCTAAATTCATAAGAGTCAGTTTATAATTCTTATGATCATACCAGCCTCTGGCTAGGCCTGTTGCAAAGTAATAATTCTAACAGTTTAGATGGTCCAGACTCACTGAGTGGGTTTTTCTAAATTTATTTAAGAGAATGGCTACTCTTAAGGTGACGTAAGAGAAATGACCAGCACAAGTATAAAAGAAGATTGGAGGAAAAACACTGCAGATAGAGAGTACTGAAAGAACTGAGTCCTGGGGAGAGACAAGCAAATGTGCAAACAGTATAGAGACAGCCTAGCTATGGCACAGAAGATGAAGTCTCTGTAATTTCAATCTGGGGCTCTGAATCTTCAAGGCCTTACCTACCACCATTGTAGGCTCGGGTTGGGACTTCGGCTTCCATGGCCAGAAGGATGTGAGCCCCAGCAGGACTGTGTTCTGACGCCCATTTACAAGCATCATTCTGTGGTAAGCACAGACCGTAGACAGGAACAGGAAAGCAAGGATAGCAGTGGCGACACATGGGTGGAGTGGCCGCGATAACCCAGACAGGAAACCACAATGGCTCAGGTGAAGACGAGTGACAGAAAATCTGCCTTACAGACGGTGCTCAGACTCTGAATATATTTTGAAAGGGGAACTGAGGATGAAACCTGGTCTAGAGTCAGTCAGTAAGGCCCGTTTTTGTTGTGGGATAACGCTCTGGGACACTGTAAAGATGTGTCACTCATATTAGTTTAATAAAATGCTGACTGGCCAGTAGCCAGGCAGGAAATAGGCGGGGTGACTAGACTAGGAGAATTCTGGGAAAAGGAAAGGCAGAGAGTCAGTCAAAGTCAGACATAGAGGAATCAAGATGAGAATGCCTTACTGAGAAAAGGTACCAACCATGTGGCTAAACATAAATAAGAATTATGGGTTAATTTAAGTTGTAATATCTAGTTATTAATAAGCCTAAACTAATAGGCCAAACAGTTTATAATTAAAATTAGCCTCTATTTGTTTCTTTGAGACTGAACAGCAGCAGGACCAGGCAGAACAGAAACTTCTGCTAACACATTTTAAATTCTGGTGTTAGAGTCAGCCAGCTATGTGTCTTCAGGAAAACCATCAAACATTTCCATGTTTATTTTATTGAGTAGTAAAATGAAAAGGGCCTTTATCTATACTATAAAAAATACTCAACTATGATGTAGGATTCCCCTCTATATGCTGTGAATATCATTGGATAATAAAGGAACTGCTTTGGGCCTATAGCAGAGCTGTAGGGGAACAGAGTTGGGTGGGGAAAACTAAACTGAATGCTGGGAGAAAGGAGGCAGAGTCAGAGAGAAGCCATGTAGCCCCTCTAGAACCAGATGGAACTTTACCTAGTAAGCCACATCCACATGGCAATACACAGATTACTAGAAATGGATTAAATTAATATGTAAGAGTTAGCCAATAAGAAGCTAGAGCTAATGGGTCAAGCAGTGATTTAATTAATACAGTATCTGTGTGGTTATTTTGGAGCTAAGCAGCTGGGAATAAAACAAGTGGCCTCCTTACAACACAACTATATTTATCACTAAAGAGGAATGATAAAAATGTTCTGGAATCCTGCAGCACTTCAAAACAGTATTCCCTTCCTACCTCTTCTATTGCATGCTCTTGTTCTGATGTTCCAAACCCCTTCTGTTCCTTCTGGGACCTTGTCAGTCCCTCTTTCCTATTCCCAGTCCCAACTTGATATATAAAACCCAACTCAGATTGCTATTGCAATGATGAGAGACTTAGAGATAGAACAGAATCACATGTTAGATTTTAGTCAAGGGTTAGATAAGGGTACAAGAAACTCAACAAAATCTCAAAATAGAAATATCTTAAGAGTCTGTGTCTAATGTATATAAAAATAAAAACTAAAAGGTTGGTTTTCTTAGTGGGACACCCATTCAGTTCTTAGGGTATGTATGTAGCACCGAGAGCCAACTCAATAAATATCTGTTAAATGAACTTTTGGGAAGTGGGGGTCTGTATTGGGGACCAAACCCAGAGCTTCGTATATACTTAGAAAACGCTTGCTGCCACTGAATTCCAACTTCTCGGTCATTAAATGAATAAACCCCTGCTGCGAAGCTGTTGTTTGGGCTCTTCATCAGAGTCTGCCTTGTTCCAATAGAAGCACTGGTGTTCAGGTAGCAGAAGGCACTGGAACCGGACACCTGGCATTTACATAGTACCAATGTCACAATCACCACCATTATCCTTTCCTCCCTAGATCATGCAGTGTGGCCCCTTGGAGGTAAGTCTGAACCAGTTTTTCCAGGTGTGTTTCTTCAGGCAGTAGCTGAGCACATAGACAATAAATGAAAAACAATGACTAGGAAAGGAATGAATACAGGGTCCAATATCTAAGTTATTAACAATGGTTAACTATTCTGATCAACATTCCTATTAATAAAAGTGGCCTCTGAGTATGGGAACCAGAACTTGCATTCTGAGCCATGCTCAGACACACAGAGCTATTTATTCCTCCCCTTTACCCATTCTCCTCCTCCCCATTTGTTATTTCTTTCTAGTCCCGAATCTTGCTCCCTGCTCTTGCATCAATTTTAGATTGATGAGCTCTCAAGGCAGTTTGCAGAAAGCCATTCCCAGCACTGCTGCCCCAAGTCTGACTTTTCTCCTTCTGTACTAAATATGCTCACCCCCACCCCACCCCACCCCACCACCTAATGAGCAAGCTCTCCACTGACCCTTCTAAGTGACTCAGTGTTTCAGATGCCTGCCTTCTCCGAAGCTAATGCAGATATGTGTCATCAGCAAATTCCGCCAGCTTGCCAGGGAGAGCATTGGCATTTACATGCCCACAGCTCCAGGAGCACTGACCAAGCCGGTGAATTCCTAATGAGAAAGACATTGGTCTTTGGAGATAAATATTTGATGACTGGAAATTTCCAGAAGATATTTAATCATTTTAGTCAATATTCGGCCATTTTTGTCTTTTGTTTGCTTTCTTTTTTAATTATTATTTCTAGACAATATACTTTGATCATGCTTCCCCATCCAGCTCCTCCATGATCCACCCTGCCTCCCTATCCACATAACCTTATGCTCTCTTTTCTTTAAAAAACAAGCCAACAAGAAACAAACAAACAAAAACCATAAAAATACAAAAATGAAAATCAAAACAAACAGGCAAAGAACAGTAAGATTTTTTAAAAAAAAAAGCCAAAAATAAAGCAAAATTAAATAAAAAGTCCACAAAAATTCCTTTGCTTTCTTTTTGTGCTGACCAACTGCTCTTCACCATGGGGCCTGCCCTGGATTGTGGTTCATAAACCTAGTGAGACTCCATTGGAGGAAACGGATTTTCCCTTGCCAGTGGGTGTCCGTTGCAGACAGCTTCTTGTTAGTGTTGGGGGCCATTGTCTACATCCCCATCTTAGTGATGGGGCCCCATCTGGCTTGAATCTATGCAGGCCCTGTGTGTGCTGCCACAGGCTCTGTGAGCTCATATGTGCTTCAGTCCTGTTGTGTCTGGAAAACACTATTTCCTCAAAGTCATTCATCATCTCTGACTTTTACAATCTTTTTGCCTCCTCTTCCCATCCATATCTAAGGCCTGAGGGGAGGGATTTGATGAAGACATCCCACTTATGACTGGATGTTCCAGGGTCTCTCACTCTCTGCACATTGTCCATTTGTGGGGTCTGTGTTAATTCCCATCTACTACAAGAAGAAGCTTCTCTAATGTGGGCTGAGCAAGGCACTGCTCTATGGGCATAGCAATGTGTCATTAGGAGTCATTTTATTGCTATGTTCCTTTGGCAGAATAATATTACTGAGTTTCCTCTAGACACATGGCCTATCTAATCTCAGAAAAACAAAGAAAAACAAAAATAGTCTTTAATTTTATATAGAAATACAAACAAACAAAAAAAAATGTAGGCTAGGTAAAGCAATCCTGAATAATAAAAGAACTGCTCGAGGTATCGCCATCCCTGACCTCAAATTCTACTGTAGAGTTGTAGTAATACAAACAGCATGGTATTGGCATAAATTAGACATGTTGATCAATGAAATCTAATTGAAGACCCGGACATAACATAGTTCTACATACCTTTGGAAACCTACAAACTTGACAAAGAAGCCAAAAGCACACACTGGAGATAAAGCAGCCTCTCCAACTATGTTGGTCACAGCAGATGGCTGCATATAGAAGAATGAAAATAGACCCATACCTATAAGACTGCAGAAAACCCAACTCCAGATGGACTAAGGGCCTCAATATAAAACCAATCTGATAGACTAGGAAGCAGCGATAAACTTGAACTCATTGATACAGGAAAAGACTATGCAAACAGGATACTGATAGATAGCCCATGCACTAAAGCCAATAATTAATAAATGAGACCTCATAAAACAGAAAAGCTCTGTACATCATTTGGGCAGAACAGCAAGCTACAGAATAGAAAAAAAGTGTTTTCCAACTATGCATCTGATAGTGGGTAATACCTGTGGATGAAGCAGAAGCAGGGCTGTTGTGGGAAGGAAAGGGACCAAGAGAAGGCAGGCTAGAGATGAAGGTCAGGAGAAATGTAAGAGGGTCAACAAAAACAATAGGTATGGAAATACCATAATGAAACCAATTCCTTTATATGATAATTTTAGAAAATTAATCAATAAACATACAAGATCTCTCAAATAACCAAAAACTGATGATCCCTTACAGTAATCCACTAATGCATGAGTGCTACATAAACTGAAAGCCACGGTGCATAACAAGAGTACATACATGGAATTAACTTCCCATTGCTAATTACAAGAGAAGAAACTAGGAACCCATAACAGCACCATGTGCAAGCATCGTTAGTGCAAGAGACACATGAATTCCGTGAGCACAGCTGCACCCTCCTGCCTCAGGCTTCATCATGCCTCAAGAATGAAACAAGCAGAGTTTCTCAGCATCCCTTGTGAATTATTTTTCTTTGTGGAAGCAGCTTGCTAAGGTCTTAATGTAAATCGGAAGGGTCTGCCATACTACTTAGGACTAGACAGCCTTGACTCTATCACAGGGACTTGGCTGTAGTTAGACAGCACTTGATAGCATCGTGAAAGTTTACAGTTAAGATTTTCTCTAGGTCTGAAACACTGACGATGCAGCTTTTGCCTTCATTGACAAAGACAAGGCATCTAAGTTCCTCACCCTCGCTGCTGCACACACACAAAGTAGGTGCAGACAGGAAAGCAAAGGTGGGAGAATCCAACGGGAGGCTGCGCTGGTAACCTTACAGGTGCTGTGATCAAACACCATGACAAAGGCATCTTATAGAAGGAAGGGCTTATTTGGTCCATGGTTCCAGAAGGATAAGTCCATGATGGGGGAGCTGATTGGCAGACTGCAGGTGGCTGGAGCAGTAGCTGAGAGCTGAGGCTCACAACTCAAACCATAACAAACGAGAAACACAGAAGGAGACCAGGAGCTGGATGGAGCTTTGCAATCTCAAAGCTGCTCCCAGTGATGCACTTCCTCCATCAAGGCCACACCTCCCAACTCACCCCAAACAATGACAATACACATAGACCAAGCGATCAAATACCCAAGAACACAGGGGACATCTCATTCAAGCCACCACAAAGGTGGCCATTCCTGGTGTCATTTTTCACTTAAATAATTCAGATAGTTCTTTATGATTATGAAGTTGATGGGATATGGCCCGATTTGTAGAATACTTCCTTAACATACTTGAAGCCCTGGGTTTGATACACTGCACAGAATAAACCAGGAATGGTAGCGTATATAATGCCAGCACTTAGGAGCTAGAGGCAAAAATATCAGTTTAAGTTTATCCTTAGCTACAGAGTATGTTTGAGGTCAGCCTGGTCTGCACGAGACCCTGTTTCAGATTTTAAAAGAAAGTAAAAACTTTGGGGGAGAATAAAATTCAAAAGTACCTGGCACCCAAAGCATTGGCAGTATTTTCACTTGATACCCCTCGCGTCCCCTTAGGCTTGAATGAAGAATAGTTTCCTTAAATTAGAAGCTGTTCTAAGTCAAGGCCTTACAGATCTCCAAGCACTTAAGTCAAAAGTGTTTGTGACTAGAACACATGAAGCCCCCACACAACTCAATAAATTCTCCTTTGGAGAAACAAAAATAGCCAATAAGTATATGAAAACGTTCAGCATGATTAGCCAGTAGGGAAATGCCAATCAAAACCACAAGCAATGGCACTTTTCATCAGTTAGAATAGCTCTAATCAGAGAACAGAAGACAGCAAGAGCTGATGAAAATAAGGAAAAATCAGCATCTTCTCATCACGTCAGGGAAGGTGAAATGGTGCGGCTGCCCTGGAAAGGGATTGGACAGTTCCTGCGAAGTCACCATCAAAGCACTGATCCCACTTCTACCCAGTACACAGGAAAAGTGAAAACCCACAACCACACAAAACCCCGTAGGCCCCTGTTCACAGTAGCACTTATGCCTAACAGCCCAAAGGTCCCCCGGCCATGCTGCACTCATACAGGGGAAATTATTTGGCCTCAGCCACAAAAAGGAATGATGTATTAATCTGTGCAATCACATGGGCGAAATTGAACATGCTGAGAGAAAGTAGCCAATTATGAAGGGCTACAAGCTGTGCATTAACAATCTATGGAGGCAGAAAGAAAGCCGTGGATGTGGACTGGAAGGAAATAGGAGGATAGGCAGCAGCTGCTGACAGGTATGCAGCTTCTCTGTACGACGAAGAGACTGTCCTAAGCTCAGGCTCTGCGGTTCCACAACCTTACACATGTGTTTACAGCATGGAGCTTGTACTCCATAAGTGAATTTTATGCTATGTGAATTAAATTTTTCAATAAAGACATTTTAAACACAATACCACATACATGCATGTGTGCTTGTGCACACAATGAAAATAATCTACAGTGTTTGTGCTGATCTTTGCTTTTCCCAGGAAGCAGCTTCTTTCTGTCTGCTATTAATCGGAGATAAGTTGAAAATGTTTTCTTCCAATTCCCTGTTGTTGACCTCTGGCTTAGTACACAGACACAGACATAGACATACACAGAAAGACACACATAGACACAGGCATAGACATATGCATACGCGTGCGCGCGCACACACACACGCACACACACACACAGAGAGAGAGAGAGAGAGAGAGAGAGAGAGAGAGAGAGAGAGAGAGAGAGAGAGAGAGCACAATTTGCCTTCCCCCAGCATCAGTCAGCACCAAGACACTTTGAGTTCCTTCTTCCCACACAGGGAACATAAGCGCAAGGCTCTGACTAATCAGCCAGTACCAAGTTGTCCCTGGGCAATGATCACACTTTCAGGAGCAGGCTGGAAGCTGCTCTCTGAGGAAGTTGGTTTCAGGAGCATCTGCTTCCTTAGATGAATTGGGAATTGCAAAATGAAGAGAGCATCCAAGTATTCAAAGGAACATACAATGCCTTGTGCACTACAGAGGAGAGAGGGGGAAGACAGAGGAGGGGAAGGAGGCAGGCAGGGAGGGGAAAGGCATGGGCACGTGAGGGTGGAGCATTCACATGGTCCTCTGGCTTGTCCAGAGTCCTGTCCTATCCTGAAAGCATTATAGCTTTCTTATTTCCCCGGGGCAAATACTCATTCTCTGGGCTCCTGTCCACTGGGTTTGGGTGGAGCTGATCCATGTTCTAACAGAGCAGGCTTTAAACAGAATGCATTGCCTTCCTCAGCAGGTAAGCATTGTCCCATTATTTGAAGACTTTGCCACAAGGCCCTCCTCACAAAGAAGTGACAGTTCAACTAACAGGCCATCCGGCTAACTGTAGATTTTAGACTTGCCAGCCTCCACAACTGCATCCAAAACACACCTCTTTCCATAAACATGGCTCCATCCTCCTGGTCGCTTTCTGAGAGCCCTAATACACAAATGGATGATGATCCCAGAGTAGCCACGGGCCTTTAGAGCTTTAGGTAGGAAGGATACACGTGTTTGCATTCTTCCACTCAACTTTACCTCTACCTTCAATAAAGTCCATCCTACTCCTTGCAGATTCTACGTGAATCATCTATTTCTATCAGCTTAATCCGCATCCAACACACTCTTCACATCTTATGGGTAACAAAAGGTTAAGTGACTTGCCCAAGGCCAAAAATGCTGACAATGGGGAGATGCAAGTCTCCCCATCCTTCCCAAAGACTTCCAGGGTCATTTTCTGGAAGGAAAAGGCTGGGGATGCTCTATTCTAAAAGAAGTCAAATCAGTAACTTGAAAGTTAGTTACCTAAAAAAAAAAAAAAAAAATATGAGTCGCTGCTTCCCCCCCCTCTCACAACACTGATCCCAATCAGATCTGTCCATAACTTAAAGATATCTACTGGGAGGTGGTGCTTGTCATTGTGTCTTAGGTCCGTATACCTTTCAGTACCTGCAGACCGAGTTCTCAGCTCAATACCCCTCTAAACGACCTCTCAACTGACCTTCAACCAGACTTCTGTTGTGCAGTTCAGATTAAGCTACTACAGGCCACTACTCACTTTGGAGGGCTAAACAGAGACCTCATGGGACTGCCTGGGCACGAAAGTAGCCATCAGTGTCCTTTCTTCTTAGGACAGTGGAGCCATCCCTGTGTCTCTTACTCATTTAAGTTTCATCTCTATTACATATGCCATGTTGGAGTCCGTGGTAGGAATGATGTTTTGCTCTAAACTGAAAGCCTTTGGAAAATTCTCTTCTCTGATTAAAGACCATCTTCTAGGAGGAGTTCAGTTCACCAGAGTCATCTCAGCATTGAAGACTGAAGCCTATCCGAAGACTAAAAGGTAACACCCTGCCCAGAGAGTATAGCACTGCTTCTCACCTGCTCTTTTGAGGGCTAACTGGGAGATTTTATGTAATTTTTAATGGACACTTGACTGCACATATTTTGAGGTCAGAGTGTAACATTTCAATATATATACAGATGTACAATATATAGGGATATCATGTATCCTCAGTATACTCATTGATTCTGTGTCCAGAACACTCAGATTCCAATTAGTTGTTGCCAAGTGCGTAGTCCCACTGAGCTTTTTGAGCATTTATCTGCATAGCAGGAGACCCACATATTTCCTTCCATTGCCTTCCTTTAACTGGGTCCTCCACCCAGAAACTCTAACCCCCAATTTCTTTCTATATTCAAGACAGCCTATAAGCTTCAATCACCCGTCCTTCTTGTCTTGTAGTTTGTGAGACTCTCATGCATACACATGCCCTACATTTGCATGCCTTTTCTTGTGTTCGTCTAGTTCCAGTTTATTCTAGACTCTCAACATGTCAGACCTTGAGAGAACAGTGAGAGTCTGCTGCCTCCACCAGATCAGCAGATCTCCTTGAAGATCACAAACTGACCACAGGTTTAATACATTCGCTCCTTATTTTATGAAAATAACCCACCTGAACACAGTTTTATAGGGTATCTAAATGTGAAAGTCACTTTTATTCACCTTAAGTAGAATCAATACATTTTAACACACTATTCGATTTTACTCGACACCATCTTAAATCTGACCACACTGGAATTCTTTAAAAGGCCTATTAGGGGTTGGGGAGACAGCTCAGTGGTTAAGTGTTTGTTGTGTAATCATGTGGACTTAGTTTGGATCCCCAACACCCATGTAAAGTCCAGGCAAAGGATGCATCTATCACTCTGGTACTGGGGGCGAGGGTTAGAATGGATACAGATGCACCCTGGAAACTCACCGGTCAGTCATGCTAACCAATGTCAAGCTTCAGAACCAGTGAGAAGTTATGTCTCAAAAAATAAAGTGAGGAGTGAAAGAAGAAATCACCAGATGTCAACATTTGGAATTCACTTGCACACACATAGGTGAGTGCACACACACGTACAAAGTGTGCACATACATACACACACCGCATGCACACAAATAAACACATCAGTAAGTAGCCTATCAGCACCAGTTTGGACTTTCAAGTTTGTCAAAGATCTAAAACATATTAGCTTGTCTGTTGTGTACCTTAACTGAATGCCCAATTTTATAACAACCAAACCCATCTCCCTGTCCACGTAAAACCTTCTCAATACCACTTGAAACCATTTGCAAACTACCAAGGTAAATGCTCCATATGTTGAGAACATAGATGAGCAGGAAACCCTGAAGTTTAGCACTGGTGTTTGTTCCCACCGTCTGTTTCTTATCAGGTGTGTAGACGAAGACAAATTACTTACCCTCTCTGAATTTCTATTCTTCCATCTATGAAGTGAACATAGTAATATTACCTTTGCTCAGACTGTTATTGTTTGGATAGGAAATGTGCCCCTGAACTTGTTGATTGAAGGCATGGTCCTGAACGCAATGTCTATAGGTGGGGCTTTGGGAAATGGGTTGTATTCTATGGTTCTCAGGCTCCCTAATTTTGTGACCTTTTAGTGCAGATCCTCATGTTGTGGTGAGCCCCACGCCATAAAATTATTTTTGTTGCTATTTCATAACTGTAATTTTGCTACTGTTATGAATCTTAATGTAAATATTTTTGGAGATAGAGGTTTGCCAAAGGGGTCACAAGCCCCAGGTTGAGAAACCGTGCTTTACACTGATGAATCTTTAACCTGATGGCATTTTTGGAAGGTGGTAGATGACAGGAGATGGGAACACACTAGAGGAAGTAGGTTTTTGGGGGTGTGCCTTTCATAGTCTATCTTGCGTATGGATGGCTCCTGCCCCTCCCTCCTGCTCCCCTCTTTTTCTGGTTTCCATGATGTGAGAAGCCAGCCTCTGGTACATATATCTGTCTTGTGTCTAGCCTAAAAGTAACAAAGCCAAACGAATGAGATCTCTCAAACCATGAGCCCAAATACCTGCCCCTCCCACCAAGTTGATTTTATCACACTGAGCAAGAAAGTAATACAGAGATCCTGGCACCCGAAGAGGATAAAGTGTGTTCTGGGCCCAGATTTCCACTATGTTTGCAGTGGCACATCCCACATTGCTACTCTTTAATGGGAGAATGTGGAAGGAGGCGCAGTTCACATCAGGGGTGACAGTCCCTTAAAGAGGGAAGAGTGTGATGTCCGAACAGAGACCTAGTGTTGATTCCATCCAATAGAGGCAGTGCTTGTTCAGACAACTGCAATGACATCACCGGCACACACTCTCTGGCTGGCCATTTACTTTGTAAAACACCCTCTCATTTAAGTCTCAGAATCCCGGGGTGGGGGCTAATGTTCTTTGGCTATAAGAGAGCAGATGGGGTCGCTGTGAGGTTGGGTTCACTGTGTGGTAAGAAAGTGTGACAAAGCTTGAAGAATGACCTGGTTCTGCTTCACAGAACATCAGGCTTCTATAAGCAGTGAGGGTAGGGAGTGAGTCTAATACTCTAGGGAGAATCACATTTATTTGAAAGCTTTCTTAAAATTTGCTTGATAGGACCAAGAATTTACATTCTTTCTACTCTACAATTTTCTAGTCATCTCTCCTAATAGAAGCCAGGAGCATGATCTTTTGCATGATATGCTCTAGACCTATGTGCTGGCTACTAATCCACTATCTTCATACTGTAATGTTTTTGTGCAATTCAAACAAAGAAGAGGCAAGTTAACAAGCTAAAATTAGCCCCTGGGCATTCAGTTTGGGTTTTTTGCTTTATGGATTCAGGACATTTTTAACACATTTATGTAACTATGTTTACTGAGAACATGTTAAGACCAATTTCCATTCTGAGAGCTAGGCATACAAAATGAGTTCAAACCACATGAGAAGGATTCTCATCATGGATGTTACATTTGCACTGAGAGACTAGACAGGTGAAAAGGCCTTGTGCTATCTATACTCAGCTCTCTCTCAAGAGGAGGCAACAGAGAAGGTTTGATGGTTGTTGGGTGTCAACTGCCCTGAAAGGAGGAAGGGCAAGTGTAATAGGCCTCACTCTTGCAGGAGTGCACAGTAAAAGCAAGGGAGGGGAGAGGAGGCTGCAGAGACGGATCAGTTGCTAAAGTACTTCCTATACTAGCATGAGGATCCATGTTCAGATCCCAGCACCCACAGAAAAGCCAGGCAATCTAACTCCAGAGCTGGGAGTGAGGCGAGAGGAAGACAGGCAGCTCCATGGAGCTCACTGGCCAGCTAGTCTAGCTGAGTTAGTAAGCTTCATGTTCAGTGAGAGACCCTGTCTCAAAAAGGGAGGTTGAGAATGACTGAGGATGACACATGACATCGACTTCTAGCCTCCAAGTGTATTCATGCATATGTGCACACATTTGAACCATACAAATACATACAAAGGAGGAGGCATTAAATGGAGCTACATCTAACAACCCTCAGGCCATGGAGGGCAGAATGACACCACCGAATTCCCTGCCAACCAGTTCCATGACATCACCCTACCTCCCATGGATTAGTTACTTCATCCCCAAGTGTGGAAGGCCAAACCACCAGTATTTTTCAGTCTGCCTCTGTGGGTGGAAATCTAGCTTTAATTGTCTAATTGCTACTCTGGCAACGGCTGCCGCGGATTCAGTTTAGAACTCGGCACAGGTGTGCTCCGCGGCTGATGTTCTGTTTCCAAGGGTGAAAGGAAGGAATTAGAGGGCCTGACGGCTTCTGCTTCAGGAGTTAAGATGAAGCTATTTTCTTCCCCCAATCAACTCATGTTATCTCATTCCAATTTTCCAGAGTGTCTTATCATAAATTAAACTGGGTTGCCAAATCCCACAGCAACAAAAATGCAAAGGTAGTTGGGAGGAGGAGAAGAAAAAGGGTTGGAGTTTATTAAGGAAAAATATTTTCATGTCCTTGAAATAGTCATTACCTAAAAAATCTGGATGTGATGATAATAACGAAGATGATGAGGATGAAGAGAAATCAGTGATGATTTCAATGATGACAAGAAAATTAAAAATTAAGTTGGCTCTTGCCCTAGCATTTGAAAGACTAAGGCAAGAGGAGTGTCTCAAGTTCAATACTACCGGAAACTACAGAGCGGGATGCCATGTCACTACCGCCTCAGGATAAAAGTGATGATGATGATGGCCAGGCCTGCACTTCCACACACATCCACTTACTTGAGCTATAATATTTTAGTCTAAGGCAGGCAAGCAGCCTTAGGCCTATTTTATGTTTTAAAAAAACAGTTCTAAAAAATTCTGTGCATTTCTTAAAATAGTTACTGATCTGAGCAGCTAATTAATTCAATTTCAATAAGGACTTTTTTCCTTTTTAAATACTTAGAAGATGGCTATGCTGACTTTAACTTGCATTTGAATTATGTTCAAGTCAACATTGAAGAGGAGAGCTGGAGTCAGTGGTAGATGCCTCAGTAAACTTGGTATGTCATGCAATGAAAGCACGAGAGAGAGAGAGAGAGAGAGAGAGAGAGAGAGAGAGAGAGAGAGAGAGAGAGAGAGAGANAGAGAGAGAGAGAGAGAGAGAGAGAGAGAGAGCGCTAATAAGGAAACTCCAGAGCATTTCCTACAGCATTTGAACGAGCAGCACTAGCTTGAGCTGTCTGGATACTATGGCAGCTACTGTACACCAAGACTGCCTCTGCATGCTAGTAACTGGAGAACACTGCTTAGATAAACACTACAAGGCCTATTACAGAATGGAGGTTTCTGTTAAGACTACAAATCATCCCTGGAGGACAGAGTCTCTAGAAATGACCAGAGAGTTTAGTTTTCTTCCTTGGCAAATGTATGTCTCTGAGAAGACAGTGCAAAGTGAAGACTGCTTATCGGAGATGCCTAAACACATATACACGCATGCATGCACACTCGCCCCCCCCCCACATTCACACTCAATTTACAAATGAATGGAAACCGTGACCTGGGAAAGATCTTCTATTGCATTGCCTTTTTTTCATTTGATGGTACAGTTACAAACATCAGGTGTGTATTGGAACCAACTGTAGGGTTTAACAAAGACATATGCCGAATGCTTGGATCCTGTTTAAAAGGACAAGGGTGGGGCTTCCAGCATGAGTCCTTTTCAGAAGTTTCCCCAAGTGAATCCATGACAGAAGTGTGGTAACTGTTGTATTTGTTGCTTTTCTCGCTGCTGTGACAAAAGACCAGACAAAGGGCCTTCCAGAAGGAAGGGTCGATTATGTCTCTTAGTTTTAGAATGGATCCGGCCCCTAATAGAGGCAGAAGTATGATGTGGCTTGTCACATTCCTTTCACATACAGGAAGCAGAGAGCAGACAGAAAGCAGGGCCAGGATATAACATCTCAAAGCTCAATACCACTGGGTACTTCTTCTACATGGTCCATTCAAGCCCTAACTGCCGTCTCTGAGGATCTTCCCATGAACTCAACATGCTAGTATTAGGAAGTACAGATTCTACCCCAGCCACAGAACAACTCATGCACAACCTGAAGTCTAGTCCATTAGTAGCCAAAGAAGAGTAAGTAACTATATTAAAGTTTATCTTAAACTTTTACATAATGCTTAAGAAATTAAACTGTGAAGCTGGTTAATGCATGGTTTAATACTGGACTCCTTAAGCTGTCAGATACTCATGGTCATACCTCTTGGGTGGCAGGCACTGACAGCCCCCAAAGAGAAGACAAAAGTATCACAGTATGGGACAGGTGGCAGTGTTGACATCCAAGATTAGGTTTGAATGTACTGTGGTGATTTGAAAGAAAATGGCCTCCAAAGGGAGTGGCAATAATAGGAGGTGTGGCCTTGTTGGGGTAGGTATGGACAGGTTGGAGAAAGTGTGTTACTGTGGAGGTGGGCTTTGAGGTCTCATATATGCTTAAGCCACACCCAGTGAGACAGTCTACTTCCTATTGCCTGTAAGACGTAGAACTCTCAGCTACCTCTTTGCCACTGTGTCCCACAATGAGGATAATGGACTGAACCTCTGGACTGTAAGTGAGCTACCCAGTTAAATGTAAGTGAGCTACCCCAATGTTTCCCTTAGAAGAGTTGCCATGGTCATGGTGTTTCTTCACAGCAATAGAAACCCTAAGATATGTACCATGACTAAATATTACTGAATTTATCAGGCAAAAGAGACTTACAGATTTGTAGACAATATCACTGAATTTTTGCAAATAATCTAAACATGTTGCTACCCCCAAAAAATCAATGGAGTATGTCTCAGTTAGGGTTTCTATCACTGTGAAGGGACACTATGACAATGGCAACATTTATAAAGAAAATATGTAATTGAGGAGGTGGCTTACACAGTTTAGAGGATCAGTCCCATCATGGTGGGACATAGTACCATGCAAGACATGCATGGTACATGGTGCTTGAGAGATAGCTAAGAGTTCTACATCTTGAAGGCATCAGAAAGTGGACCACCTCACTGGGAGTGGCTTAAGCATATATAAGACCTCAAAGACCACCTCTATAGTGACACACTTCCTCCCAACAGAACCACACCTACTCCAACAAGGTCATACTGTTGTAGAATATTGTAAACTATGTTAAGATATGTAGTTGGTGTAATAAAAGGCTGAATGGCCAATAGCTAGGCAGGGGGTATAGATGGCATTTCTGGACAGAGAGAAAACTCTGGGAAGATAAAGGTGGAGTTGTCAGCCAGACATGGAAAAGAAACAAGAGGTGAAAGATGGAAGAGAGGTAATGAAATGTGGCAGAATATAGATGCATATAAGTGGGTTAATTAAGGTATAAGAGCTAGTTGAGACAAGCCTAAATAAAGGTCAAAGTTTCATAATTAACAATATGTCTCCATGTTGTTATTTGCAAGTTGGTGATCCCAGTGAAAAAGTAATACTACGGGGGGAGAGGGAGGGAAATGGGAGGAGGTGGAAATTTTTAATTATAAATAAATGGAAAAAAAGATGCCATGGGTCCTGTGAAAGCAATGAATAAAAGGTGTATTTCTTTACTAAAAATTAAAAAAAAGTAATACTACACCACACCTCCTAATAGTGCTATTCCCTTTGGGGACATTTTCTTTCAAAACACCACATTCTACTCCCTGGCCACCAAAAGTTTGTAACAATATCATAATACAAAACTCATTTAGTTCAACTTCAAAAGTCTCTACAATCTATAACAGTCTCAATAATGCTTAAAAGTCCAAAGTTCAAAGTCTTTTGAGATTCATGCAATCTCTTGACTGTAAATCCTTGTAAAATTAAAATATAAAAGAAGATCACATATTTGCCACATATAATGGCACAGGATATACATTACCTTTCCAAAATGTAGGGAAGGGAGCATAGTGAGGAAATACTGGACCAAAGCAAGACCAAAAACCAGCTGGGCAAACTCCAAACTCTGCATCTCCGTGTCTGATGTCAAAGCATCTTCAGATCTCCAGCTTCTTTTAGCTTTGTTGACTGAAACATGCTTCTTTCTCTTGATTTGGTTCCACTCCCTGTTAGCAGCTTTCCTTGGCAAGTATGCCATGACTCTAGCATCTCTAATATCTTTGGGTCTCCAAGGTAATCCAGACTTCGACTTCACAACTTCATGCAATGGCCTGTCTAGGCTTCCATTCAGGGACACTGCTGACACATGCCTGGCCTCAGTGGTTTTCCTTAGCCACAGAGGCAAATTACATAGTCATTCTCTTTTGTCTTTAACCCCAGAACTATATGACCAAGACCACCAAGTTCTGATGCTTTTTGGGGCTGGAACATGCCCCCTCCCTTCAATAATATCTTTCCCATCTTTCTGCTTTTGATGGTTTCCTTCATTGCCTAAGTTTGGTTGTTCTAGAACATGCACTGTAGACAAGGCTGGCCTCAAACTCAGAGATCCACCAACCTCTGCCTTCTAAGTGCTGGGGTTAAAGGTATGTACCCTGCTTTAAGATTTTGTTTAGTTCCTTTTTGCAAGTTGAAAATTTAGTTGGGTGGGATCTTGCCCTGAAGTCACCACTCCATTTAATCTGTTAATCTCCTTGAACACGAGATTTAATTCTATCCAAATTCCTGGTGTCCCTTTTTTCAATCTATACACATTTTGTGTTTCTCCTTGCTCAGCTTGCTCCTTTTCATTATAAATCTTTATCAAAGTTAACGCTAATAACCATAGGACATTGGGCTGCTTTGAGACTTTCTCTTCTAACAGATTTAATCCAAACTTCATTTTAGCCTCAGGTAGACTCTTCAGACAAGGGCAAAGAGCAGACATATTCTTCACCAAAATATCACAATTTCTAGGCCACATATTAATATTCTCCTCTGTAACCTCTTGAGCATGGCCTACACATTTCATCAAATCACACTCAGCAACACTGTTTTCCATGCTCCTACTAGTATGACCCATTAAGCAGTGCTTAAAGCAGTTTCTGTACTTTCTTAACATAAAGTTCCAAAGTACAAAATTACTTCAAATAAAATCAAGGTCCAGCTTATCACAGCAATACCCTAGTTCCTGGTACCACTTCTATCTTAGCTAGGGTTTCTATTGTTGTGAAGAAACACCATGATCATGGTAACTCTTACATAGGAAAAACATTTAATTGAGGTGGCAGCTTACAATTTCAGAGGTTCAGTTCATTATCATGTTGAAGCATGGTGGTGTACAGTCAGACATGGTGGTGGAACAGTCGCTGAGGGTTCTACATCTTACAGGCAAAGGAAGTAGACTGTTTCACTGGGTGTGGCTTAAGCATATATGAGACCTCAAAGCCCACCACCATGGTGGTATACTTCCTACAACCAGATCATTACCTACCCTAACAAGACTACACCTCCTATTATCACTACTCCCTTTGGGAGGGTCATTTTCTTTCAAACCAAAACCATAGAGTATAACTGTAATTATGCAAGTTATGAAAACAAAAAAAAATGATCACATGGGTACATGTCCTACATCTGAGACAAGCTCTAGACTATTGTACTATAAAATAAAAACAGTAACAAGTAGTAATGATAATTTGATTATAAAAATAAAAATAATCAAGGTGAATGTTTAAAGTATGGATTTTACATAACTTGTTTTAGTGTAAAGGCAATTTCTACTTAATAGCTCAAGTCTATACAAATTTCAGGTTCCATGCATTCACTGAACCATTTGCTGCTTCAGGCCTCAAATCACTATGCACATAACCAACACACATGGCAGTCAATGACCAGCACATCCATTTCAAAGTCTGCCAGTGATTGGTCACTGCATAGCTATTACTCATTTCACTTTCAGATAGTGAACTGCATGCTGCGCCGCCTCCTCATCTGCCATGAAACAATATTTGACCTTTTCCAAAATTGAGTCAAGTGGCCACCAAAATTGGAAATGCAATTCCAAACCAAAAGGCAATAACTGTGGGAGTGAAATTAAAATAGAATGTAAATGGAATTATGAAAGAAAGAGCTGACCACAGAGTCAAGAAAACCCAGTTACACTGTCAGAGGAATTTAATACATGCTACCTTGTCCATATAAAACAGGAAAGTGGTTTTGACAGAAAGGATGAATTTGTCCCAGCGGAACTGACAAACGAAAAGCTCAACCTTAAGCAATCTCTCAGATGTATTTCAAGATACTGAAACCACAAGAGTATTAGATACTAATTCCCTAACTTAAGTGAAATATGACAATTGGTCAAGTTAAAGAAAACATGCCTGCTTTAAATTGTAGTCATGTGACAGGAGAAAAAAGATTATCACAAACTCTTCTTGATAAGATTTTATAAGGAAATAAAATACTTTAATTTTCCATGTTTCTTATTTTAATTTTAAGTGCACTATACAAACATTAGCTTTACCATTTTTCTTATTTTCCTATGCAAATATAACCAACAATAAGAGAATTTTTTAATGGTTTGCAAAGTATTTTAAAGGTCACATTACAATTAAAATTTCTCTCACTGCTTATTAGGATTGTTTTGTAAAATTCTGGCTTTTGTGGTTATGTTCATGGTCTCACCCTACTATGCAAAGCAAGTACTACTTGATTTAGATAATTATACTATATGTGTATCATTTATTGATGAGTAAATATGCATTGATTGGCAGTCTATGTTCAAATATTTTCTCCTGAGAGGGTACAAAGTATGTGGGGGCTAGAGAGATGGCTCAGTGGGTTAGAGCATTTGTTATTCTTGTAGTGCTCCTGGGTTCAGTTCCCAGCACCCACACAGTGGCTCACAACCACCTGTAACTCCAGTTCCAGGGATCTAATGCGTTCTTCTGATCTCCATGTGAACTGGGTACTCACATGGAGCACATACATACATGCATGCATGCAAAACATTCATGAATATAAAATAAATCTTTTCTTAAAGAAAAAATGTATGGAGGGACGGTGCCAGGGAAACAGCAGAGGCTAAGTTTAGATGCCTTGCTATGTAAAGGAAGATGCAGCAGCATATTTCTTGTTCCTGTGGCAGGATGGAAGGCAGGGACATGAGAACTCTAGATGCTTACATATAGCGCCCAATGTGGGGCTCAAACCCACAATCCTGAAATTAAGAGTCTCATTTTGAGATTCCTGGAGACAGGATTATCATTTCAGACTGAAGTAGAGGTAAGATCCAATGGCTGACTGTTTTGATTTTCTGACCATCGGGTGGAACCCCAATATCTGTCTCTGGTTTTTTATTGTTCATGCTCTCGTATTACACTTACAGGCCTGCTAGCTTGTATATATAACACTGGACATCAAGAGATCTTGTAAGGATGTCTTCTGATCTTACACACACACACACACACACACACACACACACACACACAGTTGGTCTTCTGTTATATAAGAAAGCAAATGCATCAATCATTGGTCAAGAACATATCCCCCCCTACACACACATACACACACACAGCAATTCCTCAGCTGAGGTTCCTCTTCCTAGAGGACTTTAATTTGTCTCAAGTTTACAAAAACTAACTAGCACACATATGAATGAACCTTAACAATTATGCTACATTTTGAAAGAAGCCAGGGAAAGCTGACCACATAATAATTCAATTTATACAAAATGTCCAGAACAGTCAAGTCCGTAAAGGCAGAAACTAGACTGGGGATCACCAAGAACCGGGGAGGACAGGCAGAAGGGGGATGGAGGTGGTTACTGCCAAAGGATGACGGATCCCTTTTCACCTTTCTACAGGTGAAGAAAAAGCCCCCCAAAGAGTGACTATGGTTAAATGATCCTGCTAAAAATCAATGAGCCATCCAGTTCACACTAATGGCCTTTAAAGGTTAATTACATCTCAGTAAAGTTGATGGAAACACTAGGGTGTTGAGGACCACTCCCATAATCTTCCCAGTCTGAGGGCAGTTGGGATGACTGAAGCCAAAGTTTGGGGTTCATTTTTGACCCAGTCCCACTTTTGTATCTGTCTACTGCTACAGAGTAAAATATGGGTCTTGCTTTGTTTTGGAGGAATGAAGATGAGGGCAGCAGGGCAGCGAAGCCCCTCCAGGAAGGTCGTGAGTAACAGAGCTACCAGCTTCTGAACCAGCTTTGCCATGGAGTAGTGTCTGCTTTGAGAGTCCTCTTTGAGGAGATGGAAATACTCACAGGGGGAAGGGGCTCGTGTCTTGGTCTTTAAAAAACAACTTAGTCTGGGGAAGATGGCAGAGAAAGAAATGACTGTTCGTGTTGTACGAGCGCATCGCCGAATTGTTCTCTTTCTCCACGGCTAATTAGAGCTTTCATTTTAATTAGCCTACCTCCATCTGCCGCCCCTTCTTAAATCCACACACTAACAGAACACGAGATTGCATCAGAATCCAAACTTACTTACCGGTTGGGTTCGAACAGCAGAGGATTCAGAGAAGTTTGAACGTGAGAAGGGCTTGTCCAATTAAAAATTCAATTAGCTGAGATGCTATGGGTAATTTACATCTCATTTATTATATCCCTCCTGCATGAGTTAACCCAGGAGTCAAGTACTTTAGCAAAATGCTAAAAATAACATTTCCACGTGCCCTGGAGATTTCGAGGGCATCACAATTTACCAGCAAAAGCCAGGCAGAAAGCTACATGTAGGACTCATATTGCTGTGGAGTATAAACTGAAGTTCTCCTGGGAACAGGGGGAGGATGCATACTTGTATTAAATAGTTTAAACAAATGACTGAACTTCATGATTGTGGAGAGTTAAAATGCAAGCCACTAGAACCCATTTTCCCTGAGTCCTTACAAGGGCGCCCCTGAAAGACATCCACTATCCACCCTAACATCCTTGGGACTATTAAAACATTAAAACCTTTAAAATGTATTTCTTTATGTGTATGGGTGTTTTGCGTGTGTGTGTGAGTGTGTGTGTGTGTGTGTGTGTGTGTGTACCACATTGGTGCCTAGTGCCCACAGGGGCTAAAAGAGGGCATTGGATCCCCTGGAACTAGAGTTCCAAATGGTTGGTTGTGAGCTGCCATGTGGGTTGTAGGAACTGAACCTAGGTCTTCTGGAAGTGCAGCGAGTCCTCTTAATTACTGAACCATCTCTTCAGCTCTGAGCTACATTGATTCCAAAGCTAAGAATGTCAACATACAACATGTGGTCTCCATGAATGTAACTGGTGAATGTCTTGATTTATGAATTTCTTTGTTCTGTAATTAATAAAGTCTCATGTCAACACCTCCATAGTGAACATGGTATTTGGGGTCATCTGAATCTTTGTTCCAGGGGCATGGCCACTCACATGTGGCTCCAAAACAAACACTTAGTCCCTTTAAGGTGAGAGTTAGCTGTGTTTGCACTGGGTGGGAGGGGGGAGAAAACTTTCAAATATCAAGTTTAACATAAATACATCTGTTCCTTGTGCACTTTCTAAACTTTAAATGTTCTAAACTTCTAGTTAAAAGAAAAAAATAAGGTTAATTGCTCCAACACCCACCACCTCCCTCAGGCAAAAGACCCAGGGCAGACTAGTGTGCATGCATGCACATAAACAGACACAGCGCCTTGCTCTAATTTCAGTTGTATACAGATTTCTTGTCCAGTATCTACAAATGTACCGCTTTGTTCTGCAGCCACTTTAGACCTGCAACCAGCCCCTCACAGTCAGAGTTGGTTTGTGTTTTAGACTTACAAAGATCTCAACTCCAGCTGACAATGTATAAATAGCCCAGGATCTGGAGGCGGCCATTCGTTTGAACACCAGAGTTACTGTCCACAAACGATGAAATAAAAGACCATAAATTGTTTTTTATCATGCCAAAGTTTCATGACTCTTGTGAGTTAAATGAAAATATTAGTAAAGACTTTATAATAAGGCCTACTTGGGGGGGGCGCTAATTTTTCCTCCCACTCTACTTGGTGTTCCAAATGACTTCCTAATTCCCCTGCTCCCGGACTAGCCACCCCCACCCTACTCTTCCTCCCTAAGAACCAAATGCATCTCAGCCTGTTCCCAGGGCTGTGGCAGAAGGGAGCCCTCCTGTGAGCCTAGGACCACCCACAAACAGTTGGCTCCCTGTGGACAGGAAACCCAGAGCACACAGGGAACATGCTGCCTGTTTCTGCAAATGGGCAGGTCACTTGAGTTTAGGCAGTCAGTTCTCCCAGCAGCAGTGCACAGACCTCACTCACAATGGCCACCTTACTTGGTCGAGAGTTCCTGCTACCTGGAATAGCTGTTCTTGTGCTTGGCTGACCAGAACACAGCTGCTTACATTGATTAATAAAATAAACAGATTCCCTGGCTATGCCCCGGCAGAAGTCTGGATGTAGCAGGGCTTGGTCACTGGGAACTTGCATTTGGAGAAGTTTTCCAGATGATGCCAGTGACGGCCTGGACTGAGGACCATCGGTAAAGGAAGAAATTTCAGGAAGTGAGATGAGGTGGAAATGGGTGTGTGGGGAGGTGACACATTGTTGAGCACCAACATTATGACATTCTTTCTGGGGACTTTTGGAAAGAGGCTCCACATTCTAGGGAGCATGAAGTTGCCCAGAATAGAATTTTTTTTAAAGCCAAGTCTTAAAAGTGAATAATCTTGGCTTCTGAAATTGGCATGGCAGACCCAAATTTGAGCCTCACCCACCCTACCCTAACCCCCATTTGATGGTACACTATACTTGTGGAAGCAAACACTTCCATGGTAGACCGGGGATGCAATGCTTCAGATTTAATTCAAGTTTACAACCAATTACTTAACAGGATACTAAAAACACTTATGATACAAGCTGGCTCTAACAGAAAGCAGAGGTCAGGAGTGCAAATGGGGGTAAAACATGAATATCTTTTCAAGGTAAAACATGCATATCTTTGTCTTAGGATCACAGACACCCTGGGAGGACTGCTAGAATCCAAGACCCTCTCGAGAAAATCTCATGCAGGCATGCATATACACACAGGCAACCATTCTGCACGTAACCTCAGCGAATTCCTATTACTAAAGGCCATCATCAGTGAACGTTCCTGGAAAACTGTGGCAAGTTAAACATCATTCCTTTAGAGCAGTGGTTCTCAGCCTTCCTAATGCTGTGACCCTTTAATACAGTTCCTCATGTTGTGGTGACCTCCAACCATAAATTATTTTCATTGCTACTTCATAATTGCAATTTTGCTATTATTGTTATGAATTCTAATGTAAATATTTTTGGAGAGAGAGGTTTGCCAAAGGGGCTCGACCCACAGGTTGAGAACCAGTGCTTTAGATCAAGCATTGGAAAGTCTACAAGAGACCTGACAGTGATTTTATTTTATTTTATTTTTTGGCTTTGTAGGTCATATGGTCTTTGTCATAACTACTCAACTTTACTGCTACAACACAGAAGCAGCAGCAAACCATATGGAATATTCCCATAAAATTTTACTTAGAAAAAAAACAGAGAGCAGTGAGGGACTTGGCTGATAGCTCAGTCAACAAAGTGCTTGCATCATATACATGAGGACCAAAGTTTGATCCCCAGAACTCACATTAAAAAAAAATCAGGCTTAGTTGTCCACACGCATAATCCCAGAGCAGGTGGAAACAGGCATTCACTGCCCTGCCAGCATAGCCTAAAAACAGGGCAGATAGCACCTGGGAAACAACATCTGAAGTCGCCCTTTGACCTCTACACACGTGTGCATGCACAAGTTCGATTTGGCTCAGTACCTATGGGTTGATGAAGCTTGCTTTGCTTTAGGGTGATATTATATAGTAGTCTGTGTAGGACCTGAGTCTTTTGTCCCTGAAAGTCTTCTAAGTCCCGCTTAGCATCTTTAAAGCCTCAAGAAGCCCACGAAGATTTTATTTACATCACATCCAACTCTGATACTTAGATCCTCAGAGTATGGCAGCCTGGAGACCTTGTATCCAGTCTTCTTCTACACCTAACTACTAAAATGATAATGTGTTCATCCCCAGAAGACATGATGGCACAGGTATTCACATACCTACGGGACAACACTGGGAAGACTAGCTTAGTCTGTTGTATGGAGACACCGTCTTGCTATGTAGTCCAGGCTGTCCCCAAATTCAAAGCAGGACTTGAAGGGGATGGAGAAAGAGAATATGAAAATCCAGAGTAGATCTGGGTTATCCTCCACAAGTACATGATTCCCTAAGGGAAGAAGCTGCTACAGGTTAGAACAATGCCTTATTAGTGTTCACAGATCGTTTGCAGAAAACATAACATTCCTCTCATGTAACATGATGAAAACATAATCTGTAGGCAGCACTCTGTCCTTGTGTGTGTGTGTGTGTGTGTGTGTTTAAGACACTTTAAAAGAACCTGCACCACTGTAATCAAATGCTAGCCAAAGAGAGTTGGGACGCTAACCATAGCAAAGCGCTTGCTGCTCATCACATCTGCTAGAACTGCACAGCCGATTGCCCAAGATGTCCACCTGGGTTGATAATGAACCACATTTCATGCTCGCAATGGCTTTTCTGGTGCCCCTGTTGCTGCTGGCTGCCTTACATGTCCTCAGCATGGACTTCCTCTCAGCTTGAGTGGGGCTGTGGGGGAGGTCACCTTGCCAACTAGACAGAAAGACAAAAATCACTTGACTCAAAAACCATTTGGAATTTTTCAGCCAAACTCCATATTCTCTTCATTTCCTGAGGAATCTCTTTTTAATGTAAAAACTCTTCCTGTTGACATGACTGGGGGACGGGGCGGGGACTGGGGGGAGGCTGCTTTCCATCCACAGAAAACTGTTAGTTCAGACATAATGTAAAGCAGAGGCAGCTGAAGCCAGCAGCCCCTGTGTGTGTGAGAGATACAAGTACTTTAGTTCCCCATTTTTTCTGTGATTCGAGTATCTTCGTTCTCAGACAGGTTTTCTCATAGCCACAACCATCAAACTGTAAAACCCTGCCATGATCTCCCAATTGTAAATTCTTGAGTTTATTCAATTAGAAGCGGCACACAGTGAGATACCTCTGCCAGGACAACACAAACGCAATTAGCAGAAGCCCTCTGTCCTGAGAGGATACCCCTGTCTGTCCTGTAAACACTTACACTGACTTGTTGACATCACCCCAAGGAACACCAGCCGAAGCAAGCCTTTGACTAGATCAATATATGGTTTTACGATGAGAAATTGTCCTTTTAATGAAAACAAACCTGCACGCTGCTCACTGTTTCCACGAGTGACGAGTCTAAGCGGTGCTCCCATGCCATTGATTGCCCTGGTGCTGTGGGCTTCATCATTGAACATACAGATGAGAGCTCTGCCTGTACTGTGAGTCATGTTTGGTTTATTCTGTGAGATCTGCCAGAGTTTCCTAATTAGGAAACTGTCTGGAGAACATCAAGAAGTCAGACACTCCTCTGCTGCAGCGAAGAGGCCAGGCTTACTAACACGTTTACCCCAGAGGCTGCCGGAATGGCCAGCTGCTAAGTGCACACGTGGCCGACAACCACAGGACTCAGAATTCCCCTTGCCAAGCACCAGTGCCTCTGACTCCCCAGCCCATCTAGGGGCTCAGCAGGCAGGAGGATTGTTTTGCTATAGCCAGGTCCACCTTAGAAAGTCCAAAGATGCTTCTGTTCCACAGACCTGATACAGCCACCAGTGGGCTTGCACAGGCTAGTGAATACCAGCAAGGACACTGGGGATGGGCAAGATGCACCATCAGCACCTGAGAGCTGAACCCTGTTTATGTGGTTCCAGAATTTTATTGTGCTGCCTCTAGCCTGCTTATTTTTTCTATTCTCTCCCCTACCTTTCTCTTTCCACACCACCAAACCCTTGTGTTTTTATCCGAGACTTCTAGGTGCCTTTAAATAATGCTAGAGTCTTTCTTTCCTGGTCTTTAATCTCTAACTAACTGGGATCAGTATTTTCCAGTTACATACAGTATGCCTGTGCAGTTCTGGAACATATGCTGACAAGTCATTTGGCAAACACTTTCCTTTGTTGCAACAAGCTGCACTGTGGAGGACTGTAGCTTTGGCAACCAAATATGTGCACATTCTTAATGAAGCAGGAGAGATAAGGAATCCATCTCAATGCTGGCTGTGGGCTCTGGGGATCCAGAGTCCTATTAAAAAGGAAAGCAGTAATCTATTTTATAGAAGGGTTGTTAGAATGATTTCCAGATGGATCTAGGAGGCTCAAGGAGAGGAGAGAGGTTACTGAAGAGCTGTGCTGGATTTACGTGGAGAAAACTGCACAGTCACAAACAGTTGCCTTTGGGAGGAATCAGCCCCAGTTTTGTCAAAGCAATTAACACTTTACAGGGTATCTTATAAAACAGACAGGACATCAGGCTAAAGGACAATAAGAAATGCAAGTCATTCTCACACGAGAGGACAGATGGCCTCATTCATTAATTCAACAAAAATCATGGAGAACTAGTGTGCTAGTTACTGCTCTAGGCCCTAGGAATACATCACTAAGATTCCTCTACTCCCGTGTAGTGCAGGGGATGAAGGCTTACATTTAGAATATATATATATATGTATATGTCAGATGGCAGAATGGGTGACTCCCGATTATTTTGAAAATTATATGGTGCTTCTAGAGGAAGGAGATAGTGGGAAAACCCAGCGTGACATCTAGAGCCTCGGTATGCAGCCCAAACAAGCAAAATAACCAGTTACCAAAATTAAGCTCTTCTTAAATAATCTCAGTTGATGGCGTATTTCCTGCGCCCGAGGAGGCGTGGCCTCTCTAGAGATGTCTCTTATCCCTCCACCTGCTCCCTGGGGCTTCCAGAACTCATGTGGGCACTGCTCCCTCCGTGAGGCAGGAGGCACTCGCTTTATACTTCAGGGGCTTTTTGCTTCACATGTTCACATATTGCTTGATTGACACTCTGTCTTGCTTTAGAGGGAACTTAAAGCAGCTACAAGGACATATGAAATATAAGATGGCATAAATTTAAAATAGGAACAAAAGGAGAAGAAAAATGAGGACAGGGACATGAAACAGATCCAAGAATGGGGCTGAATTGCCTACCCAAAAGACGTATGGGCCACAAATTTGGCTCTAATTTTGTAGCAGTCAACATGGAAAAAAAATTATACAATTACAGAACTGTGTCTAAAAAGTAAAACCCATCCAGTATTTCTGGAAAAATTAAAATACATCTATGTATGGTCATTAGTACTCTGTTCCTGCTCCTCTTGGGGGCTCTGCTAGGTCCTGTCACAGGAGTTATTATCCAAGTATCTGTGGACAAGAGAAAAATAAGCCCATCCACCTGTTCACGTTTCATTCATCCAACCTTTTAAGCCATAAGCATACAAAAAGCACGGAAGCAGAAGCTATGGGCAGGCTGGTGAATAAACCAACAATGCTTCCTCATGTGACAGAAAGAGAATGTGACAAAATACAAGGGAACCATCACAAAACACACCATGTTATGAATAAACATGACATACAATAAGATAAAGGCTTCATAGGGGTATCTGCAGCTAAGGCCTCCTTAAAGAAGTAAAAACAGTTGAAGCCCTAAGTGAGAAGTGGATCTTAGAAGAGCCTGAAATTTACAGAAGTAGGCTCTTGCAGAACATTACTTTAACTATGTAAAGACATGTTACATGTGTTTATGCTGCATTTGCTTAATGATGTAAAGATGTGTTGTTTTGCTTACCTAAAGAACCTGATTGGTCTAGTAAAAAGCTGAGTGACCAATAGCTATGCAGCAGAGGGATAGGTGAGACTGGCGAGCAGAGAGAATAAGAAGGAGGAGGAATCTAGGCTCTCGGGAAGAGGCGAGAACAAGAGAGAAAGAAAGGGAGAGGCCAGTCAGCCAGACAGGCAGAAAGCAGGAAAAGTAGGTCACACAAAATGAAGGGTAAAAAGCCCTGAGGCAAAGCACAGATAAAGAGAAACAGGTTAAACTAAGTTATAGGCGCTAGCTAGAAACAAGCATAAGCTAAGATTAAGCATTCATAACTAATAAGAAGTTCTGTGTCGTGATTTGGGAGCTGGTTGGTGGCCCAAAAGAAAACCTGCTAGGGGAGCCCTTTGCAAAGATTCCAAGGGAGAGAAAAATCCATCCCAGGGTGATCAGAGATCACTGGAACTCAAACACAGTAGGCAGGGCAGAAAGTGGTATTGGACAATGCCTGCCATTTTAGACAGAGCAGGGTTGTGCACATGATGGCAAAGAGTTAGCTTTATCTCCGGTGAAGAAAGGGTTTTAAGTAAGGAAATGACACACAGTGCACATTTGAAGATAGCTCCAGCTGCCGCTTGGAGAAAGGGCAGAAAGTAGGGAGCCAGATCAGTGAAGATGCTGCGGCTGGAATGAATTGGAAGGCCAAAACGGGAAGCAGGGAGGGAACTGTTAGAAACAAACAAGCAAACAAACAAAAAAACACTTGGGGTTGTCCAGAATTAGTGAGTAGGTTGGAAACAGTGAGAGAAAAGCCTGAGGTTTCTAGGTCAGAGGTGGCACAGAGGACAGTGGCAATAACATCAACTTATCAACAGGCTGTAGCTCTGTAGCACAGGGCATTGTGCGAAGGACAAGTCTGAAAGATCTCAGGCCATCATTTCAATGGCTATGTTAGCATTTTTGCCTTCCATTGGAGGGGAGGTATCAGGATAGAACACACGGTCTGAACTGGATCAGGAGTGATTTTTGTCCATTCATAGTTTCTGTCTCCCCTCTACCAGGCGTGTGTGTGTGTCCCCTCTACCAGGCGTGCGCGCGCGCGCGAGTGTGTGTGTGTGTGTGTGTGTGTGTGTGTGTGTGTGTGTGTGTGATAGGTTTCCTGGAAGCTTTGAGTCCTCTCCAAACAATGCAGTGTGATCCAGCAGCCACAGACCCGTGACCCCAGCTTGGTTCTGTCTCTAGTAATGTAGTCACATTGAAAGCATACAATGTCAAAGTTGGCAGAATGAGATGACTGTTTCTCTTTTCTTTCTGCATTTCCAAGGTCTTGAGTGTCAAAACTCAGCAACCATCTCTCAGGTTCTTTTTCATGATGTGGAGACAAGGAGAAAGGGTCACAGGTAGAACCAAAGGGAGGCGAAGGATAAGACTCTCGGATTGTCCCAGAACCATTCTTAGGAGTGTGGGTCCAGAGGGAGGCTGGCAGATTATTCAAGGGTGAAAGCACAAGGTTTGGAATGCTTCCCAAAGAAGCCTTACTCCTGACTGTTCCAGATCAGTGCCTTTCTAGGCTTTGCCATTCCCCGAGAAAGGCCATTCTACCCCTGGCCCGGCACTGAACTCCCACTGTTTGCTAGTTTTGCCTGAAAGTTCCTTCTTTTATCAAAAAGTCCCGGGAGCTGCTATTTCAGCTGATTTCCTTCTCAACTTCTAGTCTGTTTTCAAAGGAGTTGGCCTTGATTGACTATGAAGTAATGGTTCACATTGAATAGGCGCATCAAAGACTTTCCTGTGGCCTTTGAAAAAGAAAAGGGATATATCAACTCTGAGCAGGGAGAGAGGGAGATAATGAAGAAAAAGCCCAACATTCTCATTCCCAAGAGTTGCCATCCATATAAATATATTTGTTTTATCACACATATATGAACTGAAACTAAAAATTCTAACTATGATTAGATTGGTTGAATTTGGGAGGATGGAGGGAAAGAATGGTTAAATCAGGCAGACCTGTCATAGCACGGTCTTAGCTTGCTTTCTGTTGCTGGGATACACCACTGTACCCCAGCTGGGATACTAAAGCAATGTGGGAAGGAAAGGGTTTATTTGCTTTATAGGGAAGAACTGAAGCAGAGACCCTGCAGGAACGCTGCTTACTGGCTTGCCCCCCGCCCCATAGGGCTCAACCTGCTTTCTTACACAGCCCAGGACCACAGAGGTGACACCACTCATGGTGGGCCCAGTCCTCCCACATCAATCATTAATCAAGAAAATGTCCCACACAGGCCAATGGGATGGCAGAGATTCCCTAGTTGAGATGTCAATGTGGAGAATGGAGGGGACTCCGTTCATGCCTTAAACTAGCCAGCATGAGTATGTTAGGGCCTGCCATTTGCATGCTTTGCTCTTCTCACTCCATCCACTGGGCCACCATCGGGACAGGGATTCACCTTCCCTTTTAAATGTAGAGGAGGAACCTAAAGCTGAGAGACTATGTCTAGGGCAATGGAAGTGACCGTCCTCGTTGCCAGCATCCAGCAGCAGAGTGGCTAGTATGTGACTCTCAACAGGGAGTCATTTCCCATCCCAGGGGACATCACCTGGAAGAGTGGGTGAAAGCGTGCCTAGAATTAAATGGTGCTGTGTGACATGCTACAGCAGACAGGCCAGGCCTCCAAGCGCCAGGACACCTAAGCAGAGAGGCCTGGCCACAGAGAACAGTCACGTGGATGCTTTCATTTTTGTCACACTGAAAAACAGAAGCAGAAAAGTCTAAGTGGAGAAGTGGATTCTCACCTCAATACCTGCCTAATTATTACCTTGAGTCACCTGCAGGATTCACATTTCCACCAGATCCAGCAGCTAGTTCTTTTGCATCAGGCATTTCACAGATTTATTTAGTGAAATCCCAAACTAAAGCTTTCAAAGCATGGGGGATTCATGTCTTCCAAGGCCAGCCTGAAGTCTGACTTTGAAGGCATTTCTCTCGTACCCTCTAGGCTTCATGGGAGCAGACTCAGCTGCCAGAAGGGACATACAACTGTGATGCCAGCACTTGAGAGACTGAGCAGGGAGGATCCTGAGTTGGAGGTAAGCCTGAGCTACATAGTGATACGTGGCTCCCAAAGAAAAGATAAACAAAAAAGGGGGGCAAGCTGTGTTCAACCATGAAAATGTCTGCAGAAATACTGTCTGTGCAGAACTCTAGCTTCAGATGGCTTGGGTTTAAATACCAAATCTCCCATGATAGCCTTAGGCAACTCAGACTCATTGGGGCCTCTTTTACCTCATCTATAAAATGGGCATAGGAAGTTTAAATTCTATAGAGTTACAGAGATCAACTAGATTACCCATTTTGAATTAAGAAAGAGATGCTCCCCCTTTGATGTTATCATTGTCTATTATTGGTGTGAAGTTGCCTGCCTCTGTCTCCTTCACCCTGGAACAAAAGCCCAGTGTCAGCCTATTACAATACAAACAATGGTGAATTGGCTTTCCTCTGATGGAACACATGATTGTTCTTTAATCTCTGGTTTTTTTTTTTTTGTTTTTGTTTTTTTTTGGTGGGGACTTGTATTTTCCATCTTGTATTTCCTTTCCACCGAGTGCTACAGCTTGAGGAAATCTAAGTAAAGTGCATGCTTTTAAGAACACCTGTTGAGATGCCTTTTGGAGAACATTTGGTGTGCCCAGACCCTGGAGAACAAAGGATGAGTTGTATTAGCTTCATAATCTTAGAGACTCCACAACAGGGTGGCTTCTGATGGCAAAGTGCTTCTGGCACCTGGGTGCCAAGTCCAACGCTGAATAAAGAGGCCGGCATCTGGTACTCTGTGTCCTACAAACCACCTCTGTCCCTTTGCTGAAAACTATCTTCTTTGGACAGCTCCTTGTCATCAGTTCACTCCACAAGCCAACCAAGAATAGACACCGAAGGTCCAACCCCAAGGCGGTGGGGAGGGGCTAGCCTGCATGCAAGCCCTAGATGTGTGTTCTTAAGAAGTTGAACTGGCTGTGGGCAATGTGACCAGGGAAACTAGTAAGCCAGTTGCTCCCCCTGGACACGCAGTTCTTACAGCAGCCGAAGTTCTGGGGTGTTCTCAGAAGTCACAAATTCCTATACGCAATCTCTAGAGGACCCAGGGGATGCCAGGTCCCTGGTGGAGCCAAGAACAGTGTGGAAAGAACAGTCTATCCATTTCCAGGTGGCACCCAAAGCAGCGGGAGAGGTTTGCACGAGACACACTGGTATGTCAACTTCTTTATTTTCAGCACAACACTGGCCCTAAACGCGGTTAGACTGGGTTGATTCTGCTCCTTCTATGCTACTGATGCTTGTACTATTTTATTAGTTTGAAATACCTTGTAAATTATATGCTCAGTGTATAAAATTGAAAATAAAAAACATAAAACCCCTAAAGGCACAGATTTATAACATTAAAAATATCATTTATAATTCTACCACCCAGGATCTCCTTTCAATGGTATTAGTTTAAATATGTATGTATATGTATACATATAGTTTAAATATATATAAATGCATATAAATCTCTGTACATACGTTACTAGAGATACACTATATATGTGCATATATATGCATGTGTGTATATATACACATATAACTGGAAATACTTATGCATACACACATGCATGCCACCATATATTCTCTACATATATTCCCATACATACATATGTTCACACATATATTCCCATATTTATGTATATATACACATAATAATTTTCTCAGAAACATGGTAAAAATGGTTTCAAACAGCAGCTTTTGTCATAGAGGTTATTTTGATTCTTTTCCATACATAGTCATAACATAGTTTTTTTTCGGTCCTTAAAACAATCCTATGACACATATAGATTAGAAAATTGAGGCAAAGGGGTAAAGAACCCAGCAGGAAAGAAGCTAGTTTGGTGGTAAAAGGACGAACAGACTCATGTTACTGTACCAAACCCTGTCTTTAATTTACCAAGAATCAGAGTCAGCAAGCTTTTCCAGGGAAGAGCCAGAGGGAAAGTATTTTAAGGTCTGTGGGCCTGACTATTTCTGTCGCTGGCTACACAGCTCCACTGCTGCAGCAAGAGAGAAACAAAGAGAAATGGATGGATGTGAGAGAAACCTGATCGGAGCATTTGCTGACACCAAAGTCCGAGTTTGAGATTATTCTCCATGTCATGCTGCATTTATTGGTTTATTCTAACTATCACAAACATAAAACAACTCCTTGTAGAACTGAAAAAAAAAAATCCAGGATTTGGCTTTAGGCCAATGGGTCCTGAATACTCACCAATAATGCTGGCCTATGTATTTTTTCTAAAATGTATCTTTTGTTTGTTTAATTATTGAACTTCAGGAACAAACCAGCTAACAGCAGTGACATTTGCAGCCCTAGTACACTAATAGTCAAGGACCGCAGAGACTGAAACGGTGTAAGAGGGAGGCTGTGACTGTCGAATTTCACATCACAGCAGGCTCTGAAGACGTAAATTATTGCCTGCATTTTATAGCTGTAAAAACCAAGGCCCAGATAGCTAGGAAACTTGCTGTGTTCATGTAGTTAAACACACGCACACACACAGATGTGATAAAGAGTCTAACTTCACAATTTAGTCTTAAATCCCTAGTGTCCCCTTTTTCTGTCAACACGACAGATACACAGTTCTGAAAAGCATATATTGAGAGATACATGCTGATCAAAACAATAGTGCCATGATCCCAACATGTCAGAACTCACGACCAAGTCCACATCACACTTGCAAGCTCTTGAGGAGTACTGTAGATAAGCTCTTCCCCCAAAGTACAAATTTAACCAGCAAAAACAAATAGGACATGCAATAAATGAGATAAGTATCAAATATGTTTGTGTTTATTTTGCTCTTGAATCATCCCATCTGAAATTCCAGTACAACAGAAGACTTTTGACATCACCCAAGGGATAAGGACAATAATTCGAAATTAGATGCACTGGTGCTATGGAAAGCAGATACTGAACCAGAAAAGGAGGAAAAGCAGAGGCGAGGGAAGGCCACTTATGGAGTACCCAAAGTTACTTACCTATGTGGCTCAAGCTTTTGCAGCATCAGTCAAGAAATGCCTAATGAGCTATTATTTTAACCAAACCTTCCAATACCTGTTGATTTGATTCCCGCTGACACTATCTTAGTTACTGTTCTGTTACTGTGATAAAACACCATGACCAAGGCAATTTAGAGAAGAAAGAGTTATGGATCCATGATGGCGGAATGAAGGCATGGTGGCAGAACAGCTGAGACACATTTCGGTACACAAGTGTGTTGAAATAAGAGTGGCAGGGCTGTGTCCCCAGCACCCCAGCTGCCTGCTAGCTCATGCCCAAAATAACAACACACAAATTGTATTCTTTTAAACACTGCTTGCCCATTATATCTAGCCTCTTCTCGGCTAACTCTGGCACCTGGACTAGCTCATTTCTAATCATCTGTGTAGCACCCCCAAGGGTGCGCTTACCGGGAAGATTCTAGCCTACGTCCATCCTGAGTCGGAGCTTCATCGCATGTGTCTCTGAGAGCAGAGCTATCTCGCGTCTCTCAGAAGACAGGAGCATGGCATCTCTGCTCCAGAGAGCAGAGCTATCTCGCGTCTGTCTGAGGAGTCTTACCTCACTTCCTCTTCCTCCTGTTTACTCCTCCCACCTATGTTTTAACCTATCAGGGCAAGCAGTTTTTTTTATTTAATTAACCAATGAAATCAACAGATTGATATATGACACTTCCACATCACTAGTAGGAGGCATAGAAAAACACACTGGAAAAGCCTCAAAACCCGCTCCCAGTAACACATCTCCTCCAATGGGCCACACCCCCCAATCCTTCCCAAACAGTTTCATCAACTGGGGACACCAAGTGTTCAAACCTATGAGCCTATGAGGGTCATTCTCATTCAAAACACCACAGCCACAGTCCATCCACTAGGGAGAAAGTGGTGTGTGACCCTAGATTTCCATATAAGGACTGGCCCTAAAGGAGGGACATGATCCACTCAGCTGCACAGGAGACTGGTCTCCTCAGTGGTACCTCTTCATCCTCAGTTTCAAAATAGTAGACAGGCAAAAGGAATAATGGAGGAAAACAGACCAGGTTGTATGTGTCTGAGAGACTGGGGAGTAAATCTTCATGTTCTGTCACGAGAAATCCAAAGAACACAGGCAGCATTACTTCCCAGTTCCACGAGCACTCTTCCATCAACAACCAGAACCCTGTGTTCTCAGGCAGCCAAAGGGAAAGTGCAGAACAGAAAGGGAAGAAAAATCACAGAAAGAGGTCCCAGTGCCTTGCCAGTCCTCTCACCTGGCATCTACCCCTGGCCTGGCACAGAAGTAGGGTGCACAAGTTCCTGGGATGGCCACTGAGAGAGGGTGCTCACTTCTGGAGGGTCTCTCTCGGAGCAGCCAACGCCCAGATGCTGACCCAGGCCAACCTCATCCATACCCAGCACAGGCCTCACATTCAGCCACTCCCAGAGTTGTGTGCTTTCTAAACATGATCACTAGGAAATGGCTCACAAACAGTTGCCTCCTGCTCTTTGCTCCCGTCAGAAAGAAAACACTATCTGAAGAAGGGCACAGCCTCTCAGATGAAATGAAGACTTCCAAGAATATTGGAAAGTAGTGAGGTCGGGAATGAGAGGAATTTCAACAAGTTTTTGGGGGATTACCACACAGGGGAAAATAGTAATAGTTGTAATAAGGGGCGGTCATTCATTCTAACCTGCCTGGCAGCATGTTTAAGTTCTAGATACAATACTGAGTTTTTATATGCACACAGGCACTTTAATTCTCAAATAACTCCATTTAACAAAAAGTGAAACAGTCCCAGAGCAAGAAGATATGTAAATATGCATAACTGGCCTTTATAAAAGCCAATAGTTGAGAATGAATGTCCCATTAAACAATACTAGCATGCATACATACACCCACTGACTGCTACAGCAAACCAGGCACTGCAAACAGCAAAATACTTAAACACTGGAGGACCATGCATTCTGCCAGGCATTTCTAAGCAGTTGCTCTAAATTCAAAGCCTTAATAAAGGAGCCATAATTTGAGTGAGCTCATCATCTTAGGCAATGTTCTGATAGAGCCTCCTGTAAACATAAGGCTTCTCTTGCACACTGTGTACCTGAGAATGCTTTGTACATCTTCAGATGTGGCATTCAGTGACGCTGAGAGGGAGAAGCGGGCGGGGGTGGACGTGCACATTTGTAGTGTTTTCAAGTCTATCGTCTCTGTGCTGTAGCACAATCATTCAGGAACCGACGGTGCTGTTTTCACAACACTGGAAAGATTCAATTCATCTTTCAAACTGAGAACTCACGTGAGGGTGGGGCTGCTAAGCTGTAAGTCATACAATGATCTTCCCTGTAAAAGGGCAACCGTCACCAAGCGTCACAAGTCTCTCAGCATCATGTGCCTGACATGTCACTGCCCAGTTTTTAAAAATATTTTAGCAGTGTATATTAATTGCACAACTCAGTGGGCTTCCTGGTATTTCTATACATTACATGGTGCACTGGGAACACAATTGCCCTCTATTGCACTTTCTTATCTCCTCTCCCTTCTCCCCTCTATGTCCCTAAAAATTACCTTTTCCCCAATTACATTCGGCACAGGAGACAAAGCATGCTTGTCTTTCAAAGTGGCTTATTTTACTTAATATGTTAATCTCTGGCACCAGCCATTTTCTTGTGTAGGACATAATTTTATTCTTTCTAATAGCTGAATTAAATTCCACTCTGTGTTTAAATTAAGCACACTCATGCATGCATGCATGTGCACACACACAAACACACACACCCTTAGCCTAGGCTGGTTCTTTAACTTGGCTATTGGGATAGCACTGCAGTAACTGTAGTTGAGTAGGTACCTCTATTGTGTACTTACAGTGATTCGTGGGAGCATACATCTAAGAGTGGTAATTCTATTTTTAATGGTTTGAAAACCCTCCACAATCATTTCCTTAGAGGACAGACTAATTTACATACACAACATCAATGCATAAGGGTTCTTTTCCCCACTCCTTGACAACCTGCACAACAGCTGTCTTTTAGTTTCCCCGAGGGTACTCGATCAGACTGAAGTGATGGAAACTCAATGTAGTCTATGTGTATGATGTATGGGTGAGCACGGGGCCATGAGTGCCATGTCCAAGTATAGAGAATAGACAAGTTTTGGGAGTTGGTTCTCTCTGTCCACCTTGCTGAAGCAGGGCCTCTCCTTTCAGCTGTTCTGCAAAATCCAAGTAAACTTGCTCAAGAGTTGTGGGTGATTATCCTATGTCTGCCTCCCATCCCCCATGTCTGCCTCCCACCCCCATGTCTGCCTCCCATCTCCAGTCTGCTTCCCATCCCTTCCCATCCCCCATGTCTGCCTCCCATCCACCAAGTCTGCCTCCCATCTCCAGTAGGAGTGAAACAATTACGAATGTGTACCATTGGGGCTGGAAAGATGACTCAGTAATACAGAGCACTGTCTGCTCTTCTAGAGGACCCAGCACCCACATGATGGCTCATAACATCTGTAACTCCAGTCTTAGAGAATCCAGTGCCTGCTTCTAACCCCCAAGGGTACTACTGCATTGGACTTGGTTTACAGACACACATGAAAGCATAACACTTATACACACAGAAATAAATTAAACAAACAAAACAAATGCACACCACTGCATCTGGCTCTTTCATATGTAAGAGGATGTGTTCCTGGGAACAAAAGAATCAGCTTAACCAGATCATCCTAACCTAGGAATTTTGGATAAAGTCTGCCTCAATATGCTTACAATCCTGCCCCATGCATTCAAATTGCCCTCAAGTCAGGTCATTTCAACACATTTTTTCACACCTACCGCTCACTTTTCTACAGTTATTGACTAATCCCCTCAGCCCTGGTGATGATTGATGATTAAGGTACCTTCTGATGTGGGGGTGGGGTGGTGGCGAATCTGCTGGCTTGGGCTTTGTTTCCTTGACTACATTCTTGTGAGCCTTTTCTTGTAAATTCTGCGCTTTCAGCATCTATTACATATGCATTTCTTTGACATTTTCATGGCACCTTTAGTGCCATTTCTTTTTCCAAAGCTCTTTCAAGATGTTTTTAGCTATGTATATGGGGGGAGCGGGATTTGAATGAGAGCAGGTGCCCACTTAGGCCAGATGCCTCAAGTTCCCCCATTGCCGGAGCTCCAGGCAATTGTGAGTCACCTGCAATGGGTACTAGAAGCTGAACTTGGTCATCTGCAAGAGCTCTGAAACCCTGGGCCATCTCTCTAACCTCTCCAGCACCATCTCTTAAGGCCATGTTCCAGATATCAAGTTAGTATTTGTAAGACTATGACATAATAGCATGAGAAAATGGAGGAGCGATGGACAGCACCTTCACAATGAGGACAACAAAGGAATGCAACCCTCGGGAGGAAGAAAGGGGGACCACGTGTTCTTATTTTGGGGGATCACTTAAGTACCCCGGGGAGGGGTCAGGACTGGCCTGCTGGGATTTGAAGTCCGGACCAGGCCTGGGGACTGAGGTAGATGCCAGGGACTGGGGCCTAGGCTCCCCGCCTAACTAACAGCCACCTCATCCGCTAGGGCTGGGGCTTAGGCTCCCTCCTAACTAACAGCCACCTCATCCGCTAGGGCTCGGCACTTGACAGTCATAAGGAAGCCACTTTCAGCGTCATCCTCCACTTATGAACACAGAAACAAAAATGCCTCTACAACAAACAGCACTAATAAATTGGTGCTGATACGTAATCAGCATCTGACCAATATTAATCCTTTGACATCAATGCTGAAGAGAATTAAAATAATCAGGCATAGAAACTTTATTAAAAGGGGAGGAGCAGAATTTATAAGAAAATTCCACCCATGAAGCAATCGTTATTAACATTTAAACACATTCCTTTTTACATTAAAAAAACATCGGGAAGCAAACTATAAGACATTCATCTTTAATAAGAGAATTCGCTTTTCTGGACTGGCAAGATGTCAGGTAAAGGCACGCTCCGCCCAAGCTTGAAGACCTGAGTTCCATCCCTGGAACTCACAAGATGGAAGGGGAGAGCCAGCTCCTGTGAGTTGTCCTTTGACTTCTGCACATGGGCTATGGCACACACAAGTGAACACACACACACAAAAAATACATTCAATTGAATAGGCTTTCCCTACATCATAGGAGTTTTTTGAGACCATCTCTCTAATAGCTACATTATTTCAGCATTACTATTCCCATGCCTATTGCAAGAATGTTTCATACCTTAAGGCTACACAGTTAGATTGTTTCCAATTTGCAACTATAAAAATAACATTGGCATAAACACTTCTTTTTCTTCCCCTTTATGATTATTTCCTAAGCAAGACTCCTGAAAATGACATTACTTATTGAGTCAAAAAAAAGTACACACTTTTCTTGGCCTTCTGATAACACTGGGTCAGAATTTGAACCAATGTGTGTCCCTAACACTATGTGAGTGTCAGTCACCCAACCGTTCATCAACACTGAACCCCAGGAACATGCAATCAATCCCCTCCACACTCCCAAAACGCCTTTGCTATCTGATAGACACAAGGGCATTGCCTTTTTTTTTTCTTTTGCTCATTTTAATTTGTACTGTTTGTGTGCTGGTGCACAGAACTTTTGAAATCCACTCCCCTTGCGAATTTGACGTCTCCAGAACATCCCGCTTCCTGTGCTTTGCCCTTTTGGAAGGCACTTTCAAAGCAGTTATCATCTGTAAAAGTCAAGAATGGGTCCTGCCTCTGCCTTCCACTTTTTTCTTATTTTAAATTGTCTTCTCATTGCTGGTCTAGTGCTGGCAAGGGTCATGAATGTCAGCTAATCCATTCTGATGAGAGATTGTCCTGTATGTCCCCAGGGCAGAGCAATGATTGCTGGCACCCTTGTCCTACATATGTCATTCTTTGTATAATTTTTAACCCAGAGTTCACAAGTACCACTCAGAGAAGAAAGCTGCGGGAACTCAGATGGGGAGGGTCACTAGTCCACACACACAAAAAAAGCCCCGATGAGGTCTGCCTCCGACAATCGCTTGTAATTAGAAGGAAAATTGGAGATCTGTCAAAGCTCATGCTGCCCTCCCCACTTGCCTTCATCTGCCTGAGATGCATGGAGCCTGGACCACAGGATGCTGGCTCACCATGCTGACAGGCCCACCATGCAGGATGCCCAGGGAGCTGTCATAGAACCAGGGCAAATCCAGTTCAGAAGAACCCAGGAGCCAAGGGAATGGCTCAGTAAAGGACCCCCTGTAGGAGACTTGGACATTCAAAATGTTTTTTTTTTTTTTTTTGTATGACCATAAAAGCCACATAGGCTTTACTAGACTATGCCGTTTGATCCTATAATTACCAGTTTCACGTTTCTTTTCTGGAATGCAGCTTACCTTCCTGTTTTGTCTTTGATATGATAGTCTTTTCACCTTCTACTTGATATTGCAATTCTCTGCATGTGTTTCTTACACATACGGAATATTCAGAACTCTGTTAACCCTTTAAGATCCCTGCTTTCAGGAGAGGTGTCCCCATTCCTCATCTGGAAAGGAGGGCAGCACAGAGTGCCTGAGCTCCACCAAGCTGCAGAGAGACGGCCGTTCCAGAGGCAAAGCAAAAAGACTGGAGCATTAAAAAGAGCAGTACAATTCGAGACCTGGAGTAGCATTTACAAAAGCTGTCTAACCATATCTCCTTGCAAGAAGTGGTCTCATTGTAAATGACAGAAGTCAATGAACATTTCCTACTTGATGGCAAGTGGAACCTACAGAAGCTCTGGAACAGCCAAGTCAAAGTCACCTTGTCTGGAAGGGCCTATTGTGACCAACCTGAAAGATAGCTAATAGAGTCTGCTCTGTTTGGCCTTATAATTCACAACCCTGCTTTTCAGGCAATGCATCCTAAAGGGACAGACACCTACTAGATCAGGACCACAAATAGCACCAATGTCTCGTCTCGTCTCGTCTCGTCTCGTCTCGTCTCTTCTCTCCTCTCCTCTCCTCTCCTCTCCTCTCCTCTCCTCTCCTCTCCTCTCTTCTCCTCTCTTCTCCTCTCCCTCCTCTCTCTCTCTCTCTCTCTCTCTCTCTCTCTCTCCTGAGGTGCTGCTTTACATTGCTAATTGAACCTGACATGGTACAGACCCTTCCCCTGGCTTCTACACATGGATGCAAAGTTGACCAAACACCAACTTTCAGCCAAAACACTTACATGCAACATGGGCATATGGCCTTCACATCCAACTGGCTTAAGTTTAATGCCTAGTTTTGTGTTTACAAGTTCTAAGACAGTGGGCAAAATATAATGCTTTCTCTGAGATATTAACAGAAAATGGTTTCAAATAAGATTATTTTGACAGTACCTGGAACATGGTGAGAATAGGATAGACTGCTGTTGCCACTACTTCTCTTCATCTGTGCAATCAATGTTTATTTCAAATCAGGCTACCATTCAAGGACTAAATTATGAGAATTAAATAAGGCATGTAAAATCTTCAGCATAATACCTGGCAAACAGTGAGTGCTCATAAGAACAGCCATTGTTTGTGACTAATGAAGAGATCTGAAATTTATAAAGCCATGCATACACTGTTAGGATAACTCACTTCTATTTCTGGCTTTCTCACTAACTCTTGAATATGACTTCATCCTAACTTTCACTGACAATGTGGAATTTGTGAGCATGTGCTTATGACGTTGCATATATATTTCAAACATGGTTTCATATGCATAAAAGCAATGTCCACAAGGCTTTAGTAAGAGAACAAAAAGCAACAAAAGAATCGATATATGAGCCTACGATATGCTAGGATAGCCTCAGCAGAAGGGACAGTTCCCAGGGAAAAAGAGAAGGTTTATAGCCTCCCATGGTTTCTAGCCAGCCAAGCACTGCAGAGCCATCCCCACAATGGCTCCATAGCTTCTAAAAGTCAGCCCTAAAGAGAATTACCATGGTGGCTTCTCCACCTGACATTCATTCTGTTACATCAAATACTGACTAATCCTTCTCCAAAATCGTTACAGGAAACAGCTATGTGTGGAGAGCATTTCAAAATTTTTATTATTACATTTTACTTATGCATTTATTTCTTTGTGTATGCATGCACCACGGCACACATGTGGAAGTCAGAGGACAATGGGGAGGAACTGGTTGTCTTTTTCCACTGTGTGCATTTTGGGGATTGAATTCAAGTTGTCAGGCTTGGCAGTCAGTGCCTTTACCTGCTGTGCCATCTTAATGGCCCCATTTCAATTTTTTAATCATGCATGAAGATCAGAGGGGGAAGGTAACCTATATCTATACTTCATAACTGATAAACGCTGGGGAGTAAAACATTCTTGTGTGTCCTTCTAAGAGTGTGGTACCCATCCTATGCCTGTGAAGTATGCCTGCGCTGCCTGACCCTGGTCCTGAGACCCTCCAGTCTCCACGTGCAGCCAGTACGATGAACAACCAGTCCCTAGTCAATAGCCTCCTCTTAGCTTCAGTCTCATTGCTAAATCCTAAATACAAGCAAAATGACAATTCCCCATTTCTACTTCTGATTTTGGGTGAGTGGCCTCATCTTGCAGGTGTTTACCCTTTTCTACTGTGCAATAAATATCTTCTCAGCATTTTATAAGCAATTAAATGCAATCAATTCTCTCTTTTCTTAAGGCGTTTAAACAGAAACTAAGGGGCAGGGGGTACCTGTCAAGACTAGACCTTGCTGCAAATCTGTCTTCTCACCATGTAGCTATTCTCTACTCCCCTCCTCCCTCCGCAAAGGCCTTGATAATTGCTCTGACGATCCAGTGCAGGTCATCTGGCTTACACTGACCAGTGTGATTAGATCACATCAAAGGGGAACTATGTTTTCCAGCATATTCTTGTTCTCCAGTTGTTTCGAGATCCATTTCCACTGTGGTTTTATCTCTTAAGTTTGTTTTGTGGAGGACCCCCCTTTGATCCATGAGCTAGGCAAACTGGCATGTCTAGTACTAGTCTAGTACAAAGAAGCCATGATTGGCCAGAGAGCTCAGAGATGGGCATATCTATCTCCCATACCAGTGCAAGGCTACGTCATGAAGTTTACAAAGATAATCTGGACAGAGGGTCATTCTTTCACTGAGTACCATTTAAACAGTGTGCTATCCCGGATGTTGTGGGCCTCCTATACAAGGAGAGGCCTGTCTTTCAGGATCACACCAAGGAGCAAAAGATGGGGAAAGGGGGAAGGAGACAGAAGAAACATAAGAAAGCAAAGTGACAGAGACAGACAGACGGGCTGGGGCAGGTAGGTCCACTGAACAATCCTTACGTCCTGTATTCCACGACACAGCCACTGGCTGTTTAGGCACAAGGCCTGATAGTCATTTGGATTTTGTTTTTTTAGTCACAACTCAAAAGTGACCAGACAGAAACCCGGGATATGAACACCAAGCATTACCCTTTTTGAACAGAAGATGCTGCCAGCATACATGTGAAGTCTTTCTGAGGGGAGAGGCTGTTCCAAGTTGCCTAGGGAGATCTGGTGATCTTACACCTCTGTCCTTGAGGTCACAAGGTACCATCTGCACAGATCCCCACAGGCCTGGGGAGGCATCTGAATACCAGAGAAGAGGATTTCCTTGTGGAGCCAGCTCATACCACATGCAGCCCCAGATTCCTGTCCTTCCTCATCTTCCCGCCCCAGATTCCCGTCCATCCACACCTTCCCTCTCCAGATTCTTGTCCACCTGCACCTTCCCGCCACAGATTCATGTCCACCCTTCCTTTCCCTCCCCAGGTTGCCTGTTGCCTGTCCACCCTTGCTTTCCCTCCCCAGGTTGCCTGTCCACCCTTCCTTTCCCTCCCCAGGTTGCCTGTCCACCCTTCCTTTCCCTCCCCAGATTCCTGTCCTCCTGAACCTTTCCTCTTGTGCCTCCAGGCTCTCTGACATTTCCTAATCCGGACACAGCAGCCTGCTTCCCGCTGTCACACTCATCACTGGTGTTTAACCACTAAATTTCAACTCGAATATCTCCTCTGAGATTTTCCTAGGACTTCTTCAGATCCAGCTGGTAGCCTTTTCTGTGGCTGCCCACTGTGCTGTGTGTGGGCACTACAGAACTGAGGCTAGGGAAATGAGACCCCAAAGTGTGGTTCTTTGGCATGCTGACTGGAGGGAAGGCCCTAAGTAATGGTGACTTAGCTTTACCCATCCACAACCAAGGTGAAAAATCAAGCCATCTGTAGATCAATGAGGCAAAGTACTAGCCCCACTTTCCCTCGCCGATCTGCACAAAGTTCCGCTCTCCACCCCCACACTATTTTATTAAGCTATAATAAGCCTCAGATGAAAACTGTTGCCATAGGTGAAGCTTGCTGTAACATATGGTTGATCCAACCAAAGCAAAACATGTTAAACGCATTTTTAAAATCCCACTTCACTTGCAGAATGTTTTTAAAAGAAATCATTTAGCATGTTTCTGGTTTGCTGATGCTTTCCAAATGCTGAGGTATGGATGTGTGTACATGCCTTCGGGTCACTTTAGAAGCCCATAAGGAAGCACTCTGCCCACCACAGAACGTGGCTGGCAGGATTTGATTGGATACAATTTGCAAAAACATAAAGAGGTAACTTGTGGTTTTGTCAACATGGCTAAGGGCAGTGTGCTTGAAACTTGAAAGCTGGCTGGGATGTTTGAGCAGGAAAACACAGCTATGCAAATACCCTCAGCTGAGCAAAGCTTTTCCTTGCTTAGAAGTGAATACTCTTGTACCCAAGCTCTGCCTGGGAGGTGAGCCCAATGCAGTAAGGAGGCAGCAGGTGAAACCGGGAGAGAGCTGCTCAGCTGGTGGAGTCCTTGCTTAGCCATGGGTTCTATCACACCACACAAACTCAGATTCAGAGACCATCCTGGTACTTGGTAGACTGAGGGAGGAGCAGAGACGTTCAAGGGCATCCTCAGCTACACAGTGAGTTCAAGGCCAGCTTGGGATACATAAGGAAAACAAAAACTTGAGGAGGACAGAGGACGGGGACGAGCCGAGCTTCCTACTGGCTGTGGTTGAAACCAGCTAGCAGTTTGGGCCATGCTTTTCCTCTGTCGATCTCCCTATCCTTGCTGAAATCACAACAGTATGAAGTTTTTATGACCCATTAGCACACTGGAGAGTGGGAGTCACTCAGTTCCCTAGAGGCAGGCCGGCACTAGTTGAGGATGTGTGCACAAAGATGTCATATTCTTCTGGACCGTTCTACTCAAAGGACAAGTATCAGCCACCATTTCTCAAACAATGGCTCTTGTTCAACCAGGTGGCTGTCTCCAGCTCAGTGGATCCCACAACCTCTGTGGTAACCTCCACCCTGTTTGCACACATCACTGTTACTATGGTGATGTGATACTGACACTGACTAGTGTTATTATTTAAAGGAAACTTTAAATTCCTGAGAAAACAAATTCTGAAGTGGAAAGTAAACACTGTTTAAAAAAATATAGGAAATGCTTGAAGAAGTTAATTCAATCAAGACAGAATAAATCTTAATGGTTGCTTATGGATGGGTTGGGGAGAGGTACCTACAGGAATGAAAGCTTGGGATTAAACTCAAGGTTCCCTCCTGAGGTAATAAAAAGATATTTGAAAAATTTCATGACAAATGCATAATTTTCTGAATATTACTAAAAATCACCAAATTATACTACCTAAAGGGTGAATTGTGTGGGATGTAAATTACATCTCACTAGAGCTATTTTTTAAAAAAAAATCAATGTAATTACTTCACTACTAAAGATAAATAAAAGGTGGCTGTTTTTTAATTTTTAACAAAACCACAATCAAATTCAGAATTTTACTTAGACCATATCATTTTCAAGATGACAGCTCTCACGGTTTACCTTTTCTGCTAGAAACAAAACAACAACACTGAATTCCCATTTGTATACACTAAGAAATTTTAATAGTCTGTAATCAAAAAATAAAAAGACAGATAATAACAAGTGTGAAGAAATGGTGACATTGTTAGTCTTGTAGTGACATTGTTAGTGTTGTAGAATCATCTTTACATACACTGTGAATATGTGTCAGTCTGATTGGTTTAATAAAAAGCTGAATGGCCAATAGCTAGGCAGGATTTTCGGGACAGAGAACATGCTGAAAAGAAGACGGTGGACTAGTGAGGAGACGCACGGGGGAACCATGCCATGTAGAAGATGAGGTAACAAGCCATGAGCCACATGATGGCACATAAATTATTAGAAATGGGTTGATTTTAGTCATAAGAGCTAGTTAGAACAAGCCTAAGCTATCAGCCAAGTTTTCATAATTAATAAGTCCTTTTGTCATGATTTGGGAGCTGACTGGCAGGACAGAGAAAGATTAGCAACAACCTTGGAAAATCAGTTAGTGGAAATCCTCAGAAAGCTTAACCCCACCCCCAAGTTGAAGATGCCTGCCCACATAAAACCATATGCATAAATACAGCAGCATGATTCAGAATAGCCTTAAAATAAAAACAACCCAAATGTCCATCAAAGGATGAATCAATCAATAAAAAAGTGAATATATTGAGGCAAAAATGGAGTACTGATACCTGCTGCAGTCCAGAAAAATCTCAACAACAGAATGCCAAGGTAACAGAAGTCAGACGCAAATGGCCATGGGTTTGGTGGCTCCATTTGTAAAATGACCAGAAAAGGCAAACCTACAAGACAACGCTAGACTAGACTAGGTGATGATGCAATTCATTACTAGGGGTGGTGATGCTCAGCTTCTGAAGTGAACTGATGAGTGACTCTGTGCATATGTTGAAACAGGAGAGCTTGCATCATTTAAACTGGCTGATCATGTATGACTAATGATAAAACAACCTACAACAACATTGCTAAAATTTAACAAAAGTAAATTCACACAGTGACTTAGAAGTCATTGCTATGGCTTGAAGATTTACCCCTCCTCCCCAGGAAAAAAAAACCCACCACACTTTGAAAATGTCATCTCCAATGCAAAATAGTTGGGATGTGTGACAATGGGAAGTGATGAGGTCATGAGGAGGAAATGGAATGACAGATGTCATTACCTCAGGCGCGTGCCCATTATAAAAGGCAGAGTTGAGGTTTCCTTTGTTTTCCTTTTTATGCTCTTTCCCCCTTTATCTTCTGCCACAGGACGGTAAAGGAAGTAGACAGCAGCCTGGACTTCCTAGCTCCAGGACTATGAGCCGGCAAGGTTTGCTTACAATATTCCATCTCAGGTATTATGAAAGAGAGTTACAAATAGACTAAGACGGTGTCTTATGAATAAAACATCTCAAATACAGTCAATAAGGTTGTATAACCGAGAAAATGTATTAGGCCTGGCAGGGCTGGATCACTGAATAACAATTTCAGGAGTTAACGAACTCAAGGAGCAGAGTGTCTTAGGAAAGTCAAGTACTTACCTTTTCCCTGTGGAAGCACAGGACATCACAATTATCTCTACAAAATTAAGGTCAGCTTCTTTGTCTCTAGACGAAGACAATACTATAACTCTTAGGATTCATTTTTATTGTGCCAACTTCTCGCTGGTTAATGCTCTTAACCTATATTTATGGATTCTTAGCATGAAGTAGTGTCCTAAACTGTAAGTAAATAGAAGTAAATAACTTAGAGGATATTCCTTTTAAGTTTATATTCTAGAAAACTAAGCTTCTCTATCACACTTGATAATAGGATTAAACAGTGTTATGAAATTCTATAAGAAAAATTTAACAGGTGAATGGGATAGATCGGTGAAGGATGGGTAATGTATTTTGCTACTATAAAAACCAAGATAGCCAAGAAAGTAGAGTGCTCTCTGAGGAAGCCAAGGTTGAAAAGAAACCAGTATGAAACAAAGAGCATCCCATAATAAGACCAGAGAGGCAAAGATTGAGGAGGTGGCTCATCAACGAAGGGTGGAGACTGCTCTTCCAGAGGACCTGGACTCAATTCTCAGCACCCACATGGCAGCTCACAACCTTCCTTAACTCCACCCCCAGGGGATCTGCTGCCTTGCTCTGGCCTCTGAGGCTGCCAGGCAAGTATATGGAACATAGAAATATAAGCAGGCAAAATTCCATACATATTAAAAAAAAATCAGTGGCAAAAGATATCAGAAAGAAATAAGGAAATAATAATAGCATCAAAATAAACAATAAAAACAAAAACAAACCCTTAGGTGTAAATTTAAACATAAAGGTTAAAGATCTACATATTGAAAACATATAGCAATTGGGGAAAAAAGATAGATAAGGCATCCAAATTGGACTAGAGGAAGTAAAATTGCCAGTTTGTAGATGCTATAATCTTATATGTAGAAAACTTTGACTCTTTTAAGTGAAATAAGAATTAAGTTGCATTTCTATATAGTAGCAAACTATCCAAAAAGAAATCAAGAAAATTGCATCTAAATAAAACTAACCATAGAACTGAAATACCCCACTTATATAAAACACAGCTATAAAACACCAAATAAATAAATTGATGACACAAATGAAAGCATACTCCACATTCATGGGTTAGAAAAAATCATATTGTTGAAGTGTCCATATTGCCAAGAGCTCTAGACAATCCTCAAAACTCCCAGGTCATTCTTTAAAGACATGGGGGGGAAACAACTCCAGATTTCATATAGAATCAAAAAGACCATGAATAGCCCAAATAATAATCTGAAGCAAAGAGAACAAGACTGGGGGAGAGTCACAGTACTGGAAATCAAGACACATTACAAAGCACAATTCTACTCCCCCAAAACTGATGAATGAAAGAGACAGCCCAGAAATAAACCCCAAAATTGGTAGTCAACTGATCCTTGAGAGAGTTGTCCCACACAGGCGCATGTGGACAGCTCTAACTATACTAGTGGTTAGTTTCTTTTCTGAAGGTATGAGGTTGGGAGGGGATATGTTTGAGAAGGTAGGGTAGAGTTGAGGGGAAGTGGGGGGCACAATCATATTTCATTGCACTCATGCATGAAATTCTCAAAACTAAAGAAAAACATTTAAAGATTCAAATGTAAGACTACAAACTGAAATACTTCTTGAGAAAAAAATGGGAAGGCAACATGATATCAACCTAAGGAGTAACTTCTTGAATATGACTCTAAATCATAGGCAACAAAAGCCAGAATCGATAAATAGCATCTACATCAAATGGGAAGGAACTTGTTTAACAAAGAATACAGTGAAAAGAATGAAGAGACAGCCTACAGGGCAAGACAAAGGATTTGAAAATCACACATCACACAAGGGACTAACACCTAAAATGAAGAAGAAACTCAAACTTTCCAACACTGAAAAATAATCTTATTACAAAATTCAGTAGGGCCTGACTAGACATTTCCCCAAAGAACAGCAGAACAGATTGGTGGTAGGAATGTCCAAGAGACACACGGAAAAAAAATGTTCATTGTCAAAGCCGCTGTAAGAGATCAACTTACACCTGTTAGATGATGAACAATGTAAGTGTTGACAGGGATGTGAGAGAAAGGAATTCCTGGACACTCCTGGTAAGACTGTAAATTAGCAGAACCATTTCGGAAAACAGTGCTGAGGATTCTCAGAAGATCAGAAAAGAATTACCACATAAGCCAGCGATCCCACAATTGGGTTCAGACCCAAAGAAACTGAAAACACTATTCTCAAGAGGCATCATCTCTCCATGGTCATTGTAGCATTATTGATTCACAACAGCCAAAAAGAAATGCAACTGGGCCACTTAAAATGTGACATAAACACCGCAATCCAAAAGAGGCAAAAAGTCTGTCATTTGTAACAATATGGATAAGCCCAGAGCATAGTATCCTAAGTGAAACATGGCAGATGCAGAGACACAAAGGTCAAAGCCATAGGATGGCACTTAGATGTGCCTAAGTGGAGCTCTGGGAAGAAGAGAATAGTGGAGAGCAGAGAGGGAGGGGGATGGATGGGGAAGGAGACAACAGAGCTGGAGGAAGTGTTCATGGGAGGAGAGATGCTGCTCACGGGGGCAGTGTCAGTTATACAGCTACATGTCCTAGTGTTCTACTGCCTAGTAGGCTGACTAGTTAATAACAATAGGTATCGTGTTTTCAAAGAACTAAAAAAAAAAATCTTAAATGATCTCATGTGTATGGCCCTGGGTGTTTAGAAATACAACATTGAGATGGGCAGATCCCGAGAGGCCTCTAGACAGCCAGCCCAGCTAGGAAGGTGAGCTTCCAGTTCAGTGACCATCTCCAAGGTCAAAATTCAGAAGGTGATAGATAAAGAAAATTGGCATCCTACTCTGGCCTCCAAGTGTACATGCCTGCACACTCCCACACATGTGTGACCACCCCACAAAGTAAAGGATAGAAGGAGGGGGAGGAGCAATGGGGAAGGAGGAGGAAGGGCAGGAAGAGCAAAGCAAAACCACACACACACACACACACACACACACACACAAGCGTGTAAGGAAAGACGATTTCCGTTCAGGTCTAGAAATCTGCTCTGGGCATCACAAAATAAGCCTCTCATCATGGAATGTTATAGAAATTGTGGAAACTACTCCATTTCTAACACACTCTTTACCAGCTGCCTCCAACAGACTTCTGTGTTTATTGTAGTGTTTGCAGCCTCCACAAAGACCTCATCTTCACAGATGTTTGTCTGTCCTTTGAAGTATGATCCCTCCTACAATCCCAAATAGCCCGAAGGATGTCTCAGAACTCCTAGAATGTATGAAACATTTATAGCTCAACTGAGCATTTTAGGTCAACACGATGTAAGCAACGCGCCTAACACTAGCATTAGCTTACAGCTGCTACGTCCTATAAATGCAATCCCTTCAAAATATACTGACTGGAGATACAAATCTCTAATCCCCGAGGAATCTTACATTCAAAATATATCTATGATGCTTGCTCCTCAATGACAGTTAGTTTTCTATCTGCTAACTGCTGGGGGAATATTTATTTGAGGTCAGGCAAAAAAAAAATCCAGATAGACACAGATAAATATGATGACCAGTAAACAGGCAGACAAAGTTTAAAGACAGTTATAAAAAGGACAGATGGAACCAAGCTCCCCGAGTTGAACCTCCATCAATAGTTTTCAACCCTCCTAATGTGGTGACCCTTTAATACAGTTCCTCATGCTGCGGTGACTCCCAACCATGAGATTATTTTCGTTTCTACTTCGTAACTATAATTTTGCTACTGAGCAGTGTCTCAGTTGCTAAGACCATAGGAAATACGGTCAGGATCCACATTCTGAGAAATGCTGCCATGGATGGTAACTATCTCTAAACTTGCTCTGATCAACCTGTTCATTCTCAGGGTACAGGGAGTAATCCTCCAAACTGGACCATTGTGTAATATGGCTGGCCATCCAATGCTAAATTAGACTGTGGACCAGGAGGACCCCAGAGCTAGACTTAGAATAGAAACCACTCTTCTGACCTTATACAAGAACAAGAGTATCTAACATGTGCATGGCAGGTTTGGAACCATCCGCTCCTTTGGATTTTATTTTGGAGATTAATTTGTTCTTGGTAGCTGCTTGTGAATTTTATTTAGGTTTTTTTCTTTCTCTCCTTCAAAGTGGAAGACAAGTTGTGGATGTGAATGCAGGTTTTCCAAGTCTCTTGCTTTTCTTTTCTGGATTAGCTGTCAATACATTCTAATCATCTTGAAAAGGGGAGCAAATCCCTTCATCCGAGACCAAATCCATGGCAATATTTTGGAGATCTGGGTGAGCATGGGAAGGAAAGAGAAATGATGACTTTTATCCAGTGAGCAAAACTCCTTATAATTAGGTTGGAGGTTTCTATGGTAACGAATAGCTGACTCTTTTATTTGAAATAAAAAATAGCAACACTCCAGCTGTCCTTGCTGTCCAGACCCTCCAAAGCAAATGAGAGATTTGGTTTCACATTCGCTATGACTGCTGACGACTTTAAACCATGTATTTTACTTGATGCCAAGTTTTGTCAAGACACTGAGTTCCATTCCTTTGAGAAAGCAGGTGTGAAAAAAGCAAAACCAAGCAAAACAAAATACCTTTCCTTCTCTGCAACCAATATGGTGTTTGCTTCTCTCTTCCTAATTATCTTTGTTTTTAAAAAATCAAGCTGATACCTTGAAGAAAACTATTGGTGGTGGTTCATCTTAGAAACAACATTGGAGGTCTCCGGAACATTCTTCTGCACTTTCAGTAATAGCATTTGCTGTCCCTGGAGATTTTCTCAGGTGCCAAGTGTTGAGGTGGGCTTTTTCTGGATCATCCCACAAACCCACAGCAACCTCAGGACAAGCTCTGTTATCATGTCCATAAGGAGATTGAAGAGTTGAAAATGATAGTAGACTACCCTAATCTACTTTTGCTGTCATTTCATAAGCTATGCCTGAAAATGTCACTTACATATGGAAACCATACTAGAAATTATCTCCAGTGAGGACTGTCAAACTAGGTTATTTATAAGAAGGGTTACTTTTGCTGGGCGGTGGTGATGCACGCCTTTAATCCCAGCACTTGGGAGGCAGAGGCAGGAGAATCTCTGTGAGTTCGAGGCCAACCTGGTCTACATAAGCTAAGTCCAGGGTAAGCTGCAAAACTTCAGAGAAACCCTGTCTCAAAAAACAAAAAACACACACAAAAAAATGAAGGGTTACTTTTCTCCTCTCACCCATCCATTCCACAAGGTACCAGGATGCCAATGGACTAATGGACTCTAGGAGTACTTTATCTCCTCAGGAAGATCATCAACCTGTCACCTGCTGGCATTCAGGAAGACAGGGAAGTTGTCAACAGTTACATTATCAAAGCATTGAAGAGCTCAGGAGAGCCTGCCCTGGATACTGGAGAACTCCAAAGAGGGACATCATTCAAGACCACTAACAAGACTAACCAGGTATAACCTGGGTTGCAGCAATGGAGACAGACTTGGAGCAGAGTGAATGTCATGTGGAGAAATAGAGGCAAGGGAATAACAGTACCTCTGGGACTCTTGGCAGCAGGACATTGTGGATGTCAGCCAGCAAAGTCGAAAGAGATCTATGACATGAACTGACTTGTGGTCTCAAAGGGTTAAGAATGTTCATAAAAGAGAAAGAAGGAAGCAGACAGTTCTGAAGGAGTATTCACTTCTCTTCCACAGTGCTCTAGAACTCTAAATTAGGGTTCAGTGGTAGAGTTCCTAGAAGTCTGAATTAGTCAAAATGCCATTTGTATGCACACAACTCTGGGACTGAGCCACATGGGTCATGGGTTATAAGCATAGGCTTGGATCGTCTGTTTAAAGGGTACCTCCACCAGGAAGCAAGAAGTCCTCTAGAACCAAAATTGAGTCAGGGGCCTAGCATGAAGCAAAATTAAATATGGACTGAGTGAATGAAGACATTCTCATTCATCATAATCATCAGTGACTTAATTCAGCTTTATTAGTCCGCTGCTGTGCTGTGCACTCTATGCACACCACCCCACTGAATCCTAACACCGCTTAATATGGGAGTGCCACGCTAGCCTTATTTTATAAATGAGAAAACTGAGACCTCGAGGGCCTGGAACCTTACCAGAATCTACAGGACTAGTAAACAAGAGAGACAGATTTGAAATTCCATTTTCATTGCCTCATGGCTCAGCATGCAAGGTACATGATGACATATTAATTAGAATAATTATTTTTAAATGTTGTGTTGGGGCCAGAGGTACTCAGTCAGTGCAGTGTTTGCCATGCAAACACGAGGACCTAAATTTGATTCCAGAACCCTGTCAAGTGCAGGATGTGGTACCACGAGCTTACAGTCATAGTGATGAGAAGGCAGAGACAGGAAAACCCCTGGGGCTACTGGTCAACCAGCAGAGCCAAATTAGTGGATTCCAAGTAAAAGTGAGAGACTATCTCCAACAAGGTGTACAGCATCCTGAGGAAATACATCAAAAGTAGACTTCTGAAGTAAGAAAGCTCCAGATGTGTAAAGGGAGCTAGGACATAAAACCTTACAGTGGCGTCCTGAGCTGTCACAAAAAAGTTCTCAACTCTAACGCTGTGACCCTTCAATACAGTTCCTCATGCTGTGGTGACCAACTATAAAATTATTTTGTTACTATGTCATTAGTGAAATTTTGCTAGTGTTATGAATTGTAATGTAAGTATCTGACATGCAGGTTATCTGACATACAACCTCCAAAGGGGACGTGACCCACAAGTTGAGAACCACCGCTAGGAGACACCGGCTCTCAGAGAACCACGCAGAGGTTCCTGCTACATCACTGCTACACAATCACCCTCTAAATAAAAGGAAGCCTAACCTTGCCCGGGTGGCTACTCAGAGTTGCTGTTCTACAATTTTGTAAGAAAACTTATGCCAAAATATAATAGGCTTATTGAGTCCTAATGTTTAATAAGACGATCTAGTAGACATTGCAGAAATGAAACAAAAATCACTCACTGATACATCTGAAATAAAAGTTCTGTAAAACAAGCAAGCGAGCATCAAATATAATGAGCATCTCCAGGCACAACACAACAGATACAAATGTGAACTCACAGACTCTGACGAGACCTGCACAGGCTCAAAAAAGACAAAACCCCCGCACCGAGAAGGAGAGCCAACATAGTCTCACCCCAAGCAAGAAGCTCTTTGTAATTGCTACCTGCTGGGAAAGGGAAAATCAGTTTTCCTCAATAGAGTCGCTGAGTATGTCAACCACACTTGGGTAGGTACCATGCCCAGGAGTAGGAAACCAACATAAGAACAGATTCTGTTTTGAGTGTATGTGTGTGTTTCATGTTTTGTTTTGCTTTTGTCTTACTGATTTTTATTTTTTTATTTTTTGTAGTTTTTCTTGTTACTGTTTTTCCTTCCTTCCTTCCTTTCTTTCTTTTTGAGTGAGAAAGAGAAAAGGACACGAAGTTGGGTAAACAGAGAGTTGGGAAGGAGCTTGGAGGAACTGATGGAGGTGGAAAATTTAATCAAAATATAATGTATGAAAAAATGATGTAAAAATTTTAAAGTAATTTTTTTTGAGACAGGGTTTCTCTGGGCAACTCTGGCTGTCTTGGAATTCACTATGTAGACCAGGCTGGCCTCAAACTCAGACATTTATCTGTCTCTGTTCCCAAGTGCTGGCATTAAAGGTAGGTGCCTCCATGCCCTGGTTAAGACAGGAATTCTTTTTTTTTTTTCTGTTTGTTTGGTTTTGATTTTGATTTTTTTTATAAAGTTTCTCTATGTAGGTCTAGTTGTCCTGGACCTCTTTATGTAGACCAAGCTAGCTTTTTAAACTCACAGAGATCCACCTACCTCTGACTGGGGGCTGGGATTAAAAGTGTGCGGCACCATGCCCAGCAAAAAAAAAAAAAAAGAATTATTTTAATTAAAAAAAAATACATTGATAATATAAAGGCACTTAAGGTTTTGTGGTTTAAAATTTCAGTGTGAACTGGCATAGATAATACATTAATTAGAATTAACCACACTTCAAGAGCTTTTTAGCCAAAGGAGGTAGACAGCTACCATAGTGGGCAATGCACAGAATGAGGGTAATAAAATTTCAGATTCCTAACAATTCGAGGTGAATATATTCAAGGCGAAAAAAAAAAAAACAAGTGAAAGCAAAGAGATATGCTATAATATCACTGAAAAAACAATATTTTCATATTATATTTGTGCAAGAGCCACTGTTCTTCTGAGTGGGAAGACACCAGACTGGCACGCCTCTAGCCTTTCTGCAGGGATGGATACAAATGAGAACTTCCACAAACACCCTTCAGATCTTGCATTTCAGGCTCCACTTGATCTTGGTGGGTATCACCTGAGCAGAAATGAAGACACTCAGTGTCTTGTGTGGACAAGTTCTAGTTGCTAACTGGGAAAACCAGGAGATCCATCTTCAGAGAATGGGAGGCAAGGGGAAGCACCCTTCAGAGGGACTAGAGAATTAGAGCCGCCCACGTGGAGGAGAGCCTCCTGCTTCCACCTTTCTTGCTTGTGTGCTGACTTGAGTAATTTCTTGGTGTCTCCATAGCTTCATATCTATAGGAATAGCCACTGTATCTACTTCCATCAGGGCTGACAATATATTCATCATGCCTGGAACAGGAGTCCAAAAGACAGGAAATACCATAACCAATAATACAAGAATAGTGTTATTAAAAGTATTCATGGGAGCTGGCGAGATGGCTCAGTCCACAGGGGCACTTGCTGCCAGTCTGATGACTAGAGGTCAATCCCCCGGTCCCCACATGATGTGGGATTCCCCTCTGTATGCTGTGATTACCATTAATAAAGAAAGAAACTGCTTTGGACATATAGCAGGGCAGAATTTAGCTAGGTGGAGAAAACTAAGCTGAATGCTGGGAAAAAGAAAGGCAGAGTTAGAAGGAAGCCATGGAGCCGCTGGAGACAGATGGTGGGAACTTTACCTGGTAAGCCTGTGGCAATAGACAGATTAATAGAAATAGGTTAAACTAATATAAGAGTTAGCCATTAAGAGGTTGTGGAGAAAGGGGTACACTCATCCATTGCTGGTGGGAATGCAAACTTGTGCAACCACTTTGGAAAGCAGTGTGGCGGTTTCTCAGAAAATTCGGGATCAACCTACCCCTGGACCCAGAAATACCACTCTTGGGAATATACCCAAGAGATGCCCTATCATATGACAAAAGTATTTGTTCAACTATGTTCATAGCAGCATTGTTTGTAACAGCCAGAACCCAGAAACAACCTAGATGCCCTTCAATTGAAGAATGGATGAAGAAAGTATGGAATATATACATATTAGAGTACTACTCAGCAGTAAAAAACAAGGACTTCTTGAAGTTTGCAGGCAAATGGATGGAAATAGAAAACACTATACTGAGTGAGGTAAGCCAGACCCAAAAAGAGGAACATGGGATGTACTCACTCATATTTGGTTTCTAGCCATAAACAAAGGACATTGAGCCTATAATTAGTGATCCTAGAGAAGCTAAATAAGAAGGAGAACCCAAAGAAAAACATATAGGCATCCTCCTGAATATTAACCTTCATCAGGCGATGAAAGGAGACAGAGACAGAGACCCACATAGGAGCACCGACAGAAATCTCAGGTCCAAATCAGGAGCAGAAGGAGAGAGAGCACGAGCAAGGAACTCAGGACCGCGAGGGGTGCACCCACACACTGAGACAATGGGGATGTTCTATCGGGCACTCACCAAGGCCAGATGGCCTGGATCTGAAAAAGCCTGGGATAAAACTGGACTCGCCGAACATAGTGGACAATAAGGACTACTGAGAACTCAAGAACATTGGCAATGAGTTTTTGGTCCTACTGCACGAACTGGCTTTGTGGGAGCCTAGGCAGTTTGGATGCTCACCTTACTAGACCTGGATGGAGGAGGGTGGTCCTTAGACTTCCCACAGGGCAGGGAAACTTGATTGCTCTTTGGGCTAACGAGGGAGGGGGACTTGTTTGGGGGAGGGGGAGGGAAATGGGAGGTGGTGGCGGGGAAGAGTCAGAAATCTTTAATAAATAAATAAAATAGTGAAAAAAGAAGCTAAAACTAATAGGCCAAGCAGTTATTTAATTAATACAATTTCTGTGTGATTATTTCGGGGCTAAGTGGCTGGGAACTGACTAGCGGCCTCCTCCCCTAACACCCACAACCCTGAATAATAAATACTAAATGGAAAAAGTATCTTTAGAATATTTTTAATTCTCTGTGTGTTGAAGGAGCTGCGGGCCTCTTCCCACAGCCCGGCTCCCAGCCGCCTGGCTAGGTTATGCCCCAAAATAACAACACACAAATTGCATTCTTTTAAACACTGCTTGGCCCATTATATCTAGCCTTTTCTCGGCTAACTCTCGCACCTGGACTAGCCCATTTCTAATAATGTGTGTAGCACCCCAAGGTGCGCTTACCGGGAAGATTCTAGCCTACATCCATCCTGGGTCGGAGCTTCATCGCGTCTACTCTAAGAGGAGAGCATGGCGGCTGAGCTCACTTCCTCTTCCTCCCAGCATTCTGTTCTGTTTACTCCACCCACCTATTTTCTAACCAAGCAGTTTCTTTATTTTTTTAACCAATGACCTTCCTCCATCATCTGTGTATGTGCATGCATGTGTATGTGCAAGTGTATGAGTATGTGTGTGTACCTGCACATGAGTGAAGGTACCTGTGCAGCTACCTGTGAAGGCCAGAGGCATCAGATTCCCTGGAGCTGGAGTTACAGGCAGTTGTGAGCTGCCCCAGTGTAGGTTCTGAGAATCTAACTTGTCCTCTAGAAGATCAAGGCACACTTTCAACAGCTCAGCCATCTCTCTAGCACTCACCCTCAATCATTTTAAAAACATTCATGTCAAACTTATTACTAGGGATTACAGGGATCATGGGAAGCAGTGGAGATACCTTAGACACAACATTTTAGGTGCATCAAAGAACTCAAGGATGGAGAACAACTTCATACTGTATTGTTAGAAGATCAAAAGATTGGCTATGCAGGTTAGCAGCAGAGGACTTCCCTGACATCTAGAGGACTCCAGGTTTTGATTCTTAGTAAATTAATACAAAAAAATAAATTCACAATGAAGAAAACAGCAAAAAGTCTTAAGAAGAAATGGGGTTAACTTGCCAGCCTTATTTTCTTCAAAAGTTCTAGTTCTGTTCAAATTGTGCCATTACTTAAGAATAGTTTATTCAAGCACCTGATTTTTACTCTTCTGCCTTGGGTGGGGGACAAGAGGCGGGGAATAGGGAGAAGTGGGAGGCACTGGGAAGGGATTCTGAACTCCAGATCTCACACTCATGGCCAACAGGCAGCTCTTGGTCACCCAGCACTTGACATCACCCTTGACGAAAGGGGCAAGAGTCCAAGAAAAGTACCCAAACAACTGAATGGAAGGCAAACAATGGTTGCTGTGTATTTCTCATGATTAGAGCAGTCCTGGAGGCTCATCCATCCATCAATCCTAGGACCAGGGAGAGACACCAACTCAGACAAAGCCTCTCCAACAACAGCCAACCCACTCTTAGTCCTGCTGAATTTCATATTCTCTCCCCATCCCATGGGATCCTCACACAATAGACTGCTTGGAGGGGACCTGCCTCCCCTTCCCTTATCCTTCAACAGCAGGGATCAGATGCTGCAGCTGAGGGACCTGCTCCAGACAAAGATGATTTAAATGGCAAATGAGTACAGTGTGTGGGCACAATCAAAATCAGCACCATGAAGGCCTCACTCTGGGCCCAGAGTATTTAAAGGCATGAACAGAATTGTCAATGAAGTTTAAAAGACAGAAATGTAAAAACAAAACCTACCACCATTGTGGCACTGCTGGGGAGGAAGATGATTGCTATTTTAACCAGAACGGTACTGCAGACCGTCAGTGGGGTAGAAGCTGTGCTACAGTGGCCTTCTGTGCTATCTCAAGTTCCAACAGAGGAACTGGGTTTCCCTGATGTTTTGGAGGTTCAGCATGGTCAGAGAGCTGCAGTGTATGGGTCCTCAAAGCAAAGAGCATGTTCCCCGCGGATCTGTTCCTTCCAACAGTCCACCTTTCCTGCATGTTCCCTCTTGGTGTCAGAAAGTATCTTTATACAACTAGTTCAATTGCTGAGGCAACAAAGGAAAATAAAAATAAAGACAGGGAGTACATAAGGGAGAGAGGGAGGAGAGGGAAGGAGGAACAAAGAGAGGAACAGAGGGACGACAAACCCATACAGCATCCAAGGACAGGTTTCTGCCATATGCTGCCTTGCTCTGTTGGATGTCTTACTGAGTTCATGATTTATTGGCCCATGGAATTTTGGGAGATGGCGTCTGTTCTTCTTCAACTATACAAATGAGAGATTGGACTGATCTAGTGGCTTGCCTTCTAGTCACATCTCACCACAAACACTAAGTCAGAAGAACAATAGCACATCTTGAAAGGACTCCACTCTGAATTAACTAGGAGTCTTTGTGGTGTGTGTGTGCAGGGGGTGTGGGACTGAGGAATGTGTCAGGGATTCCACTCTAACATTCTCACTGATCCTGGAGCTAGGCTGGTAGCCAGCAAGCCCCAGGGATTCTCCTGCTGCCCCTGCCCTAAGGCTGGAGTTACAGGCACATGGTCTCGCCTGGCTTTTTATGTAGGTCCTGGGATTCAAGCTTAGGTCCCCATGCAAACTCGCAAGCCCTTTTATCCACTGGGCCATCTCCCAGCTCCCACAAATTGAGGATTCTCAGTCCCAGCAGATTGAGTACCTCCTAGCCAATGTTGGTACAGAATCAACACCTACTGTGTGTCAGTGTTCAACCAACTCATTGTTTTAAATATGCTCTTTTGAGTTTTCCAGCCACAACGAAAAGCAACAGATTTTTATTGTTGTTGTGTTCTTGTTTCTGAGACATGGTCTTTCACTATGAGATCTAATTTGGCCTCAAACTTTTGGAGATCTACCTGTTTCTATCCGTCTCCTGAGTGTTGGAATTAAAAGTGAGTCTGGCTGCAACTGCAAATAATTAAACTTGCAGGTAATGTTTGGAAATTAGTATGGCAGTTTCTCATAACATTGGGAATCAATCTACCTCAAGACCCAGCTATACCAGTCTTGGGCATATATCCAAAGGATGCTCAACCATACCACAATGACACTTGCTCAGCTATGTTCATAGCAGTGTTATGCTCCTCAACTGAAGAATGGATAAAGAAAATGTGGTACATTTACATGATGGAGTATAACTCAGCAATAAAAAATAATGACATTGCAGGCAAATGGGTGGAACTAGAAAAAAAATCATCCTGAGTGAGGTAATCCAGACCCCAAAAGACAAACATGGTATGTACTCTCTCAAAAGTGGATGTTATGTAGGTTATAAACTAAAAGGTAGCCAGGCTACAATCCATAGCCCTAGAAACGATAGGAAGGCCCAAAGAGAGATGCATGGATTTCCCTGGTAAGGGAAAATAGATGAGATCTCCTGGGTAAACTAGGGGTCAGGGGGGAGTGGGGGATGGAGGCATGGGAACATGAGGGGGCAGGTTGGGTGGGTTGGGGGCAGTTCAAATGGGGAGAATAATGACAGCTATCTTGATAAGGTGCCATTTTGAGGTTATGAAGAAACTTGGTGCCAGGGAAACTCCCAGAAACCCACAAGGATGGCCCCAGCTAAGACTCCTAGCAATAGTGGAGAGGGTGCCTGAACTGGCCTTGTCCTATAATCAGGCTGGTGACTATCTATGCTTGACACTAGAGAGCGAGTATTCATCCTGTAACTGATGGAAGCAGATGACGAGATCCACAGCCATGCACTGGGCTGAGAAGAGGAAGGATTGTATGAGCCAGGAGGATCAAGGTTATGACACGGGAACCCACAGAGATAGCAAAGCTGAGCTTGTGGGAATTCACAGACTCTGGACTGACAGAGCCAGCATGGGACTCATCTAGGCCCTCTGCATGTGAGTGACAGTTGTGTAGATTGGTCTACTTGTGGGGCTCCTAGCAGTGGGGTCAGGACCTGTCCCTGCTGCTTGAGCTGGCTTTTGGAGACCCAATCCCCATGCTGGGTTGCCTGGCCCAACCTTGCTGCAGGGGGAGAAGCCTGGCCCTGCCTCACCTTGATGTGCCATGGTGTATTGACTCTCATGGGAGGCCTGCCCCTTTCTGAATGGAGACAGAGGAGGAGTGGATGGGTGTGTGTGTGGGGGGGGGACAGGAGGAGAGGAGAAAGGGGGAAACTGTGGTCTGTATGTAAAATAAATGAAAAAAGATAATAAAAAAGTTAAAAAACTAAAAAAATAAAAACAGGAACTTGAAATGCTCCTGATTAGGAGTAAAACTAAAGAATGATAAGATGTAATTATTTTGGAATGAAAAAATTCCACAACAAAAATGTCTTCCCAACTTTATAATGAAGACAATGGAACTGTTTTCATTCTAGTTTAACTATTTCTGATAACACATCTCTCTTAGTATCACACACACACACACACACACACACACACAGGTGGGAGGTCCTATATCTGAATTAATTTGAAAAATGGAAACCAGATGCACTTCTAGGAACTCTGTGACAAATATTAATATTAAAAGCTCTAAATCCTGGGGCTGGAGAGAGATAGCTCAGTCAGGAAAGTGTTTTCCCTCCAATATGAGAGCCTGAAGTTCATTCCCAGACTCCATGTCAAAAAGTCAGACATCAGCCTCACGGTGGTGGTGCATGCTGTTAACCTCAGCACTCAGGAGGCAAAGGTGGGGGAATCTCTGTGAGTTCAAGGCCAGCCTGGTCTACAAAAGTGAGTTCCTGGGCAACCTGGACTGTTACATAGAGAAACCCTGTCTCAACAAAACCAAAAAGCAAGGCATACTAGTATGTGCTTATAACACCCGTGCGGTTGGGTGGGGGAATATTTACATATATAAACAATGGGAAATTTGGGTGATGAGAGCCACGTCTAAATATGAAACCATCATGTATGATTCTCAGATGTCTTATCCACATGGACTGAAAGTAATTTTCTACAGTACCACATTTTGGCTTGTCACAAAGTCAGGTGCTGGAATTTCCCGTCCATCGCATCATGTTGATGCCGAAGAAAATTTAGATTCTGAAATATTATGGAAGTCAGATATTTGGATCAACAATTTCCCATTTCTAGTTTAACAATTATTTGTTTGAGTTTCTCCCGCAAGGAAATAAAGATCATAAATTGCAGCCACCTGAAGCTATGAGACAATTGAATCAAAGCTCTTAATATGTTAAATGGTGGAGAGCTGCACCAGTAACAGCTAAGTGCCATTTCTACCATTCCTGGTTTGTAAATTTCTACCACATTTTATCACAATACAGAAGTGTGTGCTGGGCACCTTGTACACTACACTTGGAGCTACCCCCAGAGCGTCAGCTGGGCAAAGGGCTGGTCTGTGTCTCACTTTATTCCTTCCCCATCGTCTTACTTCCCCTCTGGTGGCCTTTACTGCTGTCCTCACACTTGTCCTTTGCAAATTTCAGCAGGGGCTTCAGATACAGAAAGCAAAGTGAGAACACTGACCACAGAGGAAAAGAAAGGATGAGAATGGGCCTTTCAGGTTCTTCAAGAGGACCAGAGTAAGCCATATGAACCATCGCAGGGACTGTGTGACATCTCAGTGACAGTTTACACAGGGTGCTGATCTGTGATCAGATAATTATCTGTTTAAAACTTATCCTTTGGCTAAGGAGATGGCTCAGAAGTCTGACTGCTCTTTCAAAGGTCCTGAGTTCAATTCCCATCAGTAACATGGTGGCTCACAATCATCTGTAGTGAGGCTGGATGCCCTCTTCTGGTGTGCTGGTGTACATGCAGACAGAGCACTCGTATACATAAAATAGATAAATAAGGTTTTAAAGAAAACTTAAAAAAGAAAAAAAGAAAAGTTGTCTAGAAATAAGCCAAGCTAAGGCCAGGATTTATAAGAAAGAATAAGACTCTGTGTGTGATTTATTGGGAGCTGAGAGGGTGGGCAGGCCTCCCAAAGAGCAAAGAACCAAAACAGCACAAAGAGTGAAGAGTAAAAGAAGAAAACGTATCCCTTGTTTCTGACTGGACTCAAGGCCCCATCCATGGGAAAGAATGCATGTGTGATACAGTAAATCTGACAAAGAAACCATAGCTTCACAGGCCCCAAGGGTAACCTTACCACTATTATTTTGCTAAATGGACACAGTCCCAAACCATCCCTTTAAATATGTATCTCTCTACCCGTAGTGTGGCTCGAAGACCTCATCAGAGAATGTCCTTTGAACCATGGATGGCCGTTAACACAGAAAGCCACATGCTTCGTCGCCAATGGGGCATCTATATTGTGTCCTCTCATCCCAAGGCTCAGGGACCCTCAGAGGGGCAGAAAGTGACACGGTGTCCCCTGTACAAGACAGGAGCACTGCACTCCTGACCTCACAGTGGCCATGGCTGTCTTCACAGGACTACACAAGATCAAATCAAAACATTCCCAGCACAGACAGGGCTGGGGCTCGCAAGCCCCCAAACCTAGCTCAGAAGGGATTGACAACTGAGGACTTCTGGGGGAGGAAGAACCTGTTTTCTTAAAGAACATGGCCCCTAGTAAGTTGGCCATGCTTAGTGAACAGTCCAACTGGGCAGCACAAACTGGACTGGGTGAGTGTCATAGTCTTCTTTTATTCCTGTGGCAAACGCCATGACAGCAAGCAACTTGGGGAGGAAAGGGTTTATTTGGCCTTACAAGTTAGAGCGCATCCCGGAGGGAAGTCAAGGTGGGTCTCAAGGCAGGAAATGATGCAGAGGCTGGGCAGGAATGCTGTTTCCTGGGTTGCTCCTCGGTCTAATGTTTGGCTCTCTTTTTTATACTTCCCAGGATGACCTGCTCAAGTGTGGCATTGTCCACAGTGTGCTGCGCTATCTCATGTCAATCATTCATTAAGAAAATGCTCCCATGGATGTTCCTACTGGTCCATCTAATGGAGGCATTTTCTGAACTAATGGTCTCTCTTCCTAGATGACCCTGGTCTATGACAAGTTGACAAAAAAACTAACCAGCATGGTAAGTTATAAATTTATTTTTTAAGAAGAAAGCATGAAATTTGGAAAGGGGAGAAGGATGAGGGGTGGATAAGAGGATCTGGAGACGAATGTGACCTAAGGGCATTGTATAAATAAATAACATTCTCAAAGAACGAATTAAAATAAAATATTTTTAGAAGTTTGAGCCACAGAGATGGCTCAATGTTTAAGAGCATTTACTATTGGTCCAGAGGATCCAGGTGTGATTGCCAGTACCCACATTGTAGGTCACAACTACATTTAACTTCAGTTCCAGTGTCCCCTGGCCCCCATGAGTACCAAGCACACACAGGGTACACAGACATGCACTTGGGCAAAATCTCCATATACATAAAATAAAATAAAATAAAATAAAAATTAAAAAACTTAACGCTGAACATTTTCAACAGTACAAGCAAATAAAGAAATGACTTCCTAAAATCAGTAAGTCCTCTCTATAGGAGGCATTTTTTTCTTTTGGTAATGCAATTGACAAACTAAGTCCTTTCACCTAAAGCCAGGAATGATGTTGGTGCAATGAGTTGCAGCTTCAGGAGTATTTGCTGAACAGTCTGCTGTGAAGTTCCACCAACTCATATGCACTTTCTTTCAAAGGCTCATTCACATTTCTGAGTTATGATTAGGAAAAGTATCCCTTCCCATGTTCTCACTTGGGCTGTTGGTGATTATCAACTAGATTCAACATCACCCCATTCTGCCCTGAAGTCTTAAAGAGCCTATTAAAATATTCCAGTGAGCAGAAATCAAATTACACTTAGAGATTTACAGTATTCTTTGTATTCACAGAAGGCACTGGGCAAAAGCAGTCCCACCAAGTTACGAGTAAGATCAGATATCAAGTCAAGTACAGTGGTTCTCAACCTTCCTAATGCTGTGACTTTTTAATACAGTTCCTCATGTTGTGGTGACCCCCAACCATAAAATTATTTTGTTGCTACTTCATAACTGTAATTTTGCTACTGTTATGAATCTTAGTATAAATATTTTTGGAGATAGATGTTTGTCAAAGGGGCCACAAGCCATATGCTGAGAACCACTGAAGTATAACATTAAACACACAAAAGCCAAGCACACATCTGAGGCTGCCAAGATTCTGGACAGAGAGTGAATTTGCCAAAGAAAAGCAATCTCCAAAAGTAGCAATTTGTAAAAGAAGTATGTCAATTAATTTCAGAAAGTTCTATCTAAGCACGTATGCGACTACAAAATGCTACCCTGGACAAATGGCAGGGGTCTGTACTGAAACCACCGGAGTAACCACCAAGAGTAGACGCTGGGTATTGATTCCCAGAGAGCAGCAGCCCACACTGTAAGGGACTGAAGAAAGGTGGGGCCATTTGTAGAAAGACAAGCTTGTGTACGATGAAGGCTGGAGAGATGGCTCAAAGAGTACAAGCTCTCACTGCTCTACCAGAGAACCCAAGTTCAATTCCCAGTACCCATGTGAAAAGGCTCACAAAGACATGGAACCCCAGCTCAGGAAGTGGCTGCCTTCTTCTGACTTCTGTAGGCACCCGCATATGCATAACATGCATGCACAGGTATGTACATAAATTTAAAAAAATCTTTAAAAAATTTGACCTGGAAGCCAGAAGACTAGCTCTCCTAGTATCTGAAGGGGCCATGCAAGCTGCCAAGGGATAAAAGCAATCTATAGTCCTACCTATGTAAATCTTCAAAACCATAACAATTGACTAACACAGCAACACATCCCCTAAGGGTGTAACAATGTCACTTCCATCTTAGGAGCAACCACGGCTGCCTAACTGGACTTAGGGTCTACTAAATGAAAGGGAATTTATGCTTTGACATCTAATCTACCCATGGTTGGTGAGGTCATGACCCCTAGAAGAGAACCTACTACTATTTCCTAAATCAATATAATTTCTGACTGTGTTCCAAATACTTACTCTTGTGCCCTTAGATAAATATAGTTCACACTCTCACCACTTTTTCAGCAGCTGATGACTACCAAAATGTTTCACAACTGGTCAAAATGCAGAGAATTCATGACTGTGGAATGTCCAACTCCAATTGATACATATATAACACAACCCCTCCAAGACTCAGGGAACATGCATGTGAAAGATGTGGGGGGAAGACTGTAAGAGTTGGAGGACTAGTATGCTTGCTGCAAAATAGTGTCTTCTGTATATTATAGGGAGCTATACCTACAGAAGCTCAACAACATGGTCACCGAAACAAGACCGGCACAGTGACACCAGTTGACATGCCAACATTGGATGGGGGAATCTCATGAATCACCAGCCCTAATTGAAGAGATACAGGCTTTCAGTGGCTGCCCAGACAGGAAATCAGTCTTCTTTAGGGATGGGCTCTCTGATAGATCATTCATTCCTAGGTGTGTGATCAGCCTTAAACATATGTATAAGCAAGCAATACTAAATAGACTCAGCAGGTAGGTGTGTGTGTGTGTGTGTGTGTGTGTGTGTGTGAGAGAGAGAGAGAGAGAGAGAGAGAGAGAGAGAGAGAGAGAGAGAGAGAGAGAGAAGGGAGACTGAAGGTGTTAGAGAAGGGAAGAGGAGGGATTGGGATGATATAAACATGGTCCTCATTTGCTCATTTGCAGGGTGTTTTATATTCACAGATGAGTGTCATCGATGGCCCCTAGGATAAGCGGGAAACTCCCTGTGCCTACAACTGTGTCTCCAGGTCAGTGCATGCAAAGGTACAAGTGGAAACCCTTGGAAGTACCACATCTCTACCTCAGGAGATAGTAGCTTCACAGTATATCTTATAAGTTATTTCAGGTTATGAACTTACTTTGATACAATTAAGAAACAGTTTGTAGGAGTTAACCTTAAGTATCTAGGGGTATTGTGAAATAATTACAATTTTACAGAATAATCTTAAGAAAGAAACAAGCGAATCCTGGCAGGTACCTATTTGCCTTCTTATCTTTCCTAACAAGTTAATCTGGACCAGACTTCTGATAAAGTAACCTGTTCCTGGAATGAACAAGTATCTCTGATCTAGACTTAAAAACATAAACATTCGATCATGCATATATTTTGCATTAAAATATTATACACAATTGATGAGTGTATTCCTCAGGTCTCAATACTATTATTGTTCTCTGTTCAGCACTGTGGTTAGTATTTTATACTTCAGATCTTAGCCTGAATTTCAATGTTTATAAAAGGTTATTCTTAATACCCCCCCAAAGATGAGCAGAACTGGTTTGCAATGGGAGAGACATCACTGCCTTCCAAACATATTACATTCTTGTTCAATGTGTACAATGCCTGTCCTGAATAACTGGACATATGTATAATTCATAAAAACCAATTTGAGTGTCACTCACTGAGGAAGCCACCCAGAGGCAAGGGAGATCGTGCACAGGACTTAGCTCTTAGTGGCATGGGAAAGCTTCCCATGTGTGAAAGGTCTCCATGCTTGGCCTTCAAGGATGACTTTAAAGTGGTCATCATTAATACCCCTGCCTGTTGCAGCAATGTGACAGGACTTAGTGGCAAATGGCCATCTGTCTGTACCGTCCAAATGATACCCTTGCCATACAAAAATATTTACTTTGGGTCAGGAGGAGTCCTCCAAGGCTCACTTCCAAGGCCATTGTCACCATAGGTAGTCTGCACTGGGCATCTGTGCCAGTGTTTATTAAACATTTTGAATATTTATAGTCTCTTTTTTTTCTTATTTTATACCAAAGATAAAAAGAGAATAAATCCATTAGTTGAGATCCCATAGGCAAACATATTGTTTTATGAAATCCCAGATCAAAGATAATGTTTCATCTCTAGAATGGAATAAAAAAGTATAACAATTAATAATGACCTTCAACTTGACAGGATCTAGAATCACCTTCCAGAAAAATCTTAGGGCCAGGGCATGTCCGTGTGGGAGTTTCTACACTGGATTAACTAACTCTGTCAGGGGCACCAGACCTTGGGCTGGGGCCCTGGACCACATTAGGAGAAAGCAAGCTGAGGCTGGCATTGAGTGCAATGTGACCAACCGCCTCAAGGTTTAGCTGTTATAACTTCCCAGCCACCGTGGACTGTACCTTCCAACTGTGAGCCAAGATGAACAACTTCTTCCTTGTACTTTGTCCCACATTGTGTGACACCAGGGAGAGGAGTGACTACTACAGAAGGTAAACAGGCATTCTCTTCCAAGGTTTCTGCTGCCTAAGCCTCAAGAGCAAAGGTGTTAATACACCCTGCAGGGCCTACAAAGGGGAAGAGTGCATCTGATTCCCAAAGGTGCTCCCCAGCACCTAGTCAATCCCCAAATGGTAGAATTGCTGCAGGGAGCTACTGGAACCGCTGAGACCTGCAACCCGCCAATTCTGAAAAGCATAGCTCAAGAGCTGAGTGGCGAGTGTTCAATAGCTATTTTTTTTACGTAGCACTTTGTAGTAAATTTTACCCCACTACCACACACACAGGGTGAGGGGGAGAGAGGAAGAGAGGGAGGAAAGGAGAAAAGAAGAGAGAGAGAGAGAGAGAGAGAGAGAGAGAGAGAGAGAGAGAGAGAGAGGAGAAAAACTCAGTAGTTCCCCTTGGCTAGTCACACATTCTCTACCAAGGACATCACTATGCACACTCCAAGATCACCCCCCATCAGGAAATATCTGGGGATGTTTAGGAAACTTTTGGCATTTTTCCATAATGGCCTATGTGAGTACCAAGCCATGCCCACAGGAAACCTACACAACTAGAGAGAGGGAGCTCCACTCCAGGGCAATGTGAGGCCACTTAGAACTATCTAAACTGGTTGTCAAAGAGGCTCAACCCGGGTGTAAAGACTCCTTTACCTAGATAGTGGAAGGAATAAAAAGAAGGGGTAATTGTTCCTATCAACTCAGAACCCAGCCCTGATTATATATTACCTTTTATTGCCTTCCCAAGAACTTTCTCAAATAGGAATTATTTTTTCCATTTCATAGATGAGAAAAAGGGTGCAAAAAAAAGCATGTCTTAGGGTTTACTGTTGCTGTGAAGAGACACCATGACCATGATAACTTTTATAAAGGAAACATTTAATTGTGGTGGCTCATTTACAGTTCAGAGGTTCAGTCCATTTTGATCATGAAGGCGAGCATGGCGGCATGCAGGCAGGCATGGTGCTGGAGAAATAGCTGAGTGCCTTACATCTTGCAGGCAACAGGGAGTCAACCGGCACACTGGGAAGTATCCTGAGTATATGAAACCTCAAAGCCCCCCTCCACAGTGTCACACTTCCAACAGAAAGTGTGGTCCAGATTACAGGTGTGCCCTCCAGCTTCCAGGTCTGAATTAAAGGCACACGTCATCCAGCCTCCTCCAACAAGACCACATCTCCTCAAAGTGCCACTCTCTATGAGCTTATGGGGGCCAAATACATGCAAATGACCACGAAGCAAAATTATGATTTTTGAATAAACAAATAAATAAGCCAACAGATAAATAAGCAAGTGGCAGTGTCTGAACCTAGACTTCAGATCTCTCCGAATTCACAATTGTGGTATTTTATGGACTGATGGAAAGAAATAGAAGATATGGGGGGAAAAAAAAAGAAACGGAAAGACAACGCAGGAGAAACAACTAGTGGTGTCTCTGAGTTGCAGTCTCTCTCTCCAGAACTTGGGAGTAGAAGCAAACAGTGTCCAAGAAGCAAGGCCAGGCCTTACAGTATTCCAATGTGAGTGCAGCCTCCTCACCAAGCTCCCAGGTCCACTAGCCCTGGCAGACAGACACTTTCGCAGGATTCCATGAAAACCTGAAGTCTATGTCACATAAGCTAGGTCTCATAATCCTTCAGTTGCCACCCACCCTTAGACCGTCTCTGCCCAATCCATGCTCCTGTGACCCTCTCAGCCTGTACTGCATGCAGGGGATGTTTGTGGCAGCTGTGTCCTTACTACGACTCCTGTAGGGACTAGTTTTCTTATTGTATTGGTTCTATTGAAGTATTCTGTGTGAATTCTCTTGGAGGCGGAGTGTATGTCTTTAGGTATAATGTATATTATCAAGCTTTAAATTCCATTGGCATCATCAGCTCCAGCAATAAATAGCTTAGTGTCAGCAATGTGTACAGCACTCTATACTAAATCCCTTGGGCCTGATTCAACATCTTCATCCCAGCCCTATGGAACAAGACCTATGGGAAAACAATACTGAAGAGATTGCATAGCATGTCTAGCATTACACAGACCTCTTTCTCTTTCTTGTTCTAGAGTCTTAAAAGTACACAATCCATGTAAGACAAAGCAGCAACTTATCAATATTTAACAGCCTGTTTCATTACTTTCTTCACTTCCTCCCTCCCTCCTGTGAGTTTCAAGAGTATGTTAAATGCTTCCTAAGTAAAAGAATAAGCCCCACTTGCTGCCCATAGAGGAATCATAATCGAATGAGTGATGCTCACACATCAGACAGACACTAAGTGGAAAATGAAATGCTCAATAAATGGCTACAGGATCATGTGTCTAGAAGATGGTAGACACAGGGAGTAGTTTCCCTGCCAAAATTCCTAGCACTGGAGCCTCTCACAAACACCCCAGCCTTTACAACACTCAAAGCGAAGGTGACTTGTCCTTTGTCACAATCCTGCACCCCTGGCAACAGAGCACACAGGAAGTCTGCATCAGTATGTACCAGGGCAATTATGAGTACATCTGAGAGATTTTGCTCTGTAGCAATGTGAGGACCTAGACTCTCACTATCCTGGGTAGTTATCAGTAGAAATCTGCAGAGAAATACAATCCCCTTCCTTATTTTTACAGATGATTGTTCCTGACACTTACAAGACGCTCCAAATGAGTACACAGGTTTTATTTCCCTACAGACTTTAAATAACGATGTCCTGCCACGGGCTGAAAATCTGCTTGGCACTGCTGAGGACATGTCAGCTTGAAGCTACAATACCTTTGAGGAACCAAACATATTTGGGAAATAAAAATTTTAAAAGGCCAAAATGTAACATTTCCCCCATGGAAAATTTGACTACTAGAATATATACTTTCCCCAAGCCTGGGTATATCACTTACCTATTACAGCAACAATGTTGAGTTATAAGATCTGTGAGTCATTGCTCTCGAGCCTGTCTACAGGGCTCCTCTTTGCAGCTACGCTGGCAGATGTGGGGCACTGGTATTTACCTCTGCTTCCTTCCATGCTGTTCATTCTCTGGAACCAGGTACTTTTTTTTTTTCTAACAGCAATGCCATGGAAGATGGCAGCAGACCACAGGCCCCTTTTCCTAGTCTTTGTTTGCCTTAAGTTAACTGACATTTTACTGGCCCAGCAGGCCCACGACTGAGCTCACAGTCAGAACAAAGGGGCACCACAAATAGCAAAAACAAGAGAGGGAGAAATCCATCCATAGTTGTCATTCAAAACCACAATGCTCCAGGGCACTGGCAGAGACTTTAATCATTTTCTGAATCCCATATCAATTTGGAACATGTTTTTGTTTTTTTTCTTTGTTTTTATTTTTCTCTTCCAATGGAGAAATAGTTGTCAGAGAAGGATGGTCTATATGGCAAAACTAAGACATTTCTGAAACATATTGGTGGAATTATATATAACTTATCAATCACCTGGAAGAAAAGTTCATGAATTGGGACTATACTGGAAACCAGGATGGTCGATACCAACGAAGGGAAACATGAAAGCATGGACATTGGTGACAGATCTAGAATAGAGTGTGTTTACTGCCCATGACGGCTTCCCAATGCAAACAGCAACAATTACAAACCCTTAGTAAACAATCATATCATGCTAAGCACTTTCTACGCTTGCTCCTCTTAAGGCTTAAAATAAACCTGTGTGCAGATGCAAACTCTGGGTAAGCCAATTTTAAAGACGAGAAACCGATGCCAAGAGTGAAACAAATGGGCCAAGAACCCACAGCAAAAGGAAGAGTCGGGACTTGAACCTGGGTGTGTCTGCTTTTCCCATGGAACTGCTCTCTCTTCCGTGAACCTTGCTGGGCTTGTCATGCCTCCCTCTATTGTTTATAACTAATCCTCAATGCTTCAGAGTTTTTCTCAGCCACAGAAAGGAAGCCTATTCTATAAAAAATTAGAAAATCTATTTTCTATCTTATTTGGTGCTACTAGTCCAACTTAACATTTTGTCCTTTTGTACGTTAAGTAAGAATGTGTCTAGGGGAGCAAATGGGACAGGACTAAAGACACAAGATCTGACTGGTTACTGTAAATGTATTTGTAAAAATCATGCTTGGAAGAAATCAGCAAAGTTCTGTGGTGCTTTGAGAATGACCCCCACCATATAGTTGAACTCTTGGAGAGTGAACTGTGTCAGGAAGGACTAGCGACTGTGGCCTTGTTGGAGGAGGTGAGGCATGTTACTGAGGGTTTCAAGTTTCAAAAGCCCAAGGCAGGACGACCAGTCTCTTGCTTTGTGCCTCTGCCTTTCAGTCAAGATATAAGCTCTTAGCTACTGTTCCAGGACCATCCTACCTGCCTGCCTATGACCATGCTCCCTACTGTGCTGGCCATAGACTTGCCCTATGAAACAACAAGCAAGGCCCCAATTAAATGTCCTCTTTTAGAAGTTACGTTTGCAATGGTGTATCTTCACAGCAATAGAAAAGTAACTAAAACAGAAGTTGGAACCAAGAGCTGGTGGCCTATTGGGGCCGTTCTTATTCAAACCGTCACAGGCTCCAAGGAGTCACGGGGAGAAAAAGAAAACAGCCTAGCATTTGGTGCCAGACAGCCTTCCTTACTTTTCCCCAGGATGAAACAAATGTCATATCCAAAGTAATAAACTTAATACACATTGATCTAAGAACACATGTCAAAAGGTTGGAGCACATTTATCTATGCAGAAACACGGGTTGTTGACAACATTGCTTTGTATCAGACACTGTACCACATATGATGGATCAAACAATTTCCCAAGTCATTTGCTGATTCGGGGACTCACTCGCATAACCTCCCGTGTGGTGAGGTCCTTACTAGCAAATGATGTCCCTGTCTAAATGATGGTTGACATAGGGAAACATCCCCAACTCTTTCCAAAGTCATTCCGTTCCAGTCACCAGGGCCCCAGCCGCAGGCACCTTGCTGTAATAAGAATGAGTCCAGATGCCACTGTGCATCTTGGCCAGCGAGCACCTATCAGCTCCTTCTACACGGCCTAGATGTAGAAAGCCAAGCTTAGCCTCAGCTATCAATGCCGCCCACACCTCCAACCCCCACTCCTTCCCCAAAGTCCCCCCTGGTGCTCTAGCCTCATCAGTACCATGCTGTATCTGTGTCCGTCCGGCTGCTACCTGACTTCTCAGACCACTGCCACCACCTCACGGCTTCAGAAACTGTTGTCAACTGGCACCTTAACCACAGCCCAGCTGTGCTGGGGCCTCCAGCCTAAACTCCAACCCTGAGAGATACTTATTTTTATGCCCTCCAGGAATTCCTGTGTTGTTTAAATTAATTAATTCATGAGAAGATGTCTTTCTAAACAAACAGTAAATAGTGCTTAAAATATGTTTGGGGGACACCTTTTAGAAAAGCCACTGCATTGTACGTGGTAAAGCAAAGAAAGCAGAAGCATTCCTTTTTCATTCTCTCTCGCTTTCTGTTCACGAATTCCAAGAAAACAGCCTGCAAAGCATGTTTGAAAAAGCAAAGACTAAAATTTAAAAGGGTGACTCCGTCAGCATACAACTCTGATCGGGCACAGTGTAAGCAGTTATCAGGAGAGGGACAAAACAGTGTTTCTTGTCAGCATAGGCCTTATGAACATCTAACATGAGTGGCATCTCCAACATGAAGACCTATGAAGCAGAGGTTTTCACTGGGTGTGACAGCACCAAGACCCTCACCCTGTGGAGCGTGTCCCAACAGCAGCAATGGTGTAAACAGACGGGTCCTACCCAAGCCAATGCCTTGGAAGCTTATGTTACACAGAGACTCTAAAGTCCTGTCTTAGGTGGGGTTCCCTCCAAAAGACGAACCCAACAAGAGACAGACACACAGAAAGACAGAAGTAGAAAAGCAGACAGAGGAGGGGGCAGCACAGGGACTGATGGCAAGAAATCGGCTCCCACAACCACAGAGGCTGGGAAAGCCAAGCCTACAGTGTGAGCTAGTGTGCAAAAGCTCCAGGAAGAGCCACTGTGGTGATATGAAAGAAAATGGCCCCCACGGCCCCATAGAGAGTGGCACTATTAGGAGGAATGGCCTTGCTGGAGTAGGTGTGACCCTGTGGAGGAAGATGGAGGACTCTCAGCTCCTCTCCAGCACCATGTCTGCCTGCCTGTCACCATGCTTTCCTGCCATGACGACAATGGACTGAACCTCTGAAACCTAAGCCAGCCCCAACTGAACGTTTTCCTTTCTAAGAGTTGCTGTGATCATGATATCACTTCACAGCAATAGAAACCCTAACTAAGACACACACTGTTCCCACTAAAAGGCCACCAGGCTTAAAGAGACCATGTTGGGCATGAATAGGGAGGCTGAGGAACTTGCTCACGGTGTGGGGAGGGGTGATCTTGATGCCATTTCGCGTAGGTCTTCAGCTGGCTGGGTGAAACTCACCGATATTTTAAGGAACACTCTGCTTTAGGGAAGTCCAAGGAATTAGATGCTCATCCCTCCAAGAATACCATCACAGAAAAGCCTAGAATATTGTAAGATCAAGTATCTGTGTGCCTTGTGGAATAGCCAAGTTGACACACAAAACAGTCCATCAGGAGCAGCCCTGCAGGTTTAAAAATCCTGGAGACTTTTACCCAGACAGATTTTCTAGATAGCATGTAGAAACTTTCACTAAAAGCAGGTGTGGGCTAGGAGGAAGGGAGGGAAACCATGGGGAGAAACCATTAACAGATAATGAGTCATCAGCTCAGCTTCAGCCCCTGCTACCCTTTCGCCTGCATCCACATCTTCCCCAAGTGAGACTAACCAGCTGGGAGGTTACATTTCAAAAGCAATCACAGAACCAGGACTTCTAACCATGTGCAAGTATGCACACACGCATGTGCAGTCAAGCTCACAACTAGGAAGGATGTTTTTCTTGGGACATGTTTCCCTCCTTTATAACTCTGTTGAGGGCTGGTTGTTCTTCTGTGACTCCTCCGAAGGCTGCAGGTCCTCAGGCTGCAGCAGCAGGCTCTCAGTCCCAGCCCTACCTCCATTTTCTCCTTAAGTGATCTCATTCACAGATTTAAATACCATCAATATGCCTATGCTTCCCAAATTTATGTTTCCCAGCCCAGCTCTTCCCTAGCAAACAGCGATTTCATATGGTACAGCTTAATATAGCAACCAGTTTAAAAAAAAAATCTCACTCCTACCATCAGCGCGCTCTCTCTCTCTCTCTAAATGATGCCTTCTAGTCACATGATTTGTAAACCCATAAAACCCATAAAATCTGTACCTATTGCCATTTATAACCTTTGTGAACCAGCTGCAAGGTAACTGTTTCTCTTCTCTTTCTATCGTTGTGACAAAACATTCTGAAAAAAAGCAACTTTGGGCAAGAAAGGATGTATTTGACTCACAGAGGTCAAGTCCATCATTAAGAGAAGTCCAGGCAGGGGCTCAGACGGCAGCTTGAGACAGATGCCATGGAAGGACGCTATTTGCTGGTTGGCTCACTAATTTGGACTTAGCTCTTTTTCCTATACAGCCCTGCCCTCCTGACTAGGGATGGTTCTGCCCACAGTGGTCTGGGCTTTCCTACCCCAACTAATAATCAACTCGATTTCTAGAGAGCCTGTGGGCCAACCAATCTAGGCAGTTCCTCAACTGAAGCTTTCCTTTCACGACTCCAGGTCAAGTTGACCATTAAGGCTAACTAGGACAGTGGCCAAGGTGTGCCTATATTTACTTTAGAGGCATCACAGTGTGGCTTTTTCACTCCAGCAACTGTCCAACTTCTATCAAGTAGCTCCCAGGACCTGGTGCTGGGTTAGAGACCCATTTTACGGATGAGGACTCAGGCTCATGAAGCCATGTCTTACACAAGTCTGAAAGTTATTAAGGTGTCAGTTAGGTGGTGGTGGCAAGCACACACCTTTAATCCCAGCACTCAGGAGGCAGAGGCAGGCGGATCTCTGTAAATTTGAGCCCAGCCTGGTTTGCAGAGTGAAATATTGGCTGGAAATACTCAGAATAAATCTGATGGCTGATTGATGCCTCAGAGAGTAAAACTTCTATCTGGTAAAAAATAGCCACCAAGCTTGCCGTACGAGGACCACAGCTTGATCCCTAAAGCCCAATTAAAAAAGAAAGAAAGAAAAGAAAGAAAAGAAGGAAGGAAAGAAGGAAGGAAGGAAGGAAGGAAGGAAGGAAGGAAGGAAGGAAGGAAGGAAGAAGCTGAGTGTGTGACAGGCAGCTGTGACCCCAGTGTTGGAAAGAAAGAGGCGGGCTTCCCTTGGGCTCACTGGACTGTCTCTACCTGTCCTTCTGTTCCAGGGAGAGACTCTTAAAAAACCAAGGTAGACCATTCCTGAGAAATGATACCTGAGTTTGATTTCTGTATTCTGAGGATGAGCAGAAGCCTATTGGAGCTGGACAGGCTTGCAGAACCAGGGCTGCGGCTCCCATTGCAACATTCCTGCGGAGCTGAAGTGGGCTCCTGCTAAATTTGGACCAGGTTCAGCCTAGTACTGATGGATCAGCCGAGCCAGCATCGAGCTTCTGGTGAAACATAGGCTCTGCCCAGGGAATTGGAAAACAGTAACAAAAGCTCTTTGTCAATAACAGCAGCACCTCCACCCTTGGACACACCCATTTTCCTGTGAAACCTGGCTTCTGTGCTTTTGTCCCGCATGAAAAGGAAACAGGGGTTTCAAACGCTAATTGAGCTGATGCTCCCTGTTTTAAACCATCTGAGCACGGTAAAGCTCAGAGAGTCACACAGCACACCTGTCAACTTCAGGGTCTCCATCTCCCTTGTGCAAGTGGCAACAGTAAGCAGATCTGCTTTAGGGGATCTGTGCTCACTTGGTGAGACAGCCTTGCCGGAGTGCCTGGCAGGAGAGAGCGAAACACGTGCTTGGGATTAAGACCCTTCTTCCAGGCTTGTCTTCTCAAGAGGGGACCAAGAAAGTCTGACAGACTGCAAGCCTGGTGGTGCCATGTTCAAATGTCCTTCCCATTCTGCATATAGAACAAAGCAAATGGAGGTTGCTTCTCCGAAATTAACCCCTTTCTATCTTTGAGTTACAGAAATTATACCTAACAATGAGAGCAGGGCACAAAAGGGGAAGGACTGGGAAGAATCTCCACTTCAAGAACAAATGGTCTTCTTCAAACAATAGATGGGCTGAGGAGCAGCAAGGGATTTGCCTCTCTTATGAAGCCAGGCTAATTACGTTTCTGTAGGTTTTTCAATTAAATAATCTCAGGGCCAAAGACAGCTTGCCATATGTGGGAGGCTGCCCTCTGCTGTGCATTGTCAGTACTGCAGGAAGTTTAGATACTTGGATTTTTCAAGTCCAGGAACCTTGGGACTTGTGCCAGTAGAAGACTCTGACCTACTCAACTCTGCTCTCTGCCTTCCAAATGGAACAAGAACCCCATAGTGTTTGTAACCACAGGAAGGGATGTTTGGAGAGCATCGCAGACAACAGGATGCCCTTTGAAAAGAACAACTCACACCCCTGAGATTCAGCCTTGAGATCAGGAAAAGGCCCAGAGAAACAAAGACATGGCAACTTCAGAAGCATCCCTAAGACTCGTGTGCACCCCTAAGGCTCGTGTGTACCCCTAAAACTCGTGTGCATCCCTAAGACTCCTCATGTGCATCCCTAAGACTCGTGTGCATCCCTAAAAGATTCATGTGCCAGGCTGGCCTCTAATTCACAGAGATCTGCCTGCCTCTGCCTTCTGAGTGCTAAAATTAAAGGCTTGTGTTGCCACCACCACCTGTGACTGACACCTTAATAATTTCCAAACTTGTACAAGACATGGCTTCATGAGCCTGTTTTCTCATCTGTAAAATGGGATTCTCACTTACCTCAGAGGGAATATACAGATTAGAACTCATATCTGTATCACTTGGCTATGGAAGATATACATACAGCTTGTGTTGGCCTGTTGGTTAGTGGTCTACCAATGGTGTAGGAGGTCCTTCTGTATATGTGTTGCTTTTATTGGTTAATAAAGAAGCTGCTTTTGGCCAATGGCTTCACAGAATATAGCCAAGCCAGAAAAGATATATAGAGAGAGTAGGTGGAGTCAGTGAGAAGCCATGTAGCCACCAGAGGAGAAAGACACAAGCTACCAGCTGGAATCTTGCCAGTAAGCCACGAGTCTCATGGTAAAATATAATAGGAATAGGTTAATTTAAGATGTAAGAGTTTTCTAGGAATACACTAGAGTCATTGGCCAAGCAGTGTTGAAATTAATACAGTTTCTGTGTGACTATTTCAGATCAGGATGGCCACAAACGAATGAGCAGCTTCCGTCTGCATATCTAAAGGAATTTTATAAGTGTGGGAAGTTGAATGCTCTCTTAACTCTGATGTGAGCTTCTTTTGGGGATTGGGAATGGCAGAGACAAGGACTAAAGTTTCACCAGGCTCTTTTATATCACAGTTCTGCTGAACAAGCCCCTTTCACCCTCTACAAAATAGCAACTGTAAAACAACAACAAAAGACACTCTCGGATAATAGTAATAGGCAAAACAATTTTTTAAAACATGTAAATTAAGTGACTCCTCAAGATACCACAGTCATATATTCAAGAGGCACTCCTGTTGAATCGGTGTGTAACAAGGGAAAGTGATCTAACAGTACTTAAAAATGATCCTCGGTCATAAAGATTGATGCTCTATAGGTTAAAAACATATGAACTTCAATGGGATCCATTTACTGAGAACTATCCAATCAAACATGAAATTTCAATTTAAAGAGGTTTCTCAAGAGTGTGGGAAGCGTAACATTCTATTATATCTAATATTATGATTAATGTTGCTTTTAGTCTAGGAAGTCATGTTCATGAAACCATAGCCTAGGACCTCAGAGAGTGAATGCAAGATTCAAAGTATCCTCCAATTGTGTTAGGACAGAATGTGTAAGCAGAGGCAGGGAGATTGGAGCTTCCAGAGAGAGAACCCAGCTTAAAAAAAAAAAAAAAACCACCTTCCTCTCTGAGAACTAAGAGCACAGTCTGACTGAAGTTATTATATGGCTTATGATCAAGCCTGACTTCAGTTCCCGTACCGAAATGTATTAAACATATGGGTCAGCTTTCAAACAAATGGTTCAGCTTTATTATTCTTTCATAGCTTTGGGCTGATATTGCAGGCTCTCCAAATGGGCATCAGCAGAGGTGGGATTCCAATAATCTTTACAGTGTAGCCCTGGGATCCATGTGCAGGAACCGGCTCCAGGATGTCACAATTAGTTCCATGTGTGAGAAAATGTGATATATAATACATTTCTGCATTGACCTGAAAGATTTCCTGGATTTTTCCTCTACAGTTATATAATTTTAAATAGAACCTTTGTATCCCTGCTGTGGGGACTCAGATTCCCGAGGATAAACGAATGGGTTAGAAACAAAATATGTAGATAAAATTGGTCTATCAAGACTCTGGTTTAAAAAAAAAAGCTTAAATTCAGAGGATACATCTGAATATGGATACAGGAAACTTTTAAGAGGAAACAGTTAATATCTAATTAAAAAATGCCATCTTTTCTTACTTAGTGCTATTCTGTCAGACTAAGGGGAGTAGCAAAAAGAAAGCAATCAGCTGGTTAGAAAAACTTCTTCCTGTTACAGGAAAGTTGGGTGAGGTCTCCTTGTTGACATTGGATTCACATTCAAGAGTGGAAATTAGGTACCAATCATAGCATCTAATAACAGCTTTTAGCTAATATCAGTATCTGTGCTAAAGACTTTATATACAGTTAGTGTTGTATGTCTAGGAGTTCCACGTTCATGGATTCAAACAACATTTTCATAGAAAAAGTTGCATCTGTACTGTACTGACTTTACTTCTTTCATTATCCCATAACCAATATAATATTGATGACAGAGAGCATTTATATTGTATTATGGAGATTTTTTTTTTGAGACAAGGTCTTGCTATATAACCTAGCTGGGCTCAGACTCATGACCCTTCTGTGTCTTGAGTACTAAGAACACATGCATCACCATGCTTGTACATCTATGTTATGTTTTATAAGTTATGTAGGTGTGTCTAAGCTATTGACATAGTGGCATGACATTCTATAAAGTTCATGTTTGAGGACTGCATAATTAAGTTATAGAATAAAATCCCAAAAAATCATAATGTTTTAATTATATAATTTTGTGTTGGGGCACATTGCAAGCTATCGTGGAGCACATGTATCCCTCAGTATGTAAGTGGACAGACAAGCCTGAAAGTATACAGGAGCACCAGTATGATGGAGGAGGGTCTATGTGTTACTTTCATTGGTTAATAAAGAAACTGCCTTGGCCCTGATAGGACAGAAAATTAGATAGGCGGAGTAGACAGAACAGAATGGAAGAAGGCAGTGAGACAGTCACCATAGTTCTCCTCTCTGAGATGGATGCAGGTTAAGAATATTCATGGTAAGACACCACCTCGTGGTGCTACACAGATTATTAGAAATGGGTTAATCAAGATGTGAGAATTAGCCAGTAAGAGGCTAGAACTAATGGGCCAAGCAGTGTTTAAAAGAATACAGTTTCAGTGTAATTATTTTGGGTATAAAGCTAGCCATGCTGCAGAATGCAGCCCGCTGCTCCTATTACTACACCAGTATAGGCTATATGCAGATGCTATGCTAATTTATACAAAGGACTTGAGCATCCGAATTTGTAATCCCTGTGGTCTCTGGAACAACAATCCTACAACAATCCTTGACTGAATACCAACCATAGACTGTGGTAGACATCATTTAATCTCTACAGTAGCCTTGTGAACTTCATCATGGTGCAAAGGAATAGGGCGTTAGTCCATTCAGTAAATATCTTGTTCACAAGCAACAAAAGTTGGAAGTACTAGAAACTGAACCCACACAAAAGCACTCCAAAAGATTATCCAGAATAATTCCAGAGTCTTCTGACCCTTTGGAGTCAGATAGATGCCTTACACCTAAAGCCCACCTCTGTAGAGTAAGCCATAGAGTATGTAGGTGTGACAGTTCCTTCACCAGCTCAGCACGCTCACCCCCATCTGCCAGTCTCCATGGACTAGGACTGTGATTGGAAAAACCTTAAGCCAACTTAGATCTTAAGCAATTAAAACATCCATCAGTTCTAAATCACCCATGTTAAGACAGAGGTTTTAAATATATGAGTAACTTTTATTTTTGTATTAATTTTAAGAGTTACAGACCTTAGTTTGAAAACTATCACCCAACACCCAGGATCTGGCCTCAGCGATACAGCCAAGCCACTCTCTGGGAGTCACTCCCTCCCTCGTGAATAACTTTTCTCATCTTGATACAAGAGGTAAGCCACATCACACTTTGTCCTTGGTCTAGGACACGTTAGGGGAAATAAAAAGGAGGGAGTTTGTGTTGAGATTAAATAAAACCTTGAGTAAAATGCTTCTACTCTTCAAGCATTGAACAACAGAGTCTGCGAAGACAGGAAGTCTTTTGTGGAGAAATTTCTCAAACTACTAAGGGCAGATACACACTGAAAAAAATTAATGAGCCCAATTACACTGTAAAGATTCAGAGGTGGTTGTTATTTAAATGCTAATGGCTTAAGAGGAAGAACACTTTCCTCAAGGCCAACTTGAAGAAATTCAAAGTGTAGGGTGCCCGCAATGAAGGCTGTGAGTAGCAAGTGTGGGGGTGGAGACTGAAGGGGGTTTCAGAGAGGCTGTCACATACCAGCAAGCCAAACTGTCCCATGCCACACTCTTGGGGACTGCTTGTAGAGAAAGGATTACTTGCCGGTTAATTGCCTTCAATGAGAGCAGAAACTAAGACACAGTCCTTGTCTCTTGGTCTGACTCCATGTCACGGGCCTCCTAGAAAAGAGCTGAGAGGTATCTCTCACCACAGCCACATCAAGCATCCTTCTCCCAGATTCCACTGTTGTCCCCAAGATCAGCTTCACCAGAGCTTAACAAGATCCGGGAGCTGACATTTATTGGGCTATGTTGCTCTACCACAGGCCATCTTACTTAACGCTTACAAGTGTACTCCCATCAGACACACAGATGGCAATGTGGGGCGGGGGGGAGGGGGAGACCTGGAAAGGCAGGCCCAACTTCCAGTGCAACTCTCCCTTCTGTATGTTGTCAATATGTCCCTCTGTCTACATCTAACTACCAGCTTGGTGATTCTGACTGTCCCAGAGGACCTTGTTTGAGAACAAACCCAAACAAACAATAACAGAAGATAAGTCCAGCTCAACAATACTTGCTCATTATTTTTAGAAGGGTGTTCTGGAGGCCACAGGGTACCACCGTGTTGGGAGGAGGCTGCTGTGTAGAGGACATCTTCCCTGTTGTCTATCATACAGAGAGATGATGAAAAAATAATCTGGTTATCTAGTAACACAGACAAGAGCTGAATATAAAAACTGTCCACAGCTGGCTGAACCTGGGCAATACATTTACAATGTATTTTTCAAACGTTTTGGAGGTGAGACTGTTTCAGCTTCTTTTGAACTTCCTTTCTCAAGCTCTCCTCTGAAGTCTCTCCAAAGGCACACCTACTCTTGTGCCTTCCTGTCTCTTTTTTTAAAAATGTTTTTATTCATTAGTCAATAAAAGAAATACACATACAGAAGGACATCCCCCCACACACACACACACATTTATATGGGATTTATTAGACTGACTTACAGACTGTGGTCTAGTTAGTACACCAATGGCTGTCTCCTGACAAAAAGTCCAAGAATCCAATAGTTGTTCAATCTGTGAGGCTGGATGCCTCAGGTGGTCTTCAGTACACACAGGAATCTGAAGAAGTAGGCTGTAATACCAGTGAAGGAGTGCATCAGCAAGAGGAGAGATGCCCTTGCCAGTGAGAGTGAGGGGAAGCAGGTGAAAAACAAAAGCTTCCTTCTTCCATGTCCTTCATATAGGCTGCCATCAGAAAGTGTGGCCCCAATTTAGGTTGGGCCTTCCCACCTCAAATAACAACAACAACAAAAATCCCTCACAGGTGTGCCCAGCTACTTAGGTTTTTTAGTTAGACAAAGGCAAGTTGACAACTGAGAACAGACACCACAGAAGTCAACATAGAAAAGAAAGAAATTGAGGTGGATAAGAAAGAGCAGGGAGGGATGCTGTCAGAGTCCACAGAGTTTAGAGATTGTGAACGCTCTGGAGGGTTAAAGGCAAAGGGGACAAAGATGAGAGAAAATGAAAGGATGTGGGAAGTTATTTTTTATTATTTAATCTCTACATATGTGTGTATTTGCATATGCATATGTGTAGAGTTCATGATATTTTGACTTTTGTTTGTATATTGCTTAGTTGTTTGGGGTTAATGTGTACATTCTCTACCTAGTCTATTACAGGGCATTCTCTACTATATTTTTCAAGCATATCTCATGTACACCCCACTTCTTCCCACAGCCTTCCTGTCTCTTTATTCATGTCTATGGCAGCTTCTGATTCAGTCTTTAGAATACAATCATCAAGAGAAACATTGGAGTTGGGCATGGGTGCACTTTAATCCCAGCACTCAGGAGGCAAACCGATCTCTGCTAGTTCGAGGCCAGCCTGAGTTCCAGGTCAGCCAGAGTTGTTATGTAGAGGAACCTTGTCTTTAAAAAGCCGGGGTGGTGGGGAGAGCGAGCGAGCGAGTGAGAGACAGAAAGAGAGAGAGACAGAGACAGAGAGGGAGAGACAGAGGGAAACAGAGAGACTGATCAGCCCACTTCTGCCTTGTACCCATCCTCAGTAGAGGCAATGGACTAGAAACTGCATCCTGAAGCCCTGATCTTGATGATGTAAGACTTTCACAAGGGAATTATGTGTTCCTTGAAGTGTTTTAAGGATCTTTTTAATGATAGCTGTTTTCAACCTGTGGACCACGGTCCACATGCATCTTAGACAGCTAGGAATGTAGCCCCAAACACATCTGTGGATGAGAGTGTCACATCACATTGTCAAAAGGTTGGACATGCCTGTAAATGACTAAGAGATGTTTCATCACCGAGAGCATAAGAGAAAAAAATTGAAGAGAAGCTGAAAAAAAAATTAATCTTCATGTACTTCAAAGAAGATCTATGTTGTCCTGGAGTTGTCGTTCAACTTGAGGAATGGCAAGGGGCAGGGAGCGAAACCTGTATTGAACCTCTACACCAATATCAACTTGAGTTCCTTTAGCCGCGAACAAAGGAAGGTATGCAAGCAACACTTTTCCTTCTCCCAAAATAATGACGGGATGAAGGTAGAAGCCAGGCACTCATCTGCATGCACTGGGATGAAAAGACCCGAACATGAGTCCACGTTTCTTACCAACAGACTGAGAGGGAAAGGGGCACCGTGGAACACAGGGTGGGAGTTGGTCTAAGGTTTCCCATGGTTACAGCTACCATGGAAATCATTTTCTTCTCTGGGGCTTTCAAAGATCTGGAGCCTGACTTCAATCACAGTTTAAAAGAGAACAAAGGTAGAACACGGACAGGAATTGCTTTCTCATTTGAAGACTTAAAAGGTTCCCAATCGGGGTGCTTGGAGGATGGGTACAGGCACCAAAGGCAGTGGCAATGTCAAAAGACTCCATATCCAAGTGGCCCAGCAGGGAACAAGATGAACCCTCATGGCTAGAGGGGAACTTGCACTTTCTGGACCCAGGCAGGAGCAGATTGATCTTTTCAAAGTGCCAGTCGAATCATGGCATGTCACCCCCTGCACAAAATCGTTCAGCGGCTTCCCACTGTTCTTCGGATAAAATCGTTAATCTCCATGACAGTCTGGTCTGGGCATTCCTGGTCTGGCGCATCTGTCTGAATCTGCCTAGTTTCTTACATATTAAGTAGTCTGGCCTGAAGCCCATACAACATATGAAGCTGCTTTCTGTTCAGGGGCTGCTCAAAAGGACCAGAGACACTTTTTCCCTCACTTGCCTCCTATGCAGGCATCTTCGGATTCTCAAATTCAGTGACATCTTCCCTGGGTCTCCGAGTTCTGTCGAGCCATGCGTTTCCCTCAGGGCACCTGCTATTTGATGCTTCGTACTCTGTGATCACAAAGAAGCAACATCTAATCTTTGTGACAGCTGGAGCTTCATTCTGCAGCTCTGGGGCCTTCAGATCAATACCCGGCACATGAGCTCAGTAAATGATCAGTCAATAAACGATTTAAGGGTGAGGAGATTCACCCATCTCTACAGACCTAGGGGAGCACATCCATGGCCGCTTTCAAGGAGCCTCATAAACAGAAGCCTCATATTAGGTAAGATGCAGATTTCAGAGTCAGTATACAAAATCAGCTCCAAGACAGCAGCAATTCTTGACTTAGGCAGATTTTCCCTGCAGGGGACATGTACCAGTGTCTGGATATACTACTGATTGTCACGATGGATGTCTAGCAACAGAGACCCATGCTGCTGCTAACTGTCCTGCAATGTCCAGGAAAGCCCCCAGCAAAGGAAAATTGGGCTTTAAAATGTTAATAGTGTTGAGGTTCAGAAACCCTGCTGCAAGGAATCATGGTCCCTTAGAAATGGGCTTTGTGAAAACACATGACCTCTCAGAGAGTGTTAACCACCTCTACTAGTATACAGTGGCCATTTTCCTCTGATGATAATACAGACACAGATGCGTCTACTGAACACTGCAGAGAGTCACTGGCTTGAATTAAAAGACTCGTGTCCTGGGTGTCCTACTCTTACACGGTGTGGTGAGCAGCCTGCACCACCAGAAGCTTTTAAAAACTAAGTCAGCAAGAGTGGGGGCATCTGTTTCTCCTTGTTATGATGCTATGATGCAGATGCTAAGTGTTCCTAATGCTCACGTGTTTAAGGATTAGTCTCCAATGCAAAGGTGGGGAGGCAACTGGATCAAGCAGGCTCTGACCTCATCAGTGGATTACTATTTGAAAGAGAGTGAAAACTTTCCAAAGTGGCTCCTAAAGGAGAGCCCAGGGGGAAGCAGGTCATTGGAGGCATGCTCCTGAAGGGCACCGTTTTTCCCTGGTCCTTCCTTTCTCCTTCTGCTCCCAGCCATCATGCAGTGAGATTGGCTCCACCACCCACTCCCTGCCATGACTAATGCTCTACCTTGTCATAGGTAGAAAAGCAATACAGCCATCCAATCCTGAACCAGAAACCCCTGAACTTACAAGCTAAGTAAATCTTTTTCCTCCTTCACATCGATTTTCTCATGTACTCCTCCCAAGTGGTAGAGAGCTGAGTAACAGGGTTAGGGATAGGTTTGGTTGTTAGAGTGCTTGCCCAGCATGCACAAAGCTCTGGGCTGGATTCCTGGTCCCTGGTATCACACGGAGGAGGTGTAGTGATGCAGGCCTGTAAGCCCAGCATGTGGGAGGTGGAGGCAGAAGGATAAGGTAACCAAGGCAATCAACCAAAGTGAGTATGGTGATGTGGCTACAGTATGGGGCTGGTATGAGCATCCTGAGATCTTTCCTCAAAAACTAAGGAAAACAAAACAACTCACTGTGTAAGATGCCGCTTACACTTGCACTGGGGATAGATGCCCCGAGCAGGGCAGCCCCTAATGTCCACTTACTTCTTTCACTACAGCTTTCTAGAGAACCCCACCATGATGCCATCAACAAGACCAACTTCCTCACAGCCAATCTCTCCTTCCACCTCAAAAGCTTCCCACTTCCATTATTACAGATGTACCAATGTGGATATGTCTCTTCTCATAGAAAATGAACCTGTTAATTGGTGGAAAAGGAGGCCATAAGTTTGAAGGACAGCAGTGAGGGGGAAATGGGAAGGTTTGGAGGAAGTAAAAGGATGACAAAAATGTTATAATTAAATTATAATCTCAAAATTAAAAAAAATAATAAAATGAAATGAACCTGTTAAAATTCAAATTCCTGCACTGGGGTTGTAACTCCCATGTGTGATGTCCTTGATTCAATCCCTTCCCCAGTGTTGCCAAAAAAAAAAAACAGCACACATACATATACACCACCACGACCACCAAAGCACAAACAAAAGAAAATATCCCCTAACGCAAATTCTTAGGAATGTAAATGCTAGGTTAATTTTTATATTAAATAAAGAAGCAGTACTTTGCCAGGAACGGGGACGAATTGATCTTACTCAGAAAATAAAGTAGTATAGTAAGAGAATGATGTAACAAAGGATTGGAGACTGCACAGACGACAGGAGGCTGTGTTCAAATGATCAGTGGAGACGACAGAATACGACTCCATTAGCTTTGTAGCGCCTGGCAAGCAACTTCATCCTCCTGTGCCTCAACTGTTCCCCTTGTAAAATGGTTCTAACAGTGCCAGCCTGGGAGGGCGGCAGGGGAAGAGCCAACGCAACAATGGAAATTAAGTTATTGCATCAGGTTAGAGGGTACCCAGGTCCTGGCAAAGGTACTACCCTGTGTTCCACCGAGAGCTCTGAGGTCATCATATTTTGGAGCTGGTATCTCAGGCAGGACTTTCAAACAGCATAATATATCTGCCATGCTTCTCAGCAAAAGGCTTCCACAACCCAACATAAAAGGTCATTAGTCCAATCACCCAGGTCATTGATACAGTTATCTATTCTGGTATATGTTCCTATTCTGGGCTCTCCAAATACTTGATGGCAGATTTGACAGTGTATTTGTGCTGGGGGCAGTATTTGGGGGTTACCTCATGTTTCCTCTCAAATGGAAACATTCATCAAGCTATAGTTGAGGAATATAGATTTTCTGTTTCCTAATTCTTACTTACATCCATTTAGGATGAAGTAAAAATTCCAAAGTCTGGCAGGGTTGGTCTCACAGAGGACCACAAACGGTGCAGCTTACAGCGAGGCAACAATGAACGGCTTTCCACAGACAGTTAATATTGTTCCCACGGCCACTTTCTAGAAATACCAGCCAGCTTCTGGTACTAGACGTGCATCTGGGAATAACACCAATCCATCGGCGCTGATCTCCTCTGTGATAACTTCATAACTATTTATGGGCAGCTTCAAAAGCAAAGAAATGCTAAACAAACACAGAGACAATTTGGCAAAATGTTAAACATTTGCCCTGGACGACCTTACAGGGGTTTGCTTGGGGAATTCTGAGGCCATGTAAATTATCAGTTGAAACCAAATGCCACGATAACATCTCTTAAAAAAATATCCTGGGCCAGACTGAGGAAGCTCACAGATCAACACAAGGTTATTTTTAGAATATTGGTACTTGAGAAGAGATAATTTTTTTTTTAAAAAAAAAAGGAAGATGATTACAAAATGAGAAAAATAAAACCTCCATCAGTTTTCTTCACAAACTATTCTGACCTTTTCCACCCTGGGAAGTTTGAGAAAGAAAAAAAGAAAAGAAGAAAGGAAGAAAGGAAGAAAGGAAGGAAGGAAGAAAGATAGATAGAATTGAAAATCTCCACTGCTATTTCAGAGCCGGTGACTGTTCTATGCCTTAAACTTTTCACAAGAACACATTTTGCTTTCCAGAGGCAATCTTTCATGATATTTGAAAATGGATACCCTACCACCACACCTCCCTCCTCTTCCTAAGGAGATGAAGCTGAAGTGGTTTTCTCAAAGACCTCATTCTTTTTTCTTTTAATTGTTAATTGTGAGGACTGGTGTCAAGGCCAAGACAAGAAAATAAATCTTTACCTTTTAAGAAAGAGAATACACAGACCTCTTCACAGAGCCTGTATCCACCGTGGAGAAAACAAAAATTGAAATTGAATGCTTCCTTAGGGAGGGAGTCAATGGCTAAGAGGCTTGGGTCCCATTAGGCATCACTATTAAGGGGAATCTCTCTGTGATTAGATGCTCTAGCCCCAAGGACTAGCCATTACCGGCTAACATTAACGACACATGTTCAATAATGAGATTGAACAAACACTGCAAGCAGGCTTGACAACAGCTGAAGGTAACACTTATTAAATACCTCTATTGGATCACTATAGTAATTCATAGTTGAGAAGGGATTTAATATATATCAGGCACTTGTAAAAACATTAATATATTAGCTCATTTAATCCTCACAAAACCATGAAGTTCACAAAATCCTCCCCTAGGCTAAGCCCAATCAAAATGATTTTGAGAATGGTATCATCGTTTTCAAGAAGGAACCTGGCAAACACAGTTATCTTCTTGTTTTTCTCTGTGTAACAGCCCTGGCTGTCCTTGAACTCACAGAGATTCTCCTGCCACTGCAAACTGCACTACTACACACAGCTTTTTTATGTGGGTTCTGGAGAAACACAGTCAGGTCTCCACACTTGGAGGCAAACACTTTACCGAGTCAAACATCTCTCCATCCCGCTTAATGTAGATACCCCGTTCCATTTGCGGGCAAGTTCAGCTTGCATACTTAAGATCTGTGTAAATCTATATGTGTTCTGCTCAAAGTGGCGCTTTAGAACAGAACACCCTATGTTTGCACATCTCTGGAAAGATCAGCACAAACCTCTGGACACCCAGATCCCAATCCCAATACCGTTTCTTATACCACAGGCCCCCTTAGTTTCTGCTCCTGCCCCTTCCCACCTCCCACCGCTCTCGCTCTTGTCTGTCAGTCTGGCCTTGCACTCCATATTGGCCCTTCTCCTTCCTGCCATGGGCTCCCATGTCTCATGACCCTTCACCCTAGCAACAGGCCCTAGTTCAGATGCCACGCCTCCCAGCTCTGCCTCTTGCACGATCTCAAATCCAGATGAGCAGTCAGATGCCCATGCCAGCTGCCAGCCTTCTGCTGTACTCACCACCTCCCTTGCTCCCCATGTCCATTCTGTGCCCCTTGCCTGATTCGTTCCCCCAAGCCTATGCTGTATTCACCATTTTATTTCTCCCCCACATCCACTCTGTATTCCTTACCTGACTTGTTCCCTGAAGCCTATGCTGAATCCACCACCTTCTTGCTCCCTGAAGCCTGTGCTGTGCCCATCCCTCCCTCCTCTCTCAGGTCTGTGCTGTGCCCACCATTCTTCCCTAGGCCCACGCTATGCCCGCTCCTCCTTGCTCTCCCAAGTCTATGCTTTCTCACTCAAGAATTCCTTCTCTCCCCAAAACAAAGTTCTTTCTCCATTACACACCTCTGCTCTCTTCTTCAGTCATTTCCTGTCCAAATGTACCATGTTGATTTTTATAAGCCAATTTTAAGGAAAACATTAAGCTATAAATCACTAATTTTGATAGCCGGTGCTTGAGTGGCTGTTATTATGTCCCTTGCTGCTCTCAGCCCTCCATGTGGTGACTCACTTTACCCTCACAGCAAGAGCCTAAGGAAGCCCATTCCAGTCGCACATTATAGACAAGGAAATGGGCACTGAGCCCCATGAGGTTTAACACAGGGTGGAGTCAGACACACGCTCGCATATGGGGCTCTCAAACAAACCATGACACGGAAGAATCTCTAGCAACAGGGAGGGTCCTTAGACATGACAAAAGCCATGGACCGGGGCAGAGGAAAAGCCGGTCACAGTACCCTGGAGGGAAAACCAGGCTGCCAGGCCTTGTCCCTTTGCCCATGGATCTCAGCAAATGTCGTGTGTCCTCCCTTTCCAAGCTCAGGCCGGGAGATGGATGGGGAAAGGGTTCATCACCCACTGAAGAGAGAGGAAGAGAAAGTAATGGCCTGTTCTGTGTGATGTCAGTGACCATGAGGAGAAGACTTGGGATGGAAAGGCAGAGCCACCAAGGCCTTCAAAAATCTCCAATAACTGAATATTCTCTGTGTCTCTATCCTAAGGGCTCAGAGGACAGGATACCTCACAGAACAGCTGGGTGCAAATGCTTCTCTTAGAACAAACACTTCCTGCCCCTCACAGCAGGCCCAGGGCTATAACTCTCTATGTCTCACACACCCTGGCAGTCTCTGGGGACATTAATGTACTCCCTATCAACGAAAAAAACAAACAAAACAAAATGTGTCAAAACGTAAAGAAATTACATGAGAACTGTTATGAAAATGTTTTTAAGCTTTGGTGGCATAATTTACATTTCTCTCATAGGTTAATATATAGAACATATGTATATACATATAAGATGTATTACATACTTTATAATAGTTTAAAGTATTTATTAGGTAGACAGCACATACATTTGTCATGTAGATATACACATGGAATACATGCACATAAATATACCTTGTACAACACCATACATGTGTCTCATATAATTTAGTATATGTAGTATTAATATGTTTATTAAAATGATACACAAAGCTCAGCAACAAGACTAATGGTTACTATCTTTTCCAGGCAGAGATGAACATAAGCCAGCCATACTTCAATAAGACTGCCACAACTGTTTGATGATTTGAAAACATCTGGAATTTTATTGACAACAAAACCACAGGTATTCTAATGACTCTGATTAATACTTAATTGAGGGAAATGCCAGAGATCAAACAGGAGTTACTAGGAGCAAAAACAAACCTTTCCCACCCAAGTTTCGGGAGTATTCTGAGCTCCAGAAGTGGAATTGCAGTAAGGAAGTATTCTGGAAAAGAATATGTCCAGACATCTCAGGGCTGAAAAAGAAGAACTAAAGGCCAGAAGGTGCATGCCACCTTGGAGGGCATATTTCAGGCTCACAGACTGGCTAGTTGTCACACCAGCCTGCCAGTTCTTGTCACACTGCGACTTTTGACAAAGGTACTGCCTCTCAGCAGCAGTCTTAAAAGAAGCCTACACTCATTAGCAAGCAAGGGCCACAGAGCAACCCCAAGGCTCTCCCCTTCCCTGACAGCCAGAGACAGTGAGGGCTGGAGTTCTTCATAACAGTCTTTCACTTCTGCTTCATTTTAACAAATCTCCAAAGCCGCTCCTACTACAGCCTACGTACCCACTGCTCAGTTTTAGTTCTTCCAGCTTTACTTCATAGTAACCAAGAATGTATGAGACAAAGAGGTCTGTGAGACTGTTAAAAACTTAATAGCATTCGTGTGTATATATCATATATGTATAAATCTGATATATGTAAGTCATATTAATTTATTTAATTATCTCTATATGTTGTTTGGATTCTGCTATCTTTTAATATGATAGTAATTTTATTTGCTAGTAATACAATGCCTTTTGGTATTAAACATGAAATAAAATAAGCCATTAAGTAGGAGAGAGAAATGTCAAAAGGATGTAAACATAAAATTTTCTAGTAAAGAAATATTTTTGTGTGATAAGACATCGCCCTGTGATATATGATACATATACCAATCCAAATAACATCTTTCACATCCCTTATGTAATTCACTCAGCATTTTAATGGCATTTAGACCTTCCAGTTTTATTTTTTACCCTTTGCATTTTGGAAATATCCAGCCATCACAGGACAATGTCTTATCACAAAGAAATATTTCTTTACTACAAAATTTTATGTTTACATTCTTTTGACATTTCTATCTCCTACTTAATGGCTTCTTATTTTAGTTCATGTTTAATACAATAAGGTGTTGTACCACTAGTATATAAAATGACTATCGTATTAAAAGATAGCAGAATCCAAACAATATATACAGATAATGAAATGAATTAATGTGATTTACAGATACACTATAAAACTACTAGGCTTTATAAGTTCTCAGGAAAATCTTATAGAAAACATAAGACAGTCAAAAGTTTTCTGTGTGTTCTGTACAGTCAGAGAATGAGCTGCCCTAGCTATGCTTTTAAATAAGTGTAAGCTGAAGTTACAAAAATGCTGCTGATAAATGTCAAAACATTATCACGTTGATGTTGTTTATATCATTAGGAGAAATCAACTAGGGTCACCCCGTTGAAACTGCAATGCTGGAGTTACAGATTGAGGACGTCTCGGCAGACTCCTCTCCGCAGATTTTATTAGCTGTTTCTACTACAACATCTTATAAACAGTGGTCCCTGTTGGGAGCAGTTTACCCCTTAGCTGCCCTTTTAAAAAAATACTTTTTATTATTTTAAACAATTTTTAAATTTAAATATATTCTGACCATATTCTTGCCCTCCTCCAAGTCCTTCCAGATCCTCTTTCCCTCCCTACTTGAAATTCTATCTCAAAAAAAAAACAAAAACCCAATACAACAACAAAACAACAACAACAAAAATACCCCTGCCACACACACACTCTAAACTGTAACCAAATAAAAGCACCCACAAACTGTGGAGCCCATTATAGGCTGGTCAACTACTCCTAAACATGAGGCCCGTGGAAGGGTACGATGTGTGTACTCTCGGGCTGTTGCTCTTCTTTCTCTCTGCCACAGTCTAGGAGCCAGACTGACTCAGGAGAGATGAGTTAGAAAGACACTTTGAGAAAAACATGCTTGAGTCTAAAGTAGGGAGGTCAAATCCCATCCTCAGAGCCAGTTTCTCAGTGAGCTCAAACAGCACATGACAGTTTGCTAACCTGATCATACACAAAAGGCATGTGTTCCTCTGTAAAACTGAAGAATACAGTAAATTATTGACAAATGCTATTAAACTTTCAGAGGTCAACATTCAATATGTTTATGTCCCTGCTGTGGTACCATTTCTCTGTTGCTGTGATACCACTCTGACCCAGAACAATGCGAGGTGCAAAGGGTTTATTTCCTACCACATCACTGAGGAAAGCTAAGGCAGAGCTTGAGGTAGGAACCTGCAAGCAAGAACTGACGCAGAGGCCATGGAGGAACCTAGCTTGTTGACTTACTCACCCTGCCGCATTTGGTTTGCTGTTTTATACAAACCAGGACTACCTGCCCAGGGATGGCACTAAGCACAGTGGTCTGGGCTCTCCCTTACGCATCAAGAAAATGCCCCCATAGACTTGCCTATAGGCCAATCTGAAGGAGGCATTTTCTCTCTTGAAGGTCCCTCTTTCCAGATGACTCTAGTTTGTGTCAAGTTGACAAAAAAATAACAACAACAACAACAAAAAAAAAGCCAACCAGAACAACTGGCCCCTGGTCAACTTGACACAAAACACATCACAATTAAATTATAACTGTTCCGTCCTTGTTTATCCAGCTCTCATATTAGTATCACAATAAAAAAAATATAGTCCAACATTTTTAAACATTTTTTATTGATTCTTTGGGAATCTCACATCATGCAATGCAATTTCACTCAATTCCCAGTTCTTCCATATCTGTCCTCTACCCTTGTAAACTTTCTCAAAGAAAATAAAAAATTAAAACAAAAAATAAACAAAAACCATCTTGCTGACTCCATTGAGCAAAGACCTGTCCCCTCTCAATCGCAGCCTTGTCTCACACAGTCACAGCTGTGGCTTCTCCAGTTCCGCCATGCTTGTGGCACTCCGTGCCTCCATCTTTCCCAGCTCCCCATCACATACTCACTCACTAGTGGCACTGGAAGCTGGGGGGTGTCACGCAGTGTCTACCCCTTTGCCTAAATAGCTTTAATTGCAAATATTCATTGCAATGAATCATTGGCCTGTTTCGAGCTACACCATCAATACAGGACACTCATGGATACTCCTCTTGGATATCCTGCTGTCGTCCTAAGTCATGGAGATCCTGCGGCTATGGTTCCACAGGACTGGCCCCTTTATGTGCTCTAGCAACTTATAGATGGGGCAGATGTTTGGGTGGGTGAAGTCAAGAGCCTGGATCTGGGCCTGGGTGGTAACTGAGTTGGTCAGCCCAGGTCTCCGCTGCCATCATTAGGCTATTTTTAGTCGCACTTATAAGGGGTGACTTGAAAAATTGAAGCTATAGGACAAATAAAGGTTTAGTTAAAACTGTTTGGCTCACACTGAAACTTATAGAAGAGAAAGTGGGAAGTACACTTGAATGCATTGGCACAGGAGCCCACTTCCTAAATACAACCCCGGCAGGACAGGAGAGAAACAATTAATAAATGGGACCTCCTGAAACTGAAAAGCTTCTATAAAGCAAAGGACATGGTCAACACAGCAAAACGACAGCCTACAGAATGAGAAAAGATCGTCACTAACCCCACCTCAGACAGAGGTCTGACCTCCAAAATATACAAAGACCTCAAGAAATTGGTCACCAAAAGAACACATAATCCAATTAAAAAATGGAGTACAGATCTAAACAAAGAATTCTCCACAGAGGAATCTAAAATGGTTGAAAGACACTTAAAGAAATGTTCAACATCCTTAGTCATCAGAGAAATGCAAATTAAAACAACTCTGAGATTTCATCTTACACCTGTAAGAATGGCCAAAATCAAAAACACTGATGACAACTTATGCTGGAGAGGTTGTGGGGAAAAGGAAACATTTCTGCATTGCTGGTGGGAATGCAAGCTGGTATAACCCCTTTGGATGTCAGTGTGGCGATTTCTCAGAAAATTAGGAAACAACCTTCCTCAAGACCCAGTAATACCACTTTTGGGTATACATCCAAAGGATGCTCAATTGTGCCACAAGGACATGTGCTCAACTATGTTCATAGCAGCTTTGTTTGTCATAGCCAGAACCTGGAAACAACCTAAATGGCCCTCGACTGAAGAATGGATAAGGAAAATGTGGTACATTTACACAATGGAATACTACAAAGCAGAAAAAAATAACGACATCTTGAATTTTGCAGGAAAATGGATGGAGCTAGGAAACATTATTTTGAGTGAGGTAACCCAGACCCAGAAAGA
>NW_026067996.1:2590232-2650320 GCF_014885135.2 Alexandromys fortis
AAAAAAAAAAAAAAAAAAAAAAAAAAGGCTAAAGGAGTTACCTCCCCCAGCCCAAGTAACCACAGAGAACCAGATCCTTAACTGGTCTTGACAATAAAAAAGAAAATTGTAAATTTGGCTGCCTTAGACAATCAATAGGAAAAGTATAATCAAAGGTTAATATTGGTATGCTTTTTAGAAAACACCCCCAATGGATCCCACTCTTTGGACGTTTGGCTGAAATTCATGAAATGTTATCCAGACGATTATTGATTTTTTTTAATTCAGATAACTAATGATTTTATTACTAAGAAAAACTATTGTCAAGGTATGAGACTTGGCTCCATTTTAACACCATTAGTGCAAGTGCACCCACAAAGGACCTATGGTGCAGAGTACAGGCCCAATATCGCTCTAACCTGAAAACCATACAGTGATTAAATTTCTTCCCTCTTTCCCTCTCTAGAAGCCATCCAAGAAGAACCTCATACTGGGATTCTAGCACTTTAAATTTTTTTAAATTACTTTTTTGTGTATGAAAGTTTTGCCTGGATGTATATCTGTTTGCCATGTGTGTGCCTGGTACCTGTGGAGAACAGATGAGGACATCAGATCCTTTAGAACTGGAGTTACAGGTGGTTGTGAGTCACCATGTGGAGGCTGAGAATCAAAACTTGGTCCTCTGTAAGAGCAGTCAGTCTCTTAACTACTGAGCCATCCCTCCAGCCCTGATTCTTGTCTGGTTAAAAGCTATCAAAGTCTCTGAAAGTGAACCCTGAGTTCAGCTTTGAAGACAAAAAGAAATAACAACAAAACCAGAGAAAGATGTCAATGGTCAGACGCTTCTGGGAAGCAATGAAGCGATCTAAGAGACTTTAGCACAGACATCTTAAAACTGTCCTTTGTTCTAGCTGCTCCAGGTTCTTTGCCAAGGGTTTGTAATGCTAGGAACTGCTGCCTTTCCCCTCCCTCAAGTCTGTTTTCGTGCACCAAAGACTTCCTTTCCTCCTTACATGAGGCTGTTAAATAAGAATCACTTGATACACTTTTGGGAGCCCCTAGATAACATTGGAGGGGTACCCCCAACTGCTGCACCTGACAACCCCACTCATCTCAAAGCCAAGAGAAAGACCAATCCCCTGAAGGGAAGTTCCTTTGGTAAATGGGGATGATGAGAACAGGAGACAGAAACTTGGGCAGGCAGTCGAGTGCAGAGGCCCCAAAGCAGCACCTCAGAAACATTCTCGGTTCTTCCAGGAATGCCAGAGGTTTCTTGCCTCCTCCTAAATGAACACCCTGCCCTAAGTCTGTATCTGAGAATGAGACTGACCTCCAGACAGCTCCACTTTTGGTGAAGAGTTTTGACACTGAATCTCCAGATTTTCATGGTAAAATAGGTAATGTCTATTACCTACCTAATTTCAGCCCATTTCCTAAATGACTTTAGGGTTATCTGTTCAGAGGGGGAAATGTTGGCAGTAAAAAACGAAATCTACCCCTGGATAGAGATATGCCATTGTCTCTGTCCTTAAAAGTTAATCCAGGTTGGTCAGGAGCCACCCCTCAGGAAAGTATATCTGCTTTACCTCTCACTACAGAGACAGGAGAGTAATTACCCCTTCAATGCAATAATATCCTTTTTCCTTCCCCGAATTCCTGCCCTATGTGCAGTTGCTACAGCACTATCTGGAGGCTCTATTGGGTCTGCCTGCCTTTCTGAGACCCAAGTGGAGCTGTCACGTGTAGCACTGGGAATACCCTCCAATGGGATTATTTAATGGCCCTAAAAGTGTATAGATAGCTCCGTTTGTTTAACAGCAGGTGTAGAGAGAAAAGAAAGCTTTGGCCAGTGTCTGGAAAGAGATTTGAGGGGAAAGTCCTGACTCTGAAAGGCTAACTTCTCCTTTTTCTTCTCTTCTGTCCTTCTGATGCTGGCCAGAGTCCACACAGAGTTTTTCTGATATAATAGCTCCCCTCCCTACCATGTGGGCTCATTGACCATGAGGATGATGTCCAAGCCAGTCCTGGACATTACCTATTTTACCATGAAAATCTGGAGATTCAGTGTCAAAACTCTTCACCAAAAGAGGAGCTGTCTGGAGGTCAGTCTCCTTCTCAGATACAGACTTAAGGCAGGACATCATCCTCATGCCAGTCAAATGGAAAGATTTGTTCTCTTTTTCCTCTCCATCTTCCTCCTCTAAGAAGCTGCTAAGATTTGCAGCTTGCCACCCTTGGGCCTTTCTTCAAAGCACTAAGAAAATCTTCCTCAAGCTTCATTTGGAGTCTTTCTTGTTTTATTAATGAGATGAAGAACCTGTGGTGGTTTGAATGAAAACAGCCTTCATATGCTCATATAGTTAAATATTTTGTTCCCAGTTCATGAAGTGTTTAGAAATGATTAAGAGGTGAGGCCTTTTTGGAGGGGTGTGGACTTGTTGGAGGGGGTGTGTCACTCAGAGTTTAAAAATCTCAGACCAGGCCCATTCTCCCTTTCTGCCTACAATTTACCAATCAGACGTGAGCACTTAGCTACTGCTCCAGCACCATGCCTGCCTGCCTGCATGGTACTTCATTTTCCTCCATGCTGGTCACAGACCGGCCCTTTGAAACTGTAAGCAAGCCCCTAAATAACTGTTTCCTTTTATAAATTGCCTTGATCATGGTGTCTCTTCAGATCAACCAACAGTAACTAAGACAGAACCCCAAAAGGAGACTCTGATGATTTCCCCAGTAATGTGGCAATTCCTCCAGAACACCTCAAAATTTAACACTAGTTAGGAGCCAATGCCCATCAGCAAAGAAACTTCTAGGAACCATTACCCTCCCATGCTCCCAACGATTTAGACAGCAGAGAATTTCTTCTGCAGCGCCATCTTTCCCTTGTCGCAGTCATAGAACCAGTCAGTTCCACGTCTCCTGAACTATGCTGAGCATCGTCTAACCCCAGAGCAGAAGGATATCTTCAGATGGTTCGTCACTGTATTAGCTTAGTGTTTTGTTACTACAAAACACTGCAAAGGAACCACACTATCCATGTATCACTGACTTAAAATCTCATGTCCTTATGCATACGATGAATCCAGTCAGATTGCTTAAGAATTCCTCAGAGCATTGCAATGGACCACCTCTGCAGCTGGGGCCTTCACACACAGTTCTCGGGAAGTCTAAGCATGTTTCTGGGGTCAGGTGGGTCTTCCTGTTGAACCTTCATGGTGATTTAGTATTTTCTGAGCCATAGCTGGACAGAGGAGGGATTGTAGTTACTCCAGCTTTCTACATATCCTCCCTTATTGCTTAGCTCTGCCTTCTATCTCTGACTCAACCAATTTTTATTGTTTGTAAATATGAGAGCAGAAATAAACTAATATGTAAGAAAGCTTTAAAAAAAAGTTAAAAGCAACCCTTCACAGAATTTAATTGATAAGCTTGAGGTCTTCAAGGTCTTATCTCAGTAGAAATTAACAGAGGAATTTCAGAGTAAAGAGCAATGGGCTGTGGCTTCTGGGCACAGTTTGAACTCTACAACTCCAGCAATCCAATCTCTTCAACACACGCCCTACTCCACTATAGCTAAACAGAGCAAAAGTCTCCGAGAACTTTCCATGCAATGGGTACCATGCAAAGCTTTTACCTTGGCTGTACCACTGTTCCCTTAGAGGTAAGCTGTCTAGGTTTGATATTTCCACTTCATGGGTGCCAAAGCACATACTAAGCAACTTGCCAAGTCTAAGAGTTCAAAGCCAGACAATGATCAAGCTGAGACTCCTGATAGAGCCTATTACAGACCTCACGGGTAGTGTCTCTCCTGCTAGGAACACTGAGCACCCATCAGCTTTCCGCACCTCCAGTCTGATGAAATGATGTATGGAGAAGGCTCTTCTAACGGTAAGGGACTCTGCATAAGAGGACCAACAACTTGTGGAGAGCTACTTCCCTCTGTTTCAGTGATAGCAAGACATCTGCATCCTGGATGCCTGGTACTTGGCTGCACTGCACAGCTTGGTACACACAGCTCACAGGCAATCTGCAACTGTGAGGCCTGAAGGGCTCTAATCCCCAGGAGCACATGCAACAAAACAAAATTACCCATAAACAAATCTGGACAGCTACCAGGAGAGCCTGGACTCTGAAAAAACATTTCCAGGCTGCCCATCTGAACCCACTTAACCTTATTTGTATTTTCAGTGTAACGTTGGTCAGTTCGTAGGTTAACATACACCCAAGGCCTCCCCCACTGACGTCCTCTTTGTCCTTGGAGACGAACATGCATATGACTCTTTCATAGTTCTATCTATGTGCTTGTTTATTTCATCTGGACATCCCTTATAGTGTCCAGTGCTGGACTATTCTATTCCACCAGTGTAGTTTAGCTTCTAGGGTCCTTTGAAGACGACTTCAGATAACGTTATCACGGGATGGCTCAGAAGCCAGAGGACCCATGAAACAGGGTTCCATTAACTTTCTTACATCTTTATCCAATTCATATTCACTGAATAGAGAACTTCTGAACAGAGAGGACTTCACTCACAGCCACTTACTCATTTTGCCAACTAGATTCTAAGCATCGACCATGTTTAGGTGTAGTGCTGTACTGGGAGAACAAACTGGGGAACCAAAGGGACATGGACACAGCCCTCACTGGAGCTTACAGCCTTGGGGCAAGGAGAACACAGCATATAAAAGGGGCTCTGAGGTGATGTTTAGCCCCGAACCTGGAGGGTAAGATGAGAAGCTCACATAGAAAAGGCAGGGGAAGGATATTTGAGGAGGAAACCACATGTAAAAAGAGGGCCTAGAGATGTGACAAGATTAAACAGGGAGAAAGGTAAGGAACAAGTAGGATCTTATCTGCAAACAGGAGCACAAATGAACAAATGTCTTTGGAAAAGAATGCTTCTTTATCTAGCAAAGCTACAGACTCATATACCACGGCTTTGCAGACCCACTGCTGGCTCCGTATGCCAGAGCCACTCTCGTGCCTGTGTCTCACAAAGAAACCAACTATCAGAGAAACATGTTTCTGACAAAAGCATTAAGGAAAGATCATAAGAACATAATTGAAGAGAGTGGTACCGTGATGGGGAGGCAATAATGTAAACAGAAAATAGGATGACAAGGCTCATTTTCCTAAAGCCAAGCAGGAGGCTCACTAACGCCCACTGTCTGTGTGTTATACATATTTTATCGATATTTTTGCATCTGCTCAATATTTTATAGAACTCTTTCTTTGTATTTGACTATCATGTGGAAAATGGATTAAAGGGAGAAGGGAGAAGTGGGGAGGGCAGATACAAGGTAAACAAAAGTAAACAGGCAAGAATCCATGTTTGTCTGGACACAGGTATTGATACACTGAGGGCTGGAAAGGAGGTGTTTCCAGACACAAGAACCTATGACTTGTTTTTTGTTTGGGATGAGTGTGTGGGTTTGTTTTTGTTGTTATTTGGAAGGGGGTTGTATTTGTTTGTGTGTTTGAGGCAGAGTCCTACTACATAGCCCTGGTTGACCTAAGACATAGAGTTCATGCTGCCTCTGTCTACTGAGTGCTGGAATTAAAGGGGTGCACTACCAGACCTGGCCTTGAACCTGTGACTTTTCAAACTAGGTTCAAGCTTTACTGTGAAGAAATAGCTCTAGAAGGTGTGGCAGAAAGGGCGAAGGAAAAAGGCCTTATTCCCTAAACCAGTAGCCCCTCGCCTTTCACAAATGTGTAAATCCAGATCCCATGAGAAAAGGGATTAAAAGGGGGAGGCAGAATAGACTCAAATTCTAGCCATGCGCTTCCCTTCCCCAAATGCTATGAGGAAACAAGTGACTCTTTGGATCTGCCTGAGTTCTATAACCACACGCATTAGCTAGATGACTGTCTACACATGGGCCCATGTCTTCAATTAGGGCGGTAGCTGTGTTCTCACAGAGAATATCAGGATAACATTCAACAGGAAACATTTTAATAAGTTTTTTTTATAGAATTCCAAAGTTTACTAAAGTCAGGTTCTTCTTAGACATCTAGAATTGCCTAGCATTCTCCGTCCTACAATTTGACAGGTCTACACATGTTTGGAATAATGGCATTTTTCCCTTTTAGTAATAGCCACTCAGTGAAAATGTTATGTCCTCCTGGAACCAATCACCCTCCTTGTAGGAATTTATCCTGTTGACATTTTTCTCTCCTCAGAGTAGGACTGACACAGAGTCAAATGATTGCTGAGACACCATTCAGAATAAGTAGACAATGAAAACATTCACAATGACCATCAGTGGAGAGCTGGTTAAAAAAAAATACAGTGTAACTACATGGTGTAATGATATTATAGTCTTTTAGAAATTTTTATATGTGCAGAAGGCAAAATGGCTATAAGACCTACTGCTACATAGTCTGATTTAACATTACTTGTATTTTTAAAAAGCATGTGCACATACGTAGACACAGACACAAACACTACATAGACACACACAGTTACATTGACCTTAATATGAATATATATGTGCAACTATGTACATTAAAAAAGATATGCAACTACATTTAAACATAGAAACTCATACCTTTTAAATCATATTTCATTGAATATGAGGCTAGGGGCAGCACACAAGAAATTTCTTTAACCAAGTTTCTTGTAAGCCAATATTCTGGTTTTAAACTTTTAATTTTTTATTTTATATGTATGGGTGTTTTGATTGCATGTATGTCTGTGTACCATGTATATACATAGTACCCTTCGAGGTCAGAAGACCCCTGGGAAATGGAGCTATAAACAGTTTGACAGCCATGTGGGTGCTGGCATTCAAACAATCGGGGAGAGAGTTTTTGTCCTGAGCCATCTCTCCAGTCCCATTTTCTCAAGCCTTTATCACCAATTTGATGCTCTTCTTGGAGGAAGCCAGCTGGTAATGACCACCAGAAAGATAAAGCTTAAAGCCTTCACACATTATCTTGGGTCACAAGCAGTAAAGCCGACTTCCCAGCAAGAACATCTTCTGGGTGGCGATTATTGAATTAAGAGGTTAAAAGGCACACACCCTGGTGAGCACACACACACAAAGTGGTAGGGTTTCACCCCTCACACACACTCACACTATAGCTCTCAGGCATTCCTCTCCAAAGACGTAACCTGAACTTGATCCCTCTGCTTAGCTGGCTGGTAACTCGATAGGGGCTATCAGAGGGATTCACAGGGCTCACTCATCCTATACCCTCTAATCCTAAAGTAAGCATTCCCAAATGCAGTCTACAGCAACAGATGCACTTCCTCAGATGATGGGAGCCTGTGTTACAGGATGGCATTCCTAAGATGGTTCAGGTCAGTCCGTGATAGATAAGGGCACATAGTCACAGAGAAACTGAGTGTGAAAATAAGCCATCTCTTAATACCTACTACATTCAAATTTATTAAATTCCATCTAGCAACTTATGAAAGCCAAGGTTTCTGACAATGTCATTATCTGCAAGAGGACATTTGTCCTTAGCCAAGGCTTCAAAATATATATTTATGCATGTATTACATGCAAACACACATGTTACTATAATAACCAATGGAAAAAGTACTATCAACTTGAGGGAGTGGCATGGAAAAGGTTATAAGGGGTTATCTGGGAGGGGGCAGAAGGAATAAAAAAGAATTCCATTTTAATTAAAATATATTTTTGAATGTCTAAAAATAAAATAAAAGGTTGGTGTTAAAGAACACAGAAGAGATGGTTAGAAAAGACAGTTCTGGGCTGCAGAGATGGCTCAGTGGTTAAGAGCACTTGGTGCTCTTCCAGTGGACCTGGGTTCAATTCCCAGCAACCATGTGGCAGCTAGCAACTCTCTGTAATTTCAGTTTCAAGAAGATCTGATGCCTCCTTCTGACCTCTATGGGCATTGCATACATACAGATCAGAAACATACGTTCAGGCAAAAAAAAAAAAAAAACTCATACACTGAAAAGAAAGGTAAATATTTTGTTTCAAAAGAAAAGACAGTTATGGCAACTCTGCTGAGCAGTTGAATTTAATTCTTAACCCCGGGGCAGTATCTGCTATAAGGAAGCCTTTGTCTAGCAGAATCAGCATCTGCAGTTGGTTTGTTAAGTTTTAAGAATCCAGCTGGAATGAAATTTAGCTATAAACAAGTAAAACCAAAAATCATAGTGACTTCAACAAAATGGAAATTCATTTCTCCCCCCCCCCAAGTAAATGTAGACTAGAATTATGCAGCCCAAGGCTAGTACAGCATCTTTCTGGTTGTCACAAACACACTCTTTGTCTGACTTTCTCAAAACTGAGTTTCTACTTCTTTGCAGCTATGTAAGCTTCAACTTCTCACCCAAGTTCTGATGGGTGGGAGCCGGGAAAGAAAGGGTTGCTTCCTTTCCATAACACACGTCACAGGAGCTATATCTGCACATCCACAGCTTTCTCTTCTATCCCTCTGGCTAGAACCTAACTAAAGGGAAAGTCCTAGGAGAGACAAGGACTAGAAATGAGATCATTGTTCTTGGGTCACACAGTCACTGGGGGTTATGCTTCTTAGGTTTTGTTTGTTTATTTGTTTTCTTTTGGAAGGATATAATCCAAAGGATGAAATTATGAATGTAGGGATAACTAGCAATAATTGTCACATTAAGGAATATATACACACAAAAACCACATGGATATAAATCTTCAATCTTGATCTTTTTCTTGAAATATGTAACTATAGACTCATTCTAATCAGGTAAAGGACTTTAAATATAGCTTTTACAGATTCAAATAGCTTCTATTTCTTGAATCAAAATACCTATAATAATATTCTTCTAAATTTCAGTTCAGGATTTACTTTGTTCTTTCTAAAGAGTAGTGTCTAAACTTTAAAGACATTGTCAAAAAAATTCCTTTCACAATCTGCCTCATTACTAATCTTTTATGCTTCCAGCATGTTAACATCATTGGTTTTAACATTCCTTTTTAGTTAAACCCAAGCACTCTGCTCAGTTTCCCCAGGAAGAGTAGTTTTGCTCCCCTTGTGCCCATGCTTCCTGGGTTTCCAAAGGTGACTGGGAACACAGCAGCAAACAGCCCAAGCACACTTGGCAGTAGGAAGATGCACTTGTACACAATGAGAAGCTTTTGAAGACGGCTCTGGAGAGAGACTTCTGAATGTGCTTTACCGAGTGTTCATGACGACAGAACCGTTCTGATTCTACAACCTCTTCCTAGTTATAAATGCAGAAGACCATGGCCAGAGAGGTTACCAGGTCTACTAGCCTCAGAAACATGGGTAGCATGTATTCATCCATGGGCACCTGCTTCTTCCAACTCCGTTCCCCCCTTGGGAACAGGACCACCTCCACCTCCATGGTATTTTCTCATAGATTCCATGATGCTTAATGTACCGCTGGCCCCAGCCTACTAAATGCCAGCTGCCCCATTCTTATCATGATAAGGAAAAAAAGAGAAAGAAATAAAGGCGTGCACGCATGCACACACACACACACACACACACACACACACACACACACACACACAGGTGCCCAAATCCATGGCTCTCTAAATGCAAAGGCGATGTTTTGAGGACTGGAAAGGTAGTTCTGTCATTACTTTCTTACTATCCCTTAGATCACAGAATCACAATTATCAATCTTGTTACACTTATGGGCAATTCCAAATCCTTCAGTACTAGAAGAGGTTTTAAACTCTTGACAGAAATAAATCAAGCTTAACCTTGAGCACATTATATGATAGCTACTATTTTAGCAATTTCTACAAGAAGACGTGGTAGCGCTCACTGGAGACAGAGTTCGCCGTGAGACAGGTAGTCTGCTTGTATTGGATGTGCAAATTAACAGAAACAAGAGAAACAGCCACACCCCCCTCGAGAAAACAAATACGGTTTTCTCACATTCACCCACTGAGACCCTTGCCGAGAACGAGTATGTTTGTCTCAGAAGAAATTGTCTCACGCTTATTTCTGTCATTAGCAAGAAATGGTTTTCTTTATTAAAAAAGACTGTCTCTGCATAGTACAGGCAACCAAATAATTTGTTCAAATTTTCTCCTGCCTGTAAATTTTTTTCTGTATTTTTAAAAAATTATTAATGACAAAATAATCCGTCTTCCTTTACGACTGCTGAGTTTCATGCCCCCCTCCTGTTTATTCGGCAAGTCAATGTACCTGAAGTGGATTTTTGCTAAGCACCAGGTACTGCTCCAGGGGTCAGGGACTGAACAAAAGCAGCAAGCAATATAATAACCGCGTGGCACTGGCATGCTTACATAAGCTAAACTATTCCCGGGGACAAACAAAAAGCACATAATTTATTCACATATAATTTCAGGTGGGGCACACACTATGAAAACATGAAAGAGAAAGGGGGGCTTAGGGACTCAAGTTTCATTTTAGATCAGTTGGGAAAACGATTCTGGAGAAGGAACAAGCAGACTGGCCTGGTGGGTAAGAGACGATCAAGCCACAGAAACACACCCAGGTGGTGTCCCCAGTATGTGCCAATGCCTGAGGCTAGAAGGTACCTACTGCTTTGTCTGTGTGGCTCCAGGGCAGGAAGGGAAGGAAGGATGCTAAAACGTCTATGTTTAGATATGCCTTTTCCTCCCAAGTCTGTAAGAGCTGACCTCAATAAAAGTGTGGCTTTTATTTTAAGATTTATTTATATATTTTATGTATACGAGTGCTCTATCTGCATGTTCACCTTTATGTCAGAAGAGGGCATCAGTTCCCACTAGAGATGGTTGTGAGCCATTATGTGGTTGCTGGGAATTAAACTCAGGATCTCTGGAAGAGCAGCCAGTGCTCTTAACTGCGGTACCATCTCTCCAGCCCTGTGGCTTTTTCTTTTAAGTTTTAGATTTATCTCTTTTCTGCCAAGCCAGAGGGAAAACTGGGTGTTTTTCCTAGTAACATCGATCAAATCAATTGATCACTTCTTTTGAAAAACCACCCGACTTCTACGGTTCCCAGAGGCTTAGATCTAGTTTTCAAGGTGTTCTGCTCTGTCACAGGGCTCTGTTCCTGTCCAAGTCTATAATATTTTGATTTCTAAGGGTGTTCATTTTACTACCCAGTAGACCAGTGGTTCTCAACCTTCCTAATGCTGTGATCCTTTAATACAGTTCTTTCTGTGTGGTGATCACCAACCATAAAATTATTTTCATTATTACTTCATCACTGTTATGAATCATAATGATAATATCTGCATTTTCTGATGGTCTTAGTTCAACCCCCAAAGAGGCCATGAGCCACAGGTTATAAACCACTGCCGTAGGCTGTCTCATTCATGTCTGATCATTTTCATGGAGATATTATAACCTTGGCTTGTGCAAATCTGCATCCGACCCATGACTTAGACCACTAAGTCCACAAACTGTAAATGATAGGAAAGGAGATGGTGAGAAACGAAAACCCAGGGCCAGGTTTGGGACATGTCTGTTATCCCTGCACTCAAAAGGCCAGATGGGCTACACAGGAGACCCCGTCCAAGGTTGGGATGGGGGTAAGAGGGAGGGAGGAATGAAGAGAGGGAGGTAATGTCTCCCTCTAATTCAATCTCCTTGCTGCCCCCCCCCCAATTCCTTTAACAGGCAGTTGAAGTCTGTGAATAAAGCTAGGGATTGGGCAGCTGGGCGAAACTGATATTTAAATTATTTAAGCCACGCACATGTGTTTGTATGTTCTTCTGGTGTTCTTGACATGGTTATCAAATCCTGGAAGGCTGGACTACATTTGAGACTCACAAGTTTCCAACCACATTCCCAGACTACCAGTTCCTGAGAATTTTCCAATTCTAAGTCCCAAGTAAAACCAAATAAATGGACACCGTGAGGTTGATGTGCAAGTCCCAGAATATTCTAGTGTTTTAAAGTCTACACCAGCCCTCCAGAGCCTGAGGGGTGCATACAGATTAAGAGTCCAGACTTCAATCAGAGCCAAAAGACATATAATATCAGTGTTGGGAACAACTTGCTCTACAGCCAAGACCTGCAGCAGAGCAGCTCAGTTTCTGTGGGAAACAAAGGCAATGCTCTCTCTGCCTTGTAAGTGGTTTCAAACCTGACTTAAGAGACTGGGTTTGGTGGTGACACCTCTGACTTCAGCACTTGGGAAGCTACTGGGAAGACTTCGAGTTCCAGGCCAGCCTAGGCTACAAGGGAGACCCTGTCTCAAATAAAAATAATAGTTATTATTACCATATAAGAGATTTCAAGGAATGTGCTTCCTATAGTACTCCTGGCAAATTGTAAATGTTCAATTAATGATAGCTATAAGCTAATGAACACAACATAGAAAAAAAAACACTGCTTTCATTTTCCTTTAGATGAGTTACTCTAATAAATCTAGATCCCTTCACAGGGCTGAAATGGGACACCTGGGAGGGAGCATTAATGTTCTACCTTTCCTGGTTCTCTTTACCAAGTGGAGTTTGTGGGGACTAATCCGGCTCCAGCAGGATTGGGAGGAATGGTATTCATATCCAGGATTATTAAACATCTCCTTTTCTAAGACAGACTATTTTCTCTCCATTGAAAGTGAATTCATTATATGACCTTCATTCAGAGGTCAAAAGGTCAGATGCTCTTTCCACAAATAATTCCCCACACTTTACTAGTTCATTTCCTACGTGTTTTCCTGGCAAGGCTCAAAAGAAAACTAAAAGAAGATGGATGCACAAACTCTGTAGGGTGACCGTGTGTGTGTGTGTGTGTGTGTGTGTGTGTGTGTGTGTGCATGCGTGTGTCAAATGATTCAGACCTCACCAGTATGAGCTCCAAATTCCATTGCAGAATTCCATCCACTGATAGCAGCTTCAACAATCCTTTCCTGTTGCAAACCCTCAATTGTGCCTTTAAAAAGGTCAAGTGGGTTCCTCACAAAATTGCCCCAAAGTCAAGGCTCAGCTATTATATGCAGCCACGTGGTATTACAAATGACATAGTTAGAAAGCCATTACTGGAAGCCAGAGAGAGGGCTCAATGGTTAAGAACACTGGTTACGATTACAGAGGGCCTGGGTCTGGCACACAGCATTCATATGATGGCTCATAACTGTCCTTAACTCCACTTCCAGGGGCTCCAACACTATCTTCTGGTTCCATGGCTACTTTAGTTAGGATTTCTACTGCTGTGAAGAGACACCATGATCACAGCAACTCTTATAAAGGAAAACATTTAGTTGGGTGGCTTATGGTTTCAAAGGCTCAGTCCATTATAATGGTGGGACATGGTGGTATGCAGGCAGACATGGTAGCTCAGAGTTTTACATCTTGCACAGACAATAGGAAGTGAACTGTCTCACTGGGTATAGCTTGAGCATATATGAGATCTCAAAGCCTGCATACACAGTAACAGACTTCCTCCAATAAGGCCACACCTACTTCAACAAGGCCACACCTCCTAAAAGTGACATTCCCTTTGGGGGCGATTTTCTTTCAAACCATCACAATGGCATTAGGCACATATGTCGCACATATTCAAGGAAAGACCCAAATAAGTAAAATAAATCTCTCTCTTTTTTTAAAGAAAGTTAATATTGGACAGGATACATAAGAAGGTAAGCACTGGGGAATGAGAGGAGGAGAGGGAGTGGGAACTGGGATTGTTTGTAAAATAAAAAAGATAGTTTATTTCCCTCTTTTAAAAAAAATAAAGAAAGAAGGTAATCACTGAAGTCTCTTAGTAATGATGGATACAGAGCTCAGACTGATCTCACTGAAGTCTCTTAATAACGGGTGATACAGAGCCATTTTCTCTAATCAGGCAAAGCTCCTAGCAGTGAGATTGGGACATCAACCCAGACACAAAATCTTCAACCTACAATTTGTCCTGCCTGCAAGATGGGCTGGGGTAATGGTGGTGCAGAACTTGTGGGAGTGGCCAACCAATGACTGATCCAACATGAGACCCACATCATGAGAAGGAGCCCACCCCTGACACTTCCTGGATGGCCAGGAACCAGAGGTAGGACAGCCCAGAGACCCAGGATAGAACCAAACACAACTGGCAAAAAAAAAGTCAATTAAATGATTCCTAACAATACTCTGTAATACTCACAGATTGTTGCCTAGCCCGACTGTCATCTTTCAGCAACTGACGGGAACAGATGCAGAGACCCACAGTCAAACATTAGGAGCCAGGAAAACCCCACAGAAGGGGGAAGGAAGAATTGTATGAGCTAGAGGGGTCAAGGACAGCATGAGAACACAGCCCACAGAATCAACTAAGCAGGGTTCATAGGGGTTCACAGAGACTGGAGCGACAATCAGGGGACCTGCAAGGGTCTTACCTAGGTCCTCTGCATATACCTATGGTGGTGTAGTTTGATGTTCTTATGGGACTCCAACAGTAGGCGTGGGGGGGGGTCTTACTCTTCTGCCTGTGTTTGGGACCCTTTTCATATTGCATTGCCTCATCCAGCCTTGGTATGAGGGTTTGTGCCTTGTCTTATTGCAACTTGTTAGGCCATGTTAGGTGGATATCCCTGGGAGGCCTGCTTTTTTTTTTTTGTAAGAAAAACAGAGGAGTTGATCTGAGCAGAGAAATTGGAAGAAGGATTTAGAGGAGTAGAGGGAGAGGAAACTGCAATCGCCAGGATGTAATGTACGAGAGAAAAAAAAATGTAACAGTGTTGAAAATTGTTTTATCACTTTTATTACTTCTAGGATATTATACTCCTAAATTTATTTAAGTAGTTTATTAAAAATTTGTATATAAAAAACAGTCACAATTTTTTTCCCATAACTATTATATTGGCATGAGTAGAGAGATTCCCAAAAGATGCACCTGTTGGGATGGACTTGACAGGGTTCTTTTATTATAAAAGAATATGGTCTTTGCAGATATAATTAAGAATTGAGATGAGATCATTCTGGATTAAGATGGTTCTCAACCCAAAGATAAATCCTTAGTGGCCACATCAAGCAGGAAGAAAGCCATATGATGATGGAGAGGAGGTGGAGTGGTGAACCCACAAACCAGACACACTGAGGGGCATGGACCAGATTTGTCATAGTCTCCAGGGAGAACACACTCCACTGATACCTTGATTCTGGAGTTCTCTAACTTCAGAAGACACGGGAGCTTCTGTTGCTTTCTTTCAGGCAGTCAGTTAGGAATGTGTTTCAGAAGCTCTCAGGAAGTCTTACAGCTATGGGAAGCTGTACGCAAAGGAAACAGACTAGAAGAAAATCACATCTTACTGCTGGGACCACACATTTCTAGGTGATGGAGTTATACTCATTCTTTTTGTTAATTCATAAATAGATTTGCTGAATCTCCAAAATTTTCCTGACTACACAGAGCCCAGAGACCCAGGATAGAGCCAAACACAACTGGAAAAAAAAAGTCAATTAAATGATTCCTAACAATACTCTGTAATACTCACAGACTGTTGCCTAGCCCAATTGTCATCTTTCAGCAACTGACCTGAACAGATGCAGAGACCCACAGTCAAACATTAGGATCCAGGGAAACCCCACAGAAGAGGGGGAAATTCAGCCACAATTAAACTAAGAGATGATTCTACCTTTAAATGTTGTTACCTACTATGTTAAAAATTAAATTCCCTATTAGTTACTTTTCTTGTCATCGTGACAAACTATCCCACAGAAGCAATTAAAAGAGAGGAGTTTTTTTTGTGTTCAGTTTACAGGGGGTATCTATCATGGCAGAGAAGAGTCTGTTCTGTCTGTGACAGTGGACGCTCAAAGTGGTGCCTGTGGTGTGTTCACAACTTGACAGATTAAGAATTAGACAGGATTAAAAAAAAAGGGCTGAGATTTCTCAAAGCCCAAGTCTGGACCTTACATCCTAGCATGCTATAACTTCCCCAAGTAGTTAGTACCTGAGCTAGGCTCATTTAGACACATGAGTCTGCGGGGAACGTCTCACACGAACTGTAAAAATAACCCCAGATCTCAGGACATAGCTATTGTTCCTCCACTTCTAGAACACAAGAAAAACCACTGTGTCCTTCATAGGACCACCAAGATTCCAAGCCCAAGAGAAAGCATGCATGGGCATTCTCCAGTTCATCCACTGCCTCTAATCTTGGGATTCATAAAGATTAAAAGCACCGAGATTTGTAAACAACTCAACAAGTTGCTGGGCAAGCTTCAAAAGCCAAGTCATCAAAGATACAAATGAGAAAGAAAATCTTGGGTGCCCAACTGTAAAGCAAAAGGCTTTGAAAATTATGTCATCGAGACAATGTTGTGGAGCCATTGAAAAAGAGAAAACACTTGCACTCTTTTAATAAGTTCCCCCTGAGGCCTAGCTCCTTAGCATTTGAAGGTGGAGCATGCATTCCCATGTGTTATACGTGCGCATAATGAGTCAATGCCAAAGCCTGGCCAATCCAATTCTGTATCACCTCATTTTTTAATAAACATAAGATCTCACAATGCCCACATTCAAGCCTTTCACTGTCCACCACGTGATTGCGTTCATTTTGCCATGGAGACACCTGGTTCTCCTAAGTGTCAAGTCACGCATTCAAAACCCAAGTCCAAAGACTGAAAAATGGTCACATGACATGCTGTTATGCTAGCTTCAAGCTGGTCATCAAGGGCATACTATGAGTTCTCTGTTGTCTGGTCCCTTGGGGGGGGTTTCCTTCAGGAAACATGCAAATGATCACAACCTTTCTTGGTTTTTATGTATGTGGTTTCGGTAGTATGTATGTGTGTATGTTCATGTGTCAGAGTGGTGCACATGCGCCACACATGCATGTAGTGGTCAAAGGAACAACCTATGGTACTAGTCCCTGTCTTTCACCTGGTATAGTAATAGGAGCGGCGGGGCTGCGTCCCTGGCACCCGGCCGCCCGCATGGCTAGCTTATGCCCGAAATAATTACACGGAAACTGTATTCTTTTAAACACTGCCTGGCCCATTAGTTCCAGCCTCTTATTGACTAGCTCTTACATATTGATCTAACCCATTTCTAATAATCTGTGTAGCCCACAAGGTGGCTTACCAGGGAAGATCTTAACCTGCGGCTGTGTTGGGTGGGAGAATCATGGCGACTCAATGACTCGGCTTCTTTCTCCCAGCATTCTGTTCTGTCTACTCAGGCTACCTAATTTTCTGTTCTATTAAAGGGCCAAGGCAGTCTCTTTATTTAACCAATGAAATTAACACAAAACAGAAGACTCTCCCCCATCAACCTGGTTTGGGCCAGGGTCCCTCGTTGTTCACAGCTGGGCCAGAAATTCTTGTCTCTGTTATCTCACCGTAAGTGGGATGACATTATGGGTCCTAGCTACCATCTCCAACTTCTACATGGTTTCTAGGGATCCTCACCGCCTGTATGGCAGGCACGTCCTTTATTCACTGAGCCAGCTCCCCAGGCCCTTATGATGATCTTCTTAAAGACATTTCCTCCTCAGACTCTCCAGTCTGCCCAACCAAACCCCAAGCTATCAACATGAATGATGCTCCCTTTAATACTCACAGATCTGCTCGAGCTCTAATTCCTCTTCTATAGAGCTGGGACTCCAGGAGGCACCCTTCAGAAACCCTATCTAGCAATCACCATCCCCTCCAATTTGATAGGAGTTTCACGTGAATGGCCCCAGCCTCACACACAGCAGCTAATCCAGAGTCCTTCAGATACTGTGTTCATTTATAGACACGAAGCAGATTCCATCCCCAAGCTAGCGAACGTGGAAGATGAGTTACGCCACAGTGCAGTTTCATGTTGACACTGAAAACCAAAACACTATCACTAAACACGTCTTGAACAACTTGGTATCTTCAGCCCCAAAGACCTGTGACTTGCTGTCGGTGTGAACGGGACTTTGCTAGCTGGTTACATCACCTCCCTGCTTGCTTACACTTGAAAAATGGAGGGCCAAAGGCACATCTCAGAAATCCCTTTAAAGAATGACATGAAGCGATGCATATCAGACACCAGGCACACATAAGGTCTCCATCACGTTAGTTCTACCCCCACAGCATCTCCCAGACATGGAGGATTTTGTTGCCTAGATGTCTTGTTTTGCATGGCTGTTCCTGCCAAGCAGTGACTTAACATTCCTAGCATCCTTCTGGCCATGGTTTCTTTCAAATCTGTATCTAGAAAAGCAGCTGTGTACCGAGACTAGCCATCAGTATGAACAAGCAAGGCAGTGCAATTATGAAAATACAACGAAGGGTAGCAACTGTGCCCACTGGACACGCATGCGCCATCTAAAAGAACTGTAAGACAAGAGTTGGCATATAGTTTCAGTTATCCCAAGATGGAAAAAATAAATCATATGTTTGCCCCCATTATCAAATGTCACCCAATTCAAGATTTAAATCCTGTATAATGCTAACAAGATACAAACACAGATCTTGATTTAAGAGGTTCCAAGACATGCTCTCAGGTTCAGATATTGAATAAATGTTCTATTTATATGTTCTGCCATATAAGAGGGATTAAGGACTAGTGCTCGTATAAATGGAAGCTCTTAGCAAGGCAGAAGGCCACAGACTCAGTGACTATTTCAGGCGGGCCAGGGAGAAACAGACTGTGAATCTCAGTTTTCATAGTGTAGTTGGTGAGGCAGGATGCTCACAAGAGGCCCCTAGAGGCCGAGTTTGAAAGTTACCTTCCTCTTGGACTTTGCAAACTGTTTTTATGAACACCTTATGCACACTGTACTTGGGTGGAGGTTATAAGGGTATAATTCTAACAAAAGCCATTTGTTTCAACATGGTGTGTATAAACCCATCATTGAGAGTCTGCATACAGTAAGGATCTAAATCCACCCTTCTGTGAGATCTCATTCTGTTAATGTCAGCTAAGGTAAGAGGGAGTGCTATATTGTCTTTCTGACTCTAAGAGGAGAATCATCATTCCCACTGAGACTGACAGGCTTCAGTCCCTGGGTGAGTAGCTTTTTTTACTCTATCTTATAACCTACAGTTTCTCAGGCCTTGGACCTAGACCTTCTAGCTCCTCATACAGCCCTGTTTCCGCTGAATCTTCTTGAAGTCAATGCATTCATGCAACCCAGGCTTCACTGAAGGCACAGGGGGAAGTATCTATGTTTCATCCCATTAATCCTACAACCACCTCACCAGACAAATCATAATACCTCTAGTTCACTGAGAAAACTGGGTGCATAAAGGTTACATCCCTTGCTCAGGGCAGTGCAGCCTCAGAAGCAGAGTCAAGGTGACTTTTTAGGGGCCTGCTACAAAAGCATGAAAAACTGAGTGACATCCACAGAGCCCAAGTAAAAAGCTGGGTGTGGTGGCACACACATCTGTAGTCTGCTCTGGGGAGGTGGAAGCAGGAGGGGGTCCCCTGAGACTCACTCCCAGCTCACTGAAATCAGGAAGCCCCAGGCCCCAGTGAGAGACAGATTGTCTCAAAATAAAACAGTGGTTCCTGTGGGATGACATCTGAGTGTGAGGCCTCCACACACATGAAGACAGCATGCCAGCAACCAGCTAAGTCTGCCCCTTTAGCCACTCCACTTTAACACTCCCAGGTAAGTCTTTACGAGCCTCCAAGACACAGTTATGGCAGTGGCTAGAACCACACGTTTGCCCCCAGAGACTGCACCTATTACTGTCCCATATGCAGCGAGGTAGAAAACCTTTGATCTCAAGAAGCTGAGGGAGGTGGGAATGATTCCCAGTAGGCAATGTTCCCTCTCTGCACAGGGGAATCCCTCTAAGGTACTAATTCATGGCAAGGTTAAAGGCTAACCTTTGAGCCTTTAGAATCAAAAGACAATAAGATAGCAAATGTATTCGGTTCTCCTTCCTCCTGCCAAGGTAAACCGCAGAGGCACTGGGGTGAGCGAAGCTGCTCAACAGAGTGTGGGCATCGCATGCCAGATTAGAGACAAATTAAAATATATCGTGGAAAGTAGATGACTGCCACTGATGGCCTGTGTTTTCTCACTGTTCGTCAGGCACACACTGTCACTTGGGGCAATTAAGCAAGGATTAATTATCAGGTTGCCGTACAAGCTGAGATGTCTCAACATCGCAGCGCTACGAGCATGTGAACGCTCTTGGGCTTTTAAAAGAGTTAGGATGGAAATTGTCAGGAGAAGTTGACGAGTGTTTTTAAAATTCTTCACGTCCATATCCTCTGACCCAGCAGTGCCAGTTATGTGACAGAAATATAGAACTGGACAAACACGGGTATGGGGACAGTGACGGTGTGAACTCGATATGAAGCGGTGGAAACAAACAACATGACCATGAAATCTCGGACTCTGTGTGCTCCATATACAATGGAGGCTGGACAGCAAGGAATGTATTAGCTCTTTACACCCTGTATAGATGAATGTGGAAAATATCCACAGATAATTTCTAAGCATGAAAACAGCAAGAACTAAAGCACGAAACAGGTAGCAGGCTCTGCCCCACAGTGGCAGTTTTCTTCTTCGGTGGCCTGCTGCACATATGTGTGTGTGTGGAAGAAGATTTTAATTCCTTTCATAACACCAATATCCATTTCCAAATAAGAGATGTCAAGTGTATTGAAACGGACTGGGTGTTTTTCTTGAGAAACCCCTACTAAAGGTCTCAAATTCTATCATATATTTTATCAAATGCAAATCATATAATCAGCAACTTTCTTAGTCCTGCCTAGAAGATGATCCCAGGCGTAAGTGTCTAAGCCAGTCTGTCTGTCGGTCGGTCTGTCTCTCTCATACGCAGACACATTCTCCCTTTTCTTGGCAAATTCATTGACTGAGACAGCACAATAGGTGGAAAACTCCTCCATAGCCAAATCACAATCCACTAAAGGAAACCAGGCCAGCTTCACCCCAAATTACAGCTGCAGTTAGCAGCCCAGAGTCGCCAAGGCAACTAAGAAAGGATGCTTTTCAAGGCACAGGCATGGCTGCCTGCCCCCGACAAGGGCAATGCCTCTGGAGCAACCATGGTCCAGCCAAAGCATGTGCCTGAAAAAGCCTCCCTTCCCAGAGACTAACTGTTCTACATAATTATAATGGCCTCGCTCAGCCAGCCCTGCTGTGGGCTGCCGGTCAGCTGCTCACGAAAATGGGACTCCAGGAGGCTGTTGTAAAAGTCTACCTCTTCCTGTTCAAATTGAACCTACATGTATACGTAAAGTTGCAATGTTAAAGAGATTACAAGGGGCTTAGAAGCCCCTGGAGGGTCATTGATCTGGCCTTGCAAACCCTATCTACCACAGCCCTTTAGGAAGAGCTGTAGTCTGTGCCCTGCTTCTCTGACTGCTTTTATTTTACCTCTCTTCTCAGCTGGCTAGGAAGGATATATCTTTATGACCCTGACTCCAAAGACTCTCAGATTCCTTCTTTCTAAACTAAGCACGCATGCACTCTAAACAGTAATCCAGACTAGAGGCCAGCACTGGTTTTCGGTAAATAAGTGTTAGATACTAAACAGTTTGGGCTATGTGAGCTATGGTCTCATCCTCAACTATTCAACCCTACTGCTGCCACAAAACAAACAAGGTGAAATGTCAACAGATGAGCTAGGCTTTGTTCAGCAAATTCATATATAAACATATGGAAATTTGAATTTCAGATTATTTTCCTAAATTGTAGATGATTATTTTCTTAATAATCAATCCCCCTGCTCTTTAAAATTATAAAATCCAGTTTTGATTTATGATCATGCAAAAGACCAGAGGCTTAGAAGGTCAAGAGTCAGGGTTTGCAGGTCATGGCCTAGATATTTGCAACTCACAGCGTGGGCCCTGGCATGGGAATAGCAGCATTTTGGAACTTCTCAGAAGGACAGATTCTTGGGTCCTACCTTAAACCAAGAGAACCAGAACCTGAGTTTGAGCAAAAATCCTTTATAGGCAGATGAAATCTGAGATGCTGTGCTCCAGAAGAAAGACATTTATAGTCAGGTTTGGAGGATCACCTGCTACACCTCTTGAGAGTCAATTTCCCTCCCACTAAAGGAATGAGTAGTCACGCCCACATTCAAGAGTTGCCAAGCCTGGGAGAAAGGACACAAAGCCCCTGTCTGGTTATGCCACTGTTTTCCACAGGGTGGCTAGTAATAGAGAAGATTGTTCCCCAGCCCCCAATCCTTATTTGCAAAGACGAGAGCCATGGCTTGGGATTTTCAGTACTGGATGGGTAACTCCAAAGAGGTCCTAGAACTAACCGGGATGCTGGAGACTAAGGTAAGGCAGAGTCAGTCCCATCTGAAGGGAAACCAATCAAGAGTCACTGGTTTGTGTCAACTAGGAGAGCTGATCAGAATCTAATATTTTTGGCATGGTGGGGGGTTACTTGCTTAATGTGCCAAGCTCAGAAAACAGAACCCAGTAACTGCTGAGTGACTTGAGGCTTTAGATAGGCAAGAGGCATGCAAGTCACAGGGGCTGAGCATGATCCTCGGTATCCCAGTGGTCATGGCTAAGTGATGTAGCAGCTGGGAGTTTTGATTTCCTTACCAATAAAATAACACCTACCTCACAAGGTTTGGCAAGCTTGACTAAAAAGATGTGCTGTACCTGGGAGCCTGACACCTACCAGTCAGCCTGTCCTGTTATTGCAGGTCTTCTGTGATGGAGATCTGGCACTGTTGGTACCATTATCCGTTAGTATACGAAAGCGCAGAGGCTAAACTTTCACGTGCAAATCCCCATGCCCTGCCCCAAGACTAGATGCAAACCTGCAAGCATAATTGGCTCCCAGTAGCCCTGCTGTAGCAGAGTACTAAGCACCCAGCCACAGTCCCTGAAGATGCCTTTTTCCATTCTCCCCCTAAGGATCTTCTCTGCAGCCTGAAAGCTGTGACAGTTTTCACTAAGCCACCATGAGAGGATGACTTCTCCTCACTAGGTCGCCTGCTTCCAACTGCTCCACACAAAGTGCGAGGATTGTGGGTCTTGTTTCCCAAGGACCCACATAACCCCTATCTTTAATAGAAATTTAGAAAATATCCGCATTGTCTGCCTAAAGGAAAACGGAACAATAAAAATGGGAGTGCACCATCGCTCAGCAAAGCCCATGTAACACAATCCAATAGCTTTGACAAGACCCACAGTCTCTCACAGACATCTTTCCCGCTTCATGGCAAGACCCAAAGGGAGGGGAACAATGTTGCCATTCACCGGGTGCCTCTTGATGTAAATGGACATGCAAGTCAACCAGTACCAGGCTCCTCCCGTTCAAGATAGACTCAGTGGGTCATCCGGGGATGGGATCCAGACTGTACATTCCTAACAAGCTTCCAGTAGCTGGAATGGCAGTTTCCTTACCAGCTCCAATCTCTCCACCCAATGTCATCTCCACCCGAATGTCGATGCATGAAACGCCCTATCTAGGATCTAATTCTTTGTGCCATCCTGACGGTCTGTCTCTTGCTGAGTGGCCACCACCACCAGAGCACCTGGCATATGACAGCCATCCAAATACTTGCTCTGTAGAGTCTTCAGTGGGACAGGAAAGAGTCCAAGGTCACAGAGCTAGTCACAGAACAAATGCCAGCTAAGTTCTGGGTGTACTTCAAAGCTCCAGGTCTGAGCACGATGCCAGAAGAAAGCAGTTTGTTTCAGCTGTGCTTCCTTCCTAGAACTCACGGCTCTTTGGACTGGGAGGCAATATCTTAATCCTACATTATTCCAAAGAGATGCCCAGGTGGGCAGTGAGGAGGAGGATCAAGCTGGATGCACACAGACCAGGAAAGTGATTGAAGTCACATGGGAAGGTCTTAGGGTTGTTGTTGTTGTTGTTGTAATGGCTAGTCTTCATTGTCAAGTTGGCTGGACTTGGCGTCACCTAGGAAAGGCATCTCTAAGTATATCTATGAGACTCTTTCCAGAGAAGTATAACTGAGGAGGAGAGAACCATGCTGAATATGGGAGACACGACCCCACAGGCCAGAATGCCAGCAGTCAGCTTTCTCTGCTTCCTGATTGTGGCTACGATGTGACTAGCTGACTCAAGGGTGGTCTACCCTTGTGTCCTTTCCATCATCAGAGACTGCCTTCAGATTACAGCTAAAAAAAAAAAAAAACAACCCTATCCCTTCCTTAAGTTACTTTTGCCATATAGTTTTTCACAGCAATAAAACCTGGAATCTGGGGAAAGGGATGTGTGTTCTCCTTGGGTCAGGACAAAAATAAGCTCCCAGTGTCTGACACTCCAACCCTTCTTCCTACATGGGCATCAGTGTCCACCATCGACTTAGGGCTTCCCAGTAAAAGAGGGTAACAAGGTCTTTTAAGGAAGACTATAAAGATTGCTAGAACCCAAAAATGATCAGGCAGAAGGTCAGCCAAGCAGCTTCCTGTCCAGGACGGGAGGAAACACCATAAAACCCTATTCATGGCACAAAGGGATGTCTTTTTGCTGGAGCTAAGGGGGGAATTGCTTCCATGTGAAAATCCCTCAGTTAGATGAAAAGGTCTCTTTTCCTTCATGGGCTGAAAATAAACCCCTTGTTTTCCCATCACAACATCAACTGTAAAGTTCGAAGAACCATGATCATGAAGGTCAAAGTGACCCCGGCCATCCAGCATCCTCAAACAAATGAGCTACATCTCCCCCTGAGCAGCCCGTGGCAGGAAGCTGGGAACAACAAAATCAGGGCACATTTCCTCTGGGCCTGAGCATAAACAAACAATACTTTCCACATCTCATGTAATCCCCAGATAAGCGTCTTTGTCACCCCCACCTTAACAAGTAGAGAAATGGGGAACGATGGACCCTTAGGGACCGAACGTTCAGAGGTTGTTCAAGGCTTGAGAACAAGAACAAGGTGAGTCGTATACTCTCACAGAGACATTAACCACCTGGCCTCTGGTCAGAAAGGGACCTGTAGGCAAAGGAAGACAGGGAAGCTTCAAGTCACCTGCCCTGCTCATCACTTGCATTGCATTGCCAGTGGATCAGGAGAAGCCACGAGCTATTCTCGCTCATACTGAATTTTGCAAAAAGAGGTTTCAAAACCCAGCCCATGTGCAACCCACTTTCATACCCAAGACACCCCAGGGCCTATCCACAGGGCCCGCCCACAGGTGCCACACCTACCTGCAGACAGCAGGGGCGCTACTGATAGACGCCTATGTCCCCAACCACATATTTATTAGGTCGCCCGCCTGACTCTGCCACACTGGTCGTTACATGCTTGAAAGCCCCAAGTCTGAGCTCAGTGTCCTGAAACAAAGGCAGAGAGCCTGCCAGACTCATCCGAGGTGGGAACAAAAGCACTTCATCTCTGGAGAAACCAGCCGGGGGTTTCCTTAACGTGGGGTGCCCAGCAGATGCCATGGTTGTAGGAAACCAGAGATATGCAAAGGTGGCAGGGGGCAGAGATAACTTTCCTCCTTTGTGTGCTAAACCGTCTTCTTCAAAGGAGCTGTGATTGGTGTGGAGGGGGTCGCTTTAATCCAGGAATGACACCGGTCAACGATCCACTGTGCCCACTTTTTCCTTTCCATGAAGACGCCAGGGAAGAGGACTCACCTTTCTATCACCAAGCAGAGTCTGTGAACACCACACCCCAACTTTTCCCAACCACCGCCCTACCCATCCGATGCGGTGGGAGGGTACCCAAATCCCTCCACTCCCAAACAAAATCATTGCAAGCCAGCTGAGGCTGCCTGAAAATCAACATTCAAGGCACATTAATAAGAAACATCTGGCCCCGGGAAGAGGGTTGACACAGCACAGGCAGGCAGTGGTGGATTTGTGGTTGGGACCCAGAGTTACAAGGGCTCAGCTGAAAGCACAATTGGAAAACACCAGTTAGTCTAGGCAATCCTCTACCCGCTGTACCATGGTGCCTGGCAACACCGTCAGGCTCCAGGTTTGAATTGTTTGGGGCCGAGTTACCTAGACACTTCCCACTTAAAGCTCTGGCATCAGGAAAATGCATCTCCTGCATCCTCCGGTGTCTGGCCACCACTTCCACCTTCAATATTTGTAGCAGATGTAGCTGGGCTCTTAAAGGAACAGTGTTTGCATTCTTTCCATGTGACTTACAGGATAGACTTAAAAGGAGGGAACGTGTATTTCTTTTCCTCCCTACAGTGTGGTGCACTTAAGACCATCCTACCTCCATTTATGCAAGGCGAACCCGGGGCACTGGTCACCACAGGCGTTACATGGCTGGCCTCTCTCAATCCGACCCAGTCCGGTCAACTTCAAAACAAAAAGACAACACAACCATGTCCACCACCAGGGCTTCCTTCAAAGCCCCACTTGTATCCTAGGCGGGAGGCCTGCCCCTCCCACCCTGCCTCTGAGATTGGACTCAACTGTTCTCTGATGTTGGGGACTTGGGAACAGATTCTCGCACCTGGAGAAGGGCGTGTGGTCCCAGGTGGGCTGTCTATAGCGCATAGGCACAGAATCATCAAGAAATGGCTTGGCTGGGGCTTTGTCTCCCCCAGACACCTTGGTCACCGGTTTCTAAGAAACAAAAGCAAGACCTTTCTGTTCCCTGGAGTTGCGGGGACCACCTGGTGGCTGCCCTGGACTAAGCTGGGGCTCCTAGGAAGATGGTAGTGGGAACATCCAAAAGCCAGTCCCAGGTCTGGTCTGGGCGCTGGGGTTCCCATTTTCCTTAAGAGACAGGATAATGAAGAAGGTTCACCCCAGGCGCCCCCGAACTATGGCATTTAGGGTCCAGGTCCCTGGTGGCACTGTCGCCTGGCCTGGAGTAGGACCCAGCCCCTCGCGCGCCCGCGGGACCAGCTTACCTGGGGCCACAGGTGCGCCGCCGCGGGGCGGAGAGGGGCTGGGCCCGGGCGCTGGCTGCTGGCGGTGGGGACCAGGCGGGCGGCCCCGCTCGGGTGGAGGACACTCACCGAGCGGCGGGACAGTCTTTTCCGTGAGCTCCGGCTGAACATGGCCGGGCGCTTCCCGCACGCAGCGCTGTCGGTTGGATGTGTCCGCGTTTCAGCCACAGGGAGGGCGGGTGGCCTGGGCCGGCGCGGTCCTCAGCCGGGCGGTCTCCGCCTAGCTGTCCCGGCTGGTTCGGGAGAGCACGTCTCCCCTCCTCCCTTCCCTCTGCAGCTCGCTCCCGGCCTGCTGGTCCCTCCCCTCTCCGCGTGTTCCCCGCCCTCCCCCAGCCAGTCCCATCCTCTCTGGCACCAGCTGAGGCCACTTTCTCCTTTCTCCTGCTTCCTTGCCCTCTGGGGAGAACTCGTTGGCTGGCCTAGCCCCTAAAAGCTCTTCCGCCCACCCTGGTCCCCGAAGTTAGGGGGCAGGGGTACTTCACAGATGTCGGGTGGAGATGCAGAGATGAGTGATTTTTTTAAATTTTTTTTTACTTTAATATTTAAGTGACACAGAGTAAAAGTTAACCTATTTAGTGCATAGCTCTGGCCTGTTTGACAAATTCATAACACGCAGGCAACCATCACCACAATCATGATACAAAATAGTCTCATGACCCCTTAAAGCTTTCCTGGAAATCTAATTAACATTCATTAAGGTTGGTAGATGACTTAGAGAAAAGAAGAGTTGAACAGAAGATCAGCTGTGCCCCTAAATGTACGGAGTCTGGAATATAGTAAAGTGTTCATTGAATGCTCGTTAATTGTATTATGTAGAGTGTGACACCACATCCCTTCATTCCACCTTTTCTTCCGCGGTGTATTAGTGACCTCTCAACATTTGTTAAACTTGTATGTCTTATCAATATGGGTGTCTAATATAAATGCATATGTATGTATGTATGTATGTATGTATACACACACACAAACACAAGTATCATTATGTAGCCCTGGCTGGCCTATGTAGAAGACACTGGTCTTGAACTCACAAGTGTTGGCCTGCCTCTGCATCCTGAGTGTGGTAGTTTGAATGTAGATGACCTCCATAAGCTCATTGGGAGTGGCACTGTTAGGACGCATGGATGAAATGTGTCACTGTGGGGGCAGGCTTTGAGGTCTTCTGTGCTCAAGATATGCTCAGTGTCTCAGTTCACTTCCTGTTGCCTGTGAACCAAAATGTAGGACTCTCTCGAGCACCATATCTGCCTGTATGTCACCATGTCCTATCATGATAACAATGGACTAAACCTCTGAAACTGTAAGCCACCCCAATTAAATGTTTTCCTTTATAAGAGTTGCCATCGTCATGGTGTCTCTTCACAGCAAGAGAAACCCTAAGACAGGAGTGATAGGATTAAAGTCTTGTTTTTACCCTTCTATCAGTACTTCTTATAAAGATGTGACAGAACACGGTAGCATCAATGAAGAATGGGTCTGGACATGTGAGTTGTTGTGACAGGCACAAACAGGGTTCATTGGCAATTAGGGATTAATAACAAAGATATCGGCCTAAGAGGCACAGGCTATCGTGTCCATTCTTCATTGATGTTTTAGCTCCAATAGCATTTTCTTTGCACTCGCTCCACTTCCTACTGTTCCATCTCTTACACATTCATGTCATACAAAGTATGCACTGAAGTTATCTGTTCTCCACCAAACCAAGATGACAAAAGGGTCATCGTCTTCTTTGCATTTGCAATTACACAGTGCTTTCACACTCGAGAGACTCCTGGAAGTCCAAAGAAGACATCTTGTCATTTTTTAAAAAGAGCTGAATGTCTGGCTTAGCATTTTATATATGGGAAGAAGAAAGCCATCTCAGCCTGGGATAACATGTGGCTTGCCATGTAGCTGGGGGACTGACCCCTGATGTCCTCCTCTCCTCCTTTTCTTGTTCCTCAATCTCTTCTTTCCAGGTTTCTCCTCCTATTTATTATCTCTGCCTACCAATCCTGCCTATCCTTTCTTCTGCCTTGTTATTTGTCGTTCAGTTCTTTGTTAGACAATTCTGGTGTTTTAGACAGGCAAAATAACACAGCATCACAGAGTTTTAAAAAAATGCAACCTAAAAAATACAAGATATCTTTGCATCATGAAACAAATATTGCACAGCATAAACAAATGTAACACAATCTTAAAATAATATTTTACAGCACCAGTGTACCTATCTATCAAAGTCAAAAGACTAGCAGACACAGCTCAGACACCCTCCTCCATGAGAACTACCCATCCATCTTCTCCAACAAGACAGTAAAGTTTAGTTTGGTTTCTGGGCCATCACTAAGGGGAGGCATGTAACGTCTTTGCCTCAGGAGCAAAATTTACAGAGGACATATTCAGTAATTTAGACAAATATTTCTGTACCATAACTAAAGAAGCAAAATCAATATCAAAAAATATCCACAGAATCCTGCTTTATCTTGCTCTGCCTCACTTACCTCACCCTCCTCCTGGCCATGATAAAAATGCTCTGAGACTCAGAGGGCCACAGGGGGAACTGGGCTGGCAGAGTGCTTGACGTGCAAGGATAAGGCCTGAGTTCAATCCTCAGAACCCACATTTAAAAACTACAACAAGACCAAAGATAGGCAGGGTGGAACACACATGCAAACTCAGCTGGGGAATATGGAGGCAGGAAGAGCTTCAGGGTTCAGTGTCCAGCCAGCCTAGCCTGTTTGGTGAGCTCCAGACCAACAAAAGGCCCTGTCTCAAAAAACAGAGAGGACAACATCCAAGAGAAGACAGCAGAGCATCTGCGCACACTTGGACATGTACACACATGGACACAGTGTTCTGAATTTCAGACAGAGAGGACTGATTATCTTCTATTTCATTGATCTGAGTGGTGGTCATCCACTATCATATTTGGTGGCAGCTGTAGGGAGTAAGCCATAGCATCTGGAGGGAAACTGACACAAGATCAAACCAATCAACATTTCAACTGATGTGGAAAAGGGAGTGCTGCATGATCTCCCATCCCTTTTTGGGGAGCTACTGGCATTTGATGGCTTCTCAGGGAGCAAAAGTCAATTTTCTTTAAGGGTATGTCCTTTGGTAGGTCTACCAGGATCCAGTAGATGGCCTACCACCTCTGAGCAGTATATAGGGGACACAAAGTAGTTTGTTTCCTGCTTGGAGAGAATTGATATTAAGAGGTTAGAAAGGGGGTGAAACACAGGCTATTCTAAATGGAGATGACACACTCTCTATTGCGGGGAAGCTAAGGAAGTAAACAACTCAAAGACTTTAGGAAGTCCCTGAAACTGAGCAGCTTCACTAGGTTCCTCCCTTGCTGGTCATATATAAACAGTAAAGACTGCTGGGGGTACAAGATTAGACAAGCTGAGCTGCCTGAAAGAGGCTCAGACCTAGAAAGGATACTCAAAAACCTGTACAGCTGCCTGCAAGCTGTGAGTGTTCTCCAGATTTCCAATTTCATGAGCCAACGGTGGGTGAGCTTTGGTGATGAAGCTGTAGTTGAGTCATTTCTGTTCCTGGATGTAACTGCTCACCCATATTCCTCTAAGTAAACCCAATAGAACTCACCTGTTCACCAAATTACTCTTTGGTGATATCCACACTTCGGTCCGTCATTAGTTCGCAATCTGGGGTGAGTAGACATTTGTTCATATCTCCCCAGGAATCAAGTACCAGGCCCTGGCCACCCCACAAATTAGGCTGCAGAAGTGCTTTCTCCAGGAATAGTTTTGAAAGAATTCTTTCTCATGGACGTGGTCCCTACTGAGGCATTTCTACCAGTCAGGCGCAAACGTCCTGTGGCTTGTAAGACTGTCCCCACCTACTCATCAGTCACGTTCTATTGTTTAGGAAGATGAAGTTTAGTAAGGGAAGAAAGTAAGACCCTTCCCATTGGCTGATGCAAACATCAGGGAACTTCATTTGGCTGTATCTTTGCTTTTGTAATCTTTGATTCGTGTTCCCTCATCTCTTCAGACAATGTGATTCCTAAGGGAACATGAAGCAATCTTCATACATATTTGCTAGCATGGGGATCTTTGCAGAAACACAAAGTGGAAAACCAAAGCCAAGTCAGAGTAGCACTGGTTAGGAGAGACACGCACCACACCTTAGAACAGATTGATGTGATGTTATAACGTTTTTCACCTTTCTGCGTCTGCAATATATTTCCTGCAATGAACATATGTTCATTCTATAATCAGAAAAATAAAAGTATCTAAAATGAAGAGATATGCCCTTGATGCTTGAGGGTTTTTTTTTTAACATCAAATCTGGACCAGGTATAGCAAACTCTATGTGTCTCCCCTCACCTTAACCTATATAAAGGTACCTATTTAGTTTGGCTTTCTATTTTTCTCTTATATAAATCTGTGTTTTTTTCTCTTTTAGTCAAGTGAAGCTTCTCTCCTGCTGTGCCAGCATACCTGCAGAAAACCTCAAAGATGTGTTCATAAAGAGCTTCCTATAACAGGAACGAAGAACAGAGTGTGGAAGTGCAGCCTCACCAGGGGTACATTTATTTGTGGTGTGTACTAGAGACAACTGTGGATGCAGTAAAAGGGGTAAAATAATCCTGAACGCAGCCTGCACTTACAAGTACCATCAGCATGTCCTTGGGAATCAGGAGTCTGCAAGTGGCATTCTGCAAAAGAGGTTTTTAGACTTAGAGTGCTGGGGAAATTAAGGGCCAGGGAGACACAGAGAGAATTCTCTCTGAGTGATAAAATACACAGATTTTTCTCTTTCTTCCCAACCAGTCATTTTTTATACTCGACAAATTTTTGTATCTCAGAATAGCACACACACACAGATCATTTTACATATAGGTGGATATATATATATATATATATATGTTTGCATCATTATATATGGATCATGTTATATATGTGGATATATATTCATTAAACAAATTTAAAAAGAAAGAACAAAAATAGAGTGTTTAGGCTGAATACTTCACAAAACATTAAATCATCTGGAACTTATAATGCATTTAAAGCAAACATTTTTGGGGAAGATAAAAAAGAACTAACCAATGTAATACTTCCCTTTGAAAAGCCTTAGCACTTTGTAGAGATATTGGCCCAGCTCATCCTAAATGGTAAAGGCAAACAAGTACACATACGTGGCTAAAGGAGTGTTGTTTCTGAGACGAGAGAGTCACCAGTTATCTGAACATCTAAGCTCAGAGATTAATAAACAACAGAAACTACTAAATAACCAAGCATACGGCATCTTGTCCTTTGAATGACTCTCTTCTTTCATTGAGAATGTTGTAGAATATGGCACAGTTTTTTCTGAATATTAATCCATTTGAAAAGCAGTTTACAAAATAGTAATTAAAACACACATATCAAAGATCTGGGGAAACCACTGTATTTAAAGATAAAACACAAGCATTTGTAAATAAATAAATAAATAACAGAAAGAAAGAAAATTCCAGAAATGACAATAAAAAATCTTACTAGTTAAGATAGTTTGACTTTCAAGTGATTGACTACTTTGCTGTTAAGATTATTAATCTTCACATCCTATGTCTTAGTTAGCTCTGAAGAGACACCAGAACCACAGCCCTTCTTGCAAAGGAAAATATTTAATTGGGGCTGGCTAACAGATTCAGAGGTTTAGTCTGTTATCATCATGGCAAGAAGCTTGACAGCATGCAGGCAGACATGGTGCTAGAGAAGGAGCTGAGAATTTTACATCTTGATCCACAGGAAGCAGAAGGAGTCTGTAAGATACAGACAGGCTTGAGCTTCTGAAACCTCAAAGCATGACCCCACAGTGACACACTTCCTTTAACAAGGCCACACCCACTCCAACAAGGCCACACCTCCTAATAGTGTCACTCCCTATGGGCCAAGCATTTAAACACATGAGTCTATGGGGGCCATTCCTATTCAAACAATCACAGTCTGCTTGGATAGATTTAGAATCACCATGGAAATACACCTCTGAGGGTGTCTATGAGAATGTTTCCAGAAAGACTTTCAGAGCAGAGAGGATCTACTCAAAATGTGAATGGAACCATTCTATGGGCTGGAGTAATGAACTAAATAAAAAGGAGAAAGTGAGCTGAGGACCAGCGTTCATCTCTCTGCAGACCGCGTGACAGCCGCCTCATGCTCCGGCTGCCATGCCTCCGCCACTGCACTGGACTATATTCCCAAACTCTGAGCCAACATAAACCTGTCAGCCTTAAGTTGCTTTACTCGGGCATTCTGTCACAGCAATGAGAAAAGTAATTAATACAACTATTGACCTTTTATACAGTTAGTTTATGTTTCTTCTTAAAATGGGTAAAGCTGAAAACATTAAATTAATTTTTAGTTCATTTGAGTTTTGAATGCCGCAGCCCTCCAGGTATCTTAAGGTACAAAATAGTGGATTTTTAACTAATGTATTTATTTTCAATTTATACCAAAATTAAGGTTTACTTTTAAGATGAAAGTATACATTTTAAATACACAGAGATAACTGTCATGTGAGACAAATATTAGGAATTTTGATGAAGATATTTCAGATCTTTCTCTTTGTAATTTTCTAACTAATAATAACTTTTGGGTTATTATTTCTATGAATATAATACGGGTTTTTTGTAGTAACAGAAAACTATGTCTTTGGCCTCTTCTCTTCAGGCTTTACAAGGTGTGTGTGTTTGCTAAAATTTCTCTAAAAGCATGATGATCCAAAGTTAATTTAAGTCACATCTTATTTCTGTCACAGCCCAGTGCAGTAGAGCATGTTTTTCAATGTCTTTATTAGATAGAGTCTCAGTGAAGATGGGGATGGGGGCAGAAAGTAAGAGCGTGACTTGCCTAGTCGCCAGTCCGAGGGAGAGAGGTGGCCGCAGAAGGGATGAAACTCAAGAGTATTTATCCCTTCGTGTCTCAAGGAATAGCTTCATCTGAACCTCTCATTCACCCCTCCCATGGCTTGTTCAGCTCCCACGTGTAGCCTGATATGAGATCTGGATGCATCCAGAAAAGGTTAGTGCCTTCCATTCACCCGGAAGTGTTCTACAGGAACCAGCACACTCTAGGGAGGAGGAAGAGTAGATGTTCACAGTCTCTCCTTGTTTCCTGATAAACCCTAACTTTTTTCTCCAGTTCTTCCCCAGTGTTGTACTGTTTCTCTGCAATGCTTAGGTTGGTCGTAACATCATATAAATGAAAAGAGCTGCAAAAAGGAAGAAGGACACTTCCACGCATAGCCTTGCCACAGTCTTCCTAATCCATCCTTGAGAGGCACCAAGAAATGAAGGCTAGTGTTTGGACACAGAAATTTGTTATGTCTTCTCAGTCATAGATAAAAATTAATTCTCCCTGTTCATCTCCCTTTCTCACATTCTCCCCTCCACATATACTGAACTCTTTGTCTCAACAAGGTTCAGAATTAGGGGCTGGAGAGATGACTCAGCCAGTGAGAACACTTGTTGCTTTTGCAGGGATCCAGGTTTGTGGCAGCTCACAACCAACCATAACTCCAGTTTCAGGAGGTCTGATGCACTCCCCAGCCCTCAGAGGGCACCGGGCATGCACATGGTATATATACATGCATGCAGGCAGGCCAAACAGTCATATACATAAAACAAAATAAATAAATCTTTTTTAAAAAATTAAGAATTACAGAGTGGTTTTCTAGCTTTCTGTGCTTCTGATGGTAGAACTGGGGTTTAATCAAATTCAATCCTAGCTAATGGATTAAAAACTTCCAAACAAAACTCAAAGTAGGTCAACTACAGGGACATGACCATTACAACATGAGCATTGTGGTGGTTTGGATAGGAATGGCCTCATAGACTCATGTGCTTGAAATGCTTTTCACTTTCAGGTGGCGTGGTCTTGTTGGAATAGGTGTGGCCTTGTTGGAGGAGGTGTGTTACTGTGAGGCTGGACTTTGAAGCTATAAATGCTCAAGCTAGGCTTTAGTATAGCACACAGTCTCCTGTTGTTGCCTGCAGGTCAAGATGTAGAACCCTTCAGCTCCTTCTCCAGCACCTTGTCTGTCTGCACACAGTTATGCTTCTCACCATGATGATAATGCACTAAACCTCTGAAACTGTAAGTCGGCCCCAATTAAATGTTTTCCTTTATCAGAGTTGACATGGTCATGGCATCTCTTCACAGCAATAGAACCTAAGACAGACATCAACTGTGGGTCTCCTTTCCCTTTGACCAGGACACCTAAGCAGCTCAGTTAGAACACTGTCAATTAAATCTGAATCTGAGGCAAAGTCTTGACCTGGTCATACACATTTTAAGAATTTCCCAGGTAAGGTTTTGGGAGTAGGAAAGGGAAGAGGAAAACGACAAAATTGTATTATAATCTCAAAAAATAAAAGAAATTATAAAAAAGAACTCCCTAGGTAACTCTTTAGAGCAAGTATCTTTGCCCATGTTATAACAAATACTCCATTAGGCAGCTGCTGTAGCTGTGGTCAGTATCTAAGAAACTGAATCCAGTTCTACTCCCATCAGAATGACCTGGTCAACAAATCCTGTGATGGTTACCATGGTATCTATGGAGGCAGGATCTGGTCTCTACAAGACTTTGTATTTGGCATACTTGGTATACTCTGAACAAGTGATGTTTGTATCTCTATAACCAAAATAGCTGAAATAAACAACTTGAAGGAAGGAGATATTATTTTGGCTCATGGTTCCAGAGGGTCTTAGTCCATCGTAGTAAGAAAATACAGTTGAGTGGCTCAGTCTGTGGCTGTAGGAACATATGGAAGAGGCTGTGCCCTAGAAAGCAGACCAAAGCAGAGGAAGCTGGGCACCTGGATCTGTGATCTGTGTTTGCCAGCTAGGTCCCACCTCCCAAAGACCCATACTTACCTCCTAAAATAGTGTCATTGGTAAGAAACACGAATTCAAAACACGAGCCTCTGGAGGACATTTCAGAAAGAGACAGGCAAGTGAGCAATGCTTAGAAGAGGTGCAGAGAGATGGGTGAGTGCTACTGGGGCCACAAGAAAGATTTTTATTAACCGACTGTCTTTGTTAATGTTACTATTGATGCAATGAGACTCTAGGTCCAAAGGCAACTTAAGGAGGAAAGGGTTTATTTCATTCAGTTCCATATGACAGTTCAGCACCAAAAGCATTGAGAGCAGGGACTCAAATCAGGGCAGGAGCTGATGCAGAGGCCATGGAGCAATGCTGCTTAATGGTTTGCTTCCCATGACTTTCTCAACTTTCTCAGCCTGCTTTCTTATAGAACCATTAGCCCGGGGGTAGCACCACCTACAATGGGCTGGGTCCTGCCATTGATCTCTAATTAAGAAAATGCTCAATGCTGAATCTTATGAAGACTTTCTTTTCTCATTTGAGAATCCCTCCCCTCTGATGACTCTAGCTTATGCCAGGTTGACATAAAACTAGACAGCACATTGGCTATGTGGATAGTGGTTCAAGGGGAGAGGTATCTAGTGGGAATTGTTCAAGTCAGCGTTGTTTGGTTCCTCAGTCAACTCCATCCTAGCATCTAAATATAAAATTTGCAGATGTTTGCCATGTCAAGATCTTAGAACACTCTAGGAGGGTCTGAAGCTGAGTACCTGGGTTGGGAAAGGCCAGTAATAAACTGGCTTCTGATAACAAGTAGGCAGTCTAGTCCTAGACTTCAAGAATATAAACCTGATATAGGGCAAAATCATAATATTCCTTGGTTGTAATTTGTTGGAACACCTGTGCTAATCTGTTTGGGAGATAAGGCTCCACAATTCGCTGGCCTTGGGAGAACACAGTTCAAACCCTCTGTTCCCTGCAGTATGGACTCTACAAAATCCTGCTTGAAGTGTTTCTGCATCCTTGCTATCATTTTTTGTGAGGTAGGTGTTGGAGGAAGGCCCGCTTGTTCATCCTGGCCACCAGGCTAGCTTAGCCCCGAAATAACAACACAGCAACTGTATTAATTAAATCACTGCTTGGCCCATTAGCTCTAGTTTCTTATTGGCTAATTCTTACATCTTAATTTAACAATTTCTATTAATCTGTATATTGCCATGTGGCAGTGGCTTACCAGGTAAAAATCCCAGCCTCTGTCTCCTGTGGATCCATAGAGTCTCTCTGACTCTGCTTTCTTCCTCCCAGAATTCAGTTCTGTCTTCTCCGCCTACCTAAGTTCTGCCCTATGAGGCCAAGGCAGTTTCTTTATTCATTAACCAATACAAGCAACACACAGAGGGGACTCCCACAGCAGGTAGGTTTATTTGTTGTTACTCCTTATCAAAGTACGCGAGTCTGAGAAAAATAAAGTGATTTTGTCCATGCTAGTATGAGACAGAGTCAGGATTTTGATGGAGATATGTTTGATTTCAATGTTGGTTTTCTTTATGAGAAATCACCAGATGTTGAATCACTTTAGCCAGAAGCAGGTCACGATGCACACAGTAAGTCGCAAGCATTGAGTGTGACATCAGCTTGCCTTGCTTCAGACTGCCTCCAGAGGTCTTGCACCAGTGACAAGCTAAATGTCTCACTTTTGAAGGGACTGAGAGGCATGTCATGCTAATATTCACTGCCCCTGTGGCAAATGCCCACAAAGATTCCCAAAATAGAGTAGCTTACATGTCCTAATTAAAATCGGTTCCCCAGTTTCAGCAAGCATGGAGTATAGCAAAATCCACAATCCAATGAGAGAAGCAAGTCCAATTTTAATAAATATCATAGATTTCATTTCTCTTACTCACACTTGGAGTCTCAACAGACAAATCAGTTTAAAGATTTAAGGCTAAATTTCTGTGATTTCAGGTGAATTGGAGATTTAATGTTTTTCTAAAATCTTGTGATCAAAGAAATCTGATTGTTTAAAATTTCAATCAACTGGTTTGTCCTACCTGAAATTACTGTGATTTTTTTCTTATGTAACTAGTAACTCCCCCAGCCCCTAAAAAAATCAATAAAACAAAGCAAAGCAAACAACAGACAAAAACCCAAACAACTTTAACATAGTGACTGGACCCGTCCCTGATTCTTTCCAGCTGGAAAGTTGCCTCTTTAGCCCAGCAGTTCTCAGACCCAGCTACACACTAGAATTAGCTGGGGAGCTGTTTTATTTCTTATGTCACAGATGGTCCCATCCAAATGACTTAAAAGAGCATCCCGAGTTGGGACCAGACAATGATCATTTTTAATGTTCTCCAGGTAAGTTAAAGTCTAGTGTGCTTGAGAATCTTTCTTTTTCCCAGGTGTTCTGCTCACCTGCTCAGACGTTGCTTCTGCGCACTATGCTGTTCCGTGTTATCATTTTAACAAGTCTCTTCATCCTCAGTACTCACATTAGTCTGTGACTTCTCTTCCCTTGATGTAGCTGACAGAAGACAGAGAAGGATCAAATGAGGTTCTAATTCCTTGCCAGCAACTGTAATATCAGAGACCCAGCAGCCTTGCAGTCACCCGTGTGCTCCCTGACCTTGTTTGGTCCAATATCTCAGAAGCTTCCTGGAACAGGATCTCCCAGCAATAGGAAGACATGTTACCGTTTGAGAAGGACTGTTCTAATGAAGGTGCAAGCCCACAGCTTCAATGCAGGGACACTCACAAGCACCTCCTTGATTCATGGGGCCTGGATCTATATGGCACAATCACTTAGTTTTCCCAAGATATGAACTCTACAAAATGCTGCTTTAGTGTGTGTCTTTATTATCAACACACACACACACACACACACACACACACACACACACACACACACCTGTATTTGGGGTCTTGTTGCTGTTGTTGTTGAGACAGGGTCTCACTGTATCATTGGCTGTCCTGAAATCCTCTATGTAAACAAGGCTGGCCTCCAACTCACAGAGATCTTCCATGTGCTGAGATTAAAGTTGCACGCCACCACTCTCAGTCTGCTTATGTGTTTCTGCATTTTTGGGATTTTGTGAGGTAGGTTCATTATTATTCTCTATTGAAAGAAAGTAAGGCTGGGGAAAAGTGAAGTGACTTTGTCCTTGTTAGTGACAGATTCAGGATTTGATGGAGATCTCTTTGATTCCAAAGTTGGGGATGGGGGGAGTTGTTTTTTTTTTTTTCTGAGAAATCTTATGCTGGGTCCCTTTGACCGGAAGCAGACTGGAAGCAGACTGGAAGCAGGTCGATGCCCACGGTAGGTAAGCAGCTGGTATGATCCCAACTCTTGTTGCTTTGGACAGAAACTTGTAGCGTGAATTCTAGTTGGTCTTAACAATAAAAACCCAGAGTCAGATATTAGGGAGTGTGTAACATGAGGGCAGACTTATTGGGGTTTCTTTCCTGCCCAGTTCCCACAGACGTTTAGCCCCAAAGAATCACACAGAAGTCTACATTACATATAAACTGATTGGCCCATTAGTGCAGGCTTCTTTTCTTCCATGGTCTGGGCAGGACTGCCCAGGGAGCTTCCTGCTTCCCAGAATTCTCCTGTTCTTATTGCCCCACCTCTACTTTCTGTCTGGTCTTCCTGCTTATACTTCCTGCTTGGCTACGGACCAATCAGTGTTTATTTAAAACATAATTGACAGATATAGAATTGTCCTACACCAGGAGTGAAAGCTGAAAGATCAGAGAAACAGAGCAGCTAGCTACTAGTCCTTATGTCTTCTGAATCCTTAGACTAAATGGGCTATCCTGTCACTAGGAATCCTTGGACTGAATGCCATGAGATCCTGTCTCCTCCTGCCTTATATTTCTCTCTCCATCCAGCCATATCCCTTCCTGTCTTCACCTCTCTGGGATTGGGATTAAAACTGTGAGCCATCACCGCTAGGCTCTGTTTTTCTTTTAGACTGATTCAATCTCTGAAGCCCGGGTTGACCTTGAACTCACAGAGATCTGTCTGCCTCTGTCTCCTGAGTGCAGGCATGAAAGGAGTGTGCTACCACTGCTGGGGCTCCGTGACTAACTAGTGTGGCTAGCTCCACAGTCTGATATTCAGGCAAGCTGTCTTGGTTAAAGAACAAGCAAAATACCACCACAGAAACTTGAAGGACTTTCCTGAGTTACTATGGGAGAGGGGAGGGTTTGGGAATCAGAAGGCACCTCTAGAGATCTTGCTCCAGTCGCCAGTTAAACGTTACACTTTGGAAAGGACCAAGAAAAATGTTATGCTAATGTTCATGGCCCACGTGGGAACTGCCCTGAGAGAGGGCTGCCTGGCCTCTCAAGGCCTCCTGGACATGAACTCATTTCCGCTCCTGGGTATGAAACCTCTGCTTTTGTTTTTCATGTGTTCTTCTTCCACACCATACATAAATCAACAGACCAGATGCTTCTCTCTCCATCATGTATGGGGCATGTACAATTTAGAGTGGTTGTTTAAAAAAAAATCACCAAACTTGATTTTGGAAGAAACAAAACCTTCATTCATAGCTCACAGTCGGGGTCAGTAGGCCAATTGCTCAGTGTCCTCTTTGCCTTTTAATCAAAATAATCAGCGCCATGGACTAAGTTGGAAATGAGACCCAAACAATGGCTCCTGGCAGTCTTTGAGCTTATAAAATAGATGAGTGGTAGGTTGATTCGTAGGATTTGTTCTGTATTAGTCAGGGCAGGCTTCTGGCTATTCCAAGAAAACTATATTCCAAAGAACTACCAGAAGAACAGTGTGTTTTTACGCCTATAACAATGAAGCAGGTAGAGAGGGTAGGAGGTGGTGGAGAGGGTGGAAGGTGGTGGAGAGGGTAGAGGTGGTGGAGAGGGTGGGAGGTGGTGGAGAGGGTGGGAGGTGGTGGAGAGGGTGGGAGGTGGTGGAGGAGGTGGAAGGGGTGGGAGGACACGGGCAGGTGGGAGGTAGCACTCAGCCCTACCCAAACATTCAGGTCTGTGACTAGTGGCTATGTGTGCATCACGCAGGACTTCACTGCCCTATTATGGTAGTCACTAGTCACTTGTGGCTAATCAGTTATGTGAACTAAAGGTAAAAATCCGCTTCTTCAATCATATTAGCTACATATAGCTAGATGGTACTAGACAGCACAACGCAGAATAGAAACTTTCCACCATTCCAGAAAGTTCTGTTGGATTGCTTGTTTTAAACACTAGAGTTCTCCACTGTATTGTATGACCCTAACCTACAGACAAGGGAGAGAGACAAGGGAGGGTCAGCATAGAGTGTCAGCTTTATTTCCCCATTCAAGTCATTTTCAGAACCTTGAGTCAGGACGTGCCCTGCTGGAGGAGAAACGTCCTATCTGTGCTTAGGTAATATAAGCACAGGCATAGCATCACCACCACAGTTGTCTGAGCAGAAGAGCAATTCTGTTTTAGACTCCACCTGCCACATGCCCACTAGCACCAGCCAAACTTCTAAGGGACAGCAATGCATCCTGGTATGTGCTGTTGCACGTATTGCTGGGTACTGGCCACAGAGCCTTGCACAGGCTATGCAAGTCAAGTGTTGTACCACTAGCCACACCCCAAGCCCTCTTACCTCGTTCTTCATCGAGCCTCATGGATGCTACCTTTTGCTAGAAAACCAAAGACTTCAAAAATCAACAGAGTTAGCCATTAGGCACAAGAATGCCTAAACAATGGTCAACAACTCTGATAGAAAAATGAGATTAGACTCCACATCACTCTGGGTCATATAGAAAGGCTATTTTGTTTTTATATTCTAAGCCAAGCAATGACAAGACCTTTCTGTAAAGGACCAGATGAAGAAATTTGTTAGGCTCTATGGGTCATACAGTTTTGTTTTGTTTTTGTTTTTGTTTTTTTTTAAATCACGACTCCTCTCTGCAAAGGCATCCATCCCTGAGTAAGTGTGAGTAGGCTCCATTGAAACTTTACAGAAACAGGTGGTAGGTTGAATTTGGCTCCTGGGCACAACTGCTCTAAGCTGTTTCCCAGATCTCCTTCCTGTCTGTGATGATTCATCTTGATCATCAACTTGACGGGGTTAGTTAAGAGATGTCTAGGGGATTAGTGAAGTGCTCTCCTGCCCGTGTCTGTAAGGGCATCCTAGAGAGAAATGAACATCTGGAACAGCAGCCGAGGAAGAGAGCCCATCCTGGACCACGGGCAGCACACTGTTCATTACAGTGGTGACCTGAGCGGAGTAAAGCAGACAGAGATAAAGTCAGCCTGTGAGATCTGCTCCTCCAGAGAACACCTCTGGCGGCTGCCATAGCCTGTGATCCTCCTGGATCCTTTCCATGGGGATGCATTCCAGAAAGTCTCCATGGACATCCCGACTCTCAGCCTTGCACTGGGACTACATCACTGGTCCCCTTTTTTTCTGAGACTTTCACCCTCGACTAAGCAATTGCTGGGTTCTCTGCCTCTCCACTATGCACATACGATTGTAACAGGACTCTCTGGCATTCAGTCATGTAATCCAATCTAGTCACCACCTAGACACATGTACAAAAAAAATACTTTAAATATTAGTATTGGTCCCGTTTCTCTAGAGAACTTGACTGGTACACTTTCCTGGCTAAATCAGCCTTCTCTTCTGACAGGAAAAACCGGTAAAAATAAAAATAGAAACACTGTATAGAATTAGCTTTTTTTTCCCCACTGGGAAAAGCACTCTACTGAGCTAATTAAACTTAAACTCATGACACTTGGAGTTTGACTCTATGGTTCTCCACTTACAGAAGGGGGAAGCTGAGGTGAGGTTGAGTGGCTCAGTGTCGCATGGCAGAAAGAACTGTGATAAAAAGCCAGCGTTCGTTCGTGAACGGACCAGGATCTAAAGCGCAGTGGATATATTTCACTCTAAGCCACCAGTGCACAAAACAGTATTGTTTAATATTCCCCAGTAACTCAGCTGGAGATATTCCCGGAGGGTGGAAACAAGAGCAGGGGCTGAATAAAAAAGTATATTGACAGTAGCTGGGAGTGGATGGGTTTTGTTTGAAATACCCGACTGTTAAAATGGCCTGAGAAGGACATACCCTACGGAAGGGCCTGTGGGCTATGGGGGCAGGTGGAGGAGTCAATATTGGAATGATCGCAGGGCTTATTAATTAGCCAGGCAGCCACTTTTAAAGCACCCAAATCTTAATAAAGGGAAAGTTGTCTTTGACACCAACTTCGCTTGTCCTTAGTTTCCATCTTTTAAAAAATATCACAAAACCAGGATGTTGCAGCTAGAGAAACAAGCCCTGGTAGGGTAGAAGAGCAGGGGCAAGATTTTGTTTGTTAAGCATTTCGTGGGCTTTTCCTTTGTTGTGGAAAGTGTGGCTAGCAGGGAAGGGAAAGAAGAGCCAGAATGAGGAACAAGCAGTAAGAGGAAAAGAAAATAATCCATCCACTGTGTTGCTGAGAGTGAACGCAGGTGAGAGTTAATGAAATAAAAGCCCCGTGGGCTGTTCTCAGAGAGATCCGGGGTGAGGGCAGTGGGTGAGATGCTCTGAAAGGCTCAGGAAGGAAAAGTAAAACGGTCTTGAGAAAGTCTATAAAGGTTACAAATTGGATGCTGTGTGTCATCCTTCTGAAGCTGTCTGTCAAGTTTCCATTGCAATCGTTTGGACTCAGTTCAGACATTTGACCATGCTGGGCCTTGGGATAAGTGGAGATCTCACCCCGCATCAAAGAAAATGTTTGGTTTTTTTTTTTTTTCAGTATTTTGTGTGTGTGTGTGTATTTGTTTGTTTGTTTCAGCAGAAGGGACCACAGAGATCCACAACTGGTCAAAAAGCAGAGACTACATGACTGTCGGGTGTCCAGCCACAGCTGCTACATCTTCAACCCAACCTCTACACCTAAGACTCGGAGGAAGTTTTGGTACAGAGGGGAAATATTCTAAGAGCAAGCGGACCAGGACCACATGTTAGATGGCATGTATCTGGATATGATAAGGATTCTGCACCCAGAAAATCTCAACAATATAGTTGTCTAAACTAGATTGTTTAAAGTATAATGATAACCACCAGTTGTTGTATCGGTGTGGATGGAGGAAATCTTACCCTTAGATGAAGTGCTATAGGCAATCCGTGGTTACTGAAAGAGGGAGAATCAGTTTCCTTCAGGATCAAGATGTCTGCGAGATCATTCAATCCCAAGGAAGAACACTAAATGGACTCAATAGAATGTGTATGTATGTAGGTAGGTATGTATGTATGTATAATGTTGATGCTTATAATAGGTTATATATGTGTATAATAATAGTAACTGATGATTGAATTTGAGAGAGACTCAGGGTGGGCATGGGAGTGTTGGCAGAGGGAAAGAAGGGAGAATGAGGTACAGTACTCATGTGTGAAATTCTCAAACAAAAAGTAGATTGGAAAAACCATGGACAGGAGAGATGGGCCAGCAGTGCTTGCTAGTGGAGAGGGCCCCGGTTCCCAGCACCCATACTAGGCAACTTATAGCCTCTTGGGACTTCAGTTACTGGGGATCTGATGCCATCTTGGGATTTCCACGGACTCCTGCTCACACACATTTAGGCACAAACATACACAAATAAAGAAATGAAACAAAATAAACCTTAAAGTAGCTCTGAGAAAACCGGAGAGAGGAAGCCTCTAAGTACCACTCTTCCGTGGTCTCTGCTACAGTTTCAACTCCAGATTCCTACCTTGAGTTCCTACCTCAGCTTCCCTCCTTGAGTATGAGCTAAAAGACAAAAATAAACCTCTCTCACCAAGTGTGGCTTTCGGCCATAGTGTTTATCAAAGCAACAGAAAACCAAACGAGGACAACTGGTAGTCAGTCACTGCCTATTGGGACATTAAGGGGACAGGGCATGAACCGTATGGAGAGTTCATCATATTCAGGATCCCAACCCAGGTCCCTTCTAGTTCTGTGATGCTGTGGAGCCCTCACGTTCACAATAGCTCTACAGGGAACGCTGAGGTTTGATGAACCCAGGATGCCTGGAGCTGGCCCTCTACTGCCCCGACAGCACACTCCCCTTGAGCCTGCCTTGTAGAATAATGCATTGTAGAGTATTTAACCAATCAAAGCCTGCTCTAAAAAGATGTGTGTCTAAAGGAGGCCCCAGACAAAGAGAAAGAGAAGCAACATCCTGCCTCATTTTAGGTCAGCTTGGATGATATTTTGGACACACTAAACTAGTCCATTTGTTTATTTTTATTACTCTTTTTCCAGATCTGTGGGATGGTATCTTTTCTCCAAGTTCACTCCATAACCCTTTAATGGGAACTGAGAACCATAGGAAAATATAAAGGAGAGAAGAGCTTCTCAGACCTACCACACAAAGAAACTTCTAGAATACAGGTAGTAATGGTGCTAGGAATTATATTGGAAAGCATGATAAGTTAAACCTTTTTAAAAAATGTGTGTGTGTGTGTGTGTGTGTGTGTGCCACTGAAAACATGTGGGTGGTCAATCTCATGAGTGTGTCTTTGCCCTCCATCAAACTGAGGCAGAGTCTCACCAATGTATGCACTAGGCTAACTGGCCTACAGACTTCAAGAGGTTGTCTTGTCTTGGTCTTTGCTCTCACTGTAGAAGTGCTAGCATAACAGACACATGTGATTGTGTCTGGCTTTACAAGCTGTGGGAGTCTATATGAGCCTCATAAGCTCATATATTTGAATGTTTGGTTCCTAGTAGGTGGACCCTTTAAGAAGGATTAGGAGGTGTGTTCTTGTGGGAGGTGGTGTGGCCTTGTTGGAGGAGGTGTGTCACTCGGGGTGGGCTTTGATATTTCAAAAGCTCATGCCAGGCCCAGTTTCCTTCTTTCTGCCTCCACATGGCAGAGCAGGTGTGAGTTCTCAACTGCTACACCAGCACCATGTCTGCCTGCCTGCTGCCATGCTTCCTGCCATGATCACCATGGACTAAGCCTCTGAAACTGTAAGCAAGGCCCCAATAACATTTCTTCTTTTATAAGTTGTCTTGGTCATGGTGTCTCTTCATGGTAACAGTGACTAAGACACATGTGCTCACCATACTTAACTCAGGTCTTCAGGCTTTGCAAAGTCTTCTCATCTCCCTAGTCCAGATGGGATTTTACAATTACCATCCCCATGAGAGTAAAGCAGTTCCTTGTGACAGAAAGTAAGGAAAAAGACATTCTCTGCAGACTGTGTGGCCAGGTTTTTATTTTAATTTTTCCCTTTATTGCAAGCAAGAGTTAGAGAACAGAAAATATTAGGACAACAAAAGAGAAATTCAAAGTATGTCACTTCATTGAGAAATCAGTAACTTAAAATATTGTTGTAGTATATTATTCAGACGAAAACATAAGTATAAAGATAAATGCACACAAAATAAAATTTCTAAAAGCTCAAGGCAAAACACTAGGTATTTCTTTGTAAAGAGCTTTTGTTTTCACTTCATCCATCATGTGTATTTTCACACATCACCAATTTTTCTACAGCACTTTCCAAAGTATACATAAAATCCTATTACACCCAAACCTCTCACTGGCCTTTGAGATTATTTCCAATCTCTGATGTAATAAATAAAGCTACTCCTTTACATCCATGTTATCAAAGCAGGTGGATAGAAGCAATGATGCTTTAAAAAAACAAACAAACAAAAGCCCTGGCATTGCTATCTGTAATCACTAGTTTCTTGCATTCTACAGTGTCAGGCTGAGGCACAGATCGTGAAGATGCTGCCTTCCTCCTCGGCAAGGGCTGTGCTTGCTGAAAGCTGGGTCAGCCTTTATGGGAGTCAGGAGATAAAGACATGCCCTCAGGTCCTCCAATATCCTGCCACATACTCTGGCTTCAGAGTGCAGGAGGCGTCTCTCAGCAACACAAACACTAACAGTGGTTTTAAAACGACATCAGTGAAAAAGAAAACGGATGGCTTCTCTTGTGAGCTGAATTGTGCCCCCCACTTCCTACCTTAAAGTCCTTGTCATAGTATCTCACAATGTTATAGTTCGAGTGGAACATGTCCTGCATGGGCTCATGTGCCTGAGCATTTGGTCCCCAGTTGTTTGGGCTATTTGGAGAGGTTGTAGGACATCTAGAAAGCGGGGCCTCACTGGAGGAAGTGGGGCGCTGGATGGTCTTTTGGCTTATAGGTTGGCCCTGTTCCCCAGTGGAGAGGGCTCCTTCTCGGTTTCCTGATCTGCAGTTTTGAACAACCACACACTCCTGCCACCACATCCACAAGAAGACCCAGCAGCCATGCCTTACCTACCACGATAGGCTATACCCAACTGCTATGCCTCACTCACCATGATAGACTGCACCCGGCAGCCTTGCCTTACCCATGACAATAGGCTGCACCCAACAGTCTTGCCTTACCCATGACAATAGGCTGTGCCCAGCGGCCATGCCTTACCCATGTCAATAGGTCTCACCCAGTAGCCTTGCCTTACCCATGACAATAGGCTGCACCCAGCAGCCATGCCTTACCTACCACGATAGTCTGTGTCTAGCTACCATGCCTGACCCATGACAATAGGCTGTGCCCAGGGGCCCTGCCTTATGCATGGCTATAGGCTGCTCTTAATCACCATGCCTTACCCTCTAAAATAGGCTACTCCATCAAACCATGAGCCCAGATGAATCTTTCTTGCCTTAAGTTGCCTCTGTTGAGTATTTCGTTATGGCTACATAAGAAAGTAACTAAAAAATTTATATTTGATAATAAGATCTCTGAAGAGGTAAGCTAAAATGAAGTCTTGGGGTGACCCTAGCCCACCAGCACTGGTATCCTTCTATGAAAATATGGAGACACAGAGACAGGGTTCGTAAAACATCAGTTGGCTCCCCCAGCAGAGTCAAGTAAAACTCAGGGCTGCTGAACATAACCGGACTAGAAGGGTTGGGACTCTGCATGAAGAACCCTTCCTACACACCTCTTGTTTTCTTTCCTTAACCTCCCAATAGGGGGTTACTGAACATGTGGAGTCCTGCTTTGGTTACTTGTTGCTGTTATAAACACAGTAACCAAAAGCAACTGTTGATGGAAACAGTTAAGTAATTCATCTTACAGCTTATATTCCATCACTGAGAGAAGCTAAGACAGGACCTCAAGGTAGGAACCTGGAGCACAGACTGAAGCACAGACTATGGAGAATGCTATTATTGCCTTTCACTCTGTTCAAATATCTTTAAATTTTTAGTTTTTTTTAAAGGGACTTGGTAATCTTGTTAGCCAGTAGTCTGTATAAGTTTACATCCTTTTCATGAATTTTCATCAACCACACCACTTCTTTACTTTGCTTAGCCCACATACTACTTGTTTTTTTTTTAAAAAAATTCAAATTAGTTGTTAATATTTTAAAAACAGTACAACCTACATAGATTGTGGATTTGGGTCTTTAAAAAAAGTCAAAGATCTGGCAGTGCTGGGCTCTAGTTCCCTGACTCACTGTGTGTCTCTGCGCTCTTCATCCATCAGCCTGGGCATGTAGTATAGCAAACGTGTAGAATATCTAACTTAAAGTTTAATGTATGCTCTGATTCATGTAACTAAAACAACATGAATAATATACGCATTTGTATGGACTCTTGCTTGTGCATGTGCGCATGCACACACACACACAGAGGGAGGGAGAGAGAGAGAGAGAGAGAGAGAGAGAGAGAGAGAGAGAGAGAGAGAGAGGATGGAGAAAATATGCCACATGTGTGTATCTTAAGCCACCTATGGCATCATGATTTCAACACTGTTGCTTTTTACAAAATTAACCTTAACCTTGCACACTTGCCTTTGGTGTCAAGTTCAACAAAACCAACCCAAGCACCCCGGGGTCCCATACATCCTAGAAATGAGGTTAAAACTACAATCTTCTTAATGTGTCTTCTAATTTTACACATGAGATCATACAACTAATTCATGATCTCAAATTTAGCTTAGGAAACATACATCAGAAGCCACCTGATGTAAACCAGATGTGGAGGTGCATGCCTTTAACCCCAATCCTTGGGAGACAGAAGCAGGTGAGTTCCTGTGAGGTCAAGCCCATCATGGTCTACATAGTGAATTCCAAGCAGTCAGGGCTGAAAAGTGGCACCCTCCCCCCCTCCCCTCCAAAAAAAAAAAAAAAAAAAAAAAGACAACCCTAGTCAGTCTTTCTAAAACCTTGCTATTGTTAGACATCTGAGATTAGCAAAAGGTTTTTATTATTGTATCACTTCTACTAAAAACAAAACAACAACAACAAGAAGAAACTTGAACGTCTAATTATCACGTTAATTTTCCTTCTTTCCCTTTTGCAGTCTCTAAGTATTATTAGACCACCCTCAGGCATTCCTGAAACAAGTGCTACCTCCACCCAGCCTGGTGAACCTCAGCCTTGTCTTAGATCAGTTGCTAGGTAACTGAGGAAGATTTATGCACATCTATTGTTAATTTCGAAGACAGTTTTCGACTCTGCCATAAACAGCACTGGAAGCAGACACCACACTTGCACGGAGACACTCCCCTCTATTTCCCTGAGGTGGGGTATTCCAGGGCACCTTTCCAAAGATCCAAAATATGCTGGGAACAAAAGATTATGCTGGTGAATTTACAGCTGTCTGCAAAAGCAGCTCAGCACACTTGAGAGTATCCTCTTTTACTTGGCCTGCGTGAAATCCAATATTGTGTTTCTCTGCCTCATTCTTCCATTAGCAACAAAGTTCAGTCTATTATTATTATTAATATTATTATTATTATTCTGGAAACATCTTCAAAATGATTTCGCAAGTCAATGGTCTCATTACCATCTTAAAAGCTTTTGTTCGGGATAAGCACCATTAATATTACTATAGACTACATGTGTGCATTTTTATTGTCCCTGCTTAGGTAAAGTTATGAGAAGGCCAAGTACATCGTTTTCTCCCTTCTCTTTCCTACCTTCCGTTCGTCCCCTCTACCCATGACCCCTTGTTTTCTCTTGACTTATTCGTGCTGCCTATTTCTTTAATTATGCCCACACACAACCTACTCGTTTGAATAATATTACTTGTATATGATTTCAGCACTGACCACTTGCTGTTTTATAACGAATTGGTGTGATGTTCCCTGGGTAAGACTAGTTTTCCTACTCACATTCCTTAGTTGCCTGTACTCTTTGTCTAGAGCTGGGGCTCCATTTATTTCCATGTGAGCATGTCTATTGGTGCCATCCTTGTTCAGGTCCTGTTTAGCAACCATGTCGGTGAGACTAAAAGGGTATAGCTTCTCTGACATTTCTAGGAGGTGAAATCTCACAGCAAACTTCATGTTCCTCTGGCTTTTACAGTCTTCCTGTCCCTTCTTCCACTACAATCCCTGGGCCTTTGGCACAAGAATTGTATTGTAGATGTATCAGCTAGGGCTGGGTACCACAGGGTCACTTCTCCCTGTATTTTGGTTGGTTGTGGTTCTCTATGATGGTCTATATCTGTTTCAAGATGTTTATTAGATGTGTAATAAGACCTATACTTAGCTGAGTGATGGTGGCACATGCCTTTGATCTCAGCGCTCGAGAGGCAGAGGTAGATGGATCTCAGTGATTTCGAGGCTAGCCTGGTCTACAAAGCGAGTTTCAGGACAGGCATGGTTTCCCTTCTGTTGAGTAGGCCTTACACTCAACTGGAGAGCTGTTGGTTACCACCAAGGTATGTGTGCCGTGAGTGCATCCTTAGGGATATCATGCCATGCTGGGGCGAGTCATTGTTTTAGCTCATAGGCTTTGTAGCCAGGTATGACTGCTGGTGGCTTCCCTCACTTGGAAGCCTACATGGCGCCTTCAGGCATCATGAAAGGTTGTCCTCAGGGAAGCAGCTTTTAAGCCAAATCTAGCTCAGATAGGGGGCCCAGATTTATAATGAGCCCCCAATCCAGTTTTCACAGAGTGACTCTAATTATACCGACCCTCTGTATATAAGAAAAGACCCGCTGCTCTAGGCTTCCAAGGGCATCCTGTCATCAGATTGCTCCTTCCATTCTGTGCAAAGCTTTGTCCCTGGCATCTTTACTTCTGGCTTAGATGGCTCGCTGACTTCAACAGCCTGTCAGCTGCTGGCCTGGCCTGGCCTCTTTCTAATTCATCTTCCACAATGACCTGTCTCCAGAAAGGTCATTCTGACCTGGAAACCTGGACGTCACTCTACTACATAAGATCAGCTACTGATGATGGTGATATACAGGACTTGGACTCACGTTCCAATGCCACTGCTACCTCTTAAGCTTCAGCTCGGGTCGCTCACTCCTGCCTCCCACTTTGTGGTACTACCTTTCCTATAGTTCTCTGTGTCCTTTGCTGTGTCCTGCCTCTAGGTATCTGTTTACAGCCTCTTCTGCTTCAGACGCTTCTCTGTGCAATCGGTTCAGCAACGTCCAATGGTAAAGCATTCTCCGGCTCCTTTCCTACATCTTCTCTATCGCGTTAGGCGTCCCTGCTCTGTGTTCCCAGAACAATCAATGGCTGTCTATCCGTGTGCCTGCAAATTTGCTTTATAATTACCTGCTTATTTTTCTGTCCCCTTCACTAAACATTTGCATTTTTGCCAAATCAATGTCTATATATCCTCCCACTCCTATTCGTGTCCCAGTTCCTAGCACGGTGCCTATGCTTCATGAGCGCTAGCTTGTCGGAGGAATTAGCAGACAAAGGGAGCATGATCCTAAGAGGGGGATCAATAACTCTATCAGCTTAATTCTCAAACGAAGCAAACCAGAGAAACCCAATAACTCTAGGAGCCCTTTTTAACAAGAAGGACAGGCAGACTTTTTAGCAGGGTAAGAATCCTTACAAATAACTTCACTCATCACTTCCTGCAGTAGAGGGTTTCTGCTTGCATGGGTGCCTGCTGAGATGGTGTTCACAGTGTCTGTTTAGACAGCCCTCCCCTTGGCTGCTCAGCCATCCTGGAGTGCTGGGACTGTTCACTCCTTCTTGGGTGATTCTGAGACCAGTGTTTCTGTGATTTACTTTTGTATTCTGCTGTTAGACATTTCCTCTTGTCAGAGAAGAAACCTTAGACTTTCTACCCCCTGGATAAATCACCCTCAAATTGTTCCTGCCTCCTTCAATCACTAGTAAAAATGCAAACCTAACCAGACTCTTGGCTAGCACGTCATACTTTCCGTGAACTATCTAATCCAAACCTCCCAAGGCACAAGTTAAGAAACACACCCAGGATTACACATGGAGAAATCCACAGATCGGGCCTTGGACACCAAGAGGGCCGACTCCAAGTTCATGGCCTTAACCACCTCACAGAGCTCTTGCCTGTCAGAGTCCTTCTGTTATTCTGAGGTGAAAAGCCAAACTCATTAAAGGCTCACAGTCCCCCGCCCCCCACTTCCTCCTCTAATACCAGCTTCGTGGGGGAGCTCGCAGATAGCATCCTCTGAGGATTATTTTTAAAAATGATTTTCTTTCCCGGCGCTCCTCCCTCCCAAGCCCCATATGATGAACCGAAGCTGCCAGGTTGCTGGCTCCGCACACCGTGTGCTATTCATGGGCTGCTCTGCAGAGATGAGCCAACTCATTAGTTTCAAAGCCTCAGATTAATCTTGCATTACTGTGCCTGGAGGTGAAAGGTCATTTTTTATCTCCTTAGCTTTTATCCACCACCCAGGAGGAAATTGGATCTTTAAGCATGAGGGACCTTTCTCTCCACGGAAACAGCTGTTCATGTTTCTCGTCTGTGTTTCTAGCAAAAATGTATACAGAGAGCTGGAATTGTGTTTTAAAAACGGGAAGAGCATCTTTTAACAAAGGGGGAGAAATTTTGTAAATTTAATCATGGGACAGAAAAATGAATAAGAGGCTGGTGGGTGCTAATAGTGTTGAGAAAGCTAGAAATAAAACAAATGCTACTGGCAGGAAGAAGTTGATAAGAATTAGAAGACACAAGCCTCTCGCCCCCTCTCCCGGCCAGAGCTTTGCCCTCTGATGCCGCCTAGTGGCGAAGTCTAATATGGCACCAGAGAGGCGAAATGGTTAAGTACCACCTCACAAAAAATGCCTGAGAGATTTGTGCCTGAGAGATCACAGCCTGCTGTCTAGCTAGTAATCCTACCTACAATAGATTTGTGTGCTAACAAAAGTTAGACTTTTTACATGATGATATCCAGTTATGCCAGCACCATTTGTTAAATATTTTTTTTCCATTTGATATTTTTTGCTTCTTTGCCAAAGATCAGGTATTCAAAAGTGTGTGGATTAATATCCAGGTCTTCAATTCGTTTCCATTGGTCCTCCTGTTCTTATGCCAATACCAGGCTGTTTTCAGTACTGTAGCTCTGTAGGAGAGTTTGAAGTCATGAATTGTGATGCCTCCGGAAGTTCTTTTATTGTACAGGGTTGTTTTGGTTATCCTGGGTTTGAACCTCATAGAAGAGAAAGTGGGAAGTACACTTGAACACATTGGCACAGGAGACCACTTCTTAAATATAACCCCAGTAGCACAGGCACTGAGAGAAACAATTAATAAATGGGACCCCCTGAAACTGAAAAGCTTCTGTAAAGCAAAGGACACGGTCAACAAGACACAATGACAGCATACAGAAAAGATCTTCACTAACCCTACATCAGACAGAGGTCTGACCTCCAAAATATACAAAGAACTCAAGAAATTGGTCACCAAAAGAACACATAATCCATTAAAAAAAAAAAAAAGAGTACAGACCTAAACAGAGAACTCGCCACAAAGGATTCTAAAATGGCTGAAAGACACTTAAGAAAATGTTCAACATCTTTAGTAATCAGAGAAATGCAAATCAAAACAACACTGAGATTCCATATTACACCTGTAAGAATGGCCAAGATAAAAAACACTGATGACAACTTATGCTGAAGAGGTTGTGGGGAAAAGGGAACTCTCCGGCATTGCTGGTGGGAATGCAAACTGGTACACCCCTTTGGATGTCAGTGTGGCGATTTCTCAGGAAATTAGGAAACAACCTTCCTCGAGACCCAGTAATATCATTTTTGGGTATATATCCAAAGGATGCTCAACCATGCCACAAGGACATGTGCTCAACTGTGTTCATAGCAGCATTGTTTGTCATAAGCCAGAACCTGGAAACAACCTAAATGGCCCTTTGACCAAAGAATGGATAAGGAAAATGTGGCATATTTATACAATGGAGTACTGCACAGCAGAAAAAAATAACGACATCTTGAATTTTGCAGACAAATGGATGGAGCTAGAAAACATCATTTTGAGTGAGGTAACCTAGACACAGAAAGACAATTATCACATGTACTCACTCATAAATTGTTTTTAGACATAAAGCAAAGAAAGCCAGCCTACAAACCACAATCCCAGAGAACCTAGACAACAATGAGGACACTAAGAGAGACATACATAAATCTAACCTACATGGGTAGTAGAAAAAGACAAGATCACCTGAGTAAATTGGGAGCATGAGGACCTTGGGAGAGGGTTTTAGGGGAGGGGGGAGGCGGGGATGGGATCAGAGAAAAAGGCAGAGCTCAATAAAAATCAATTTAAAAAAAAGGAAAAAAAGGTTAGACTTTTTGTAAGGGGCTCTGCTGGTGTGGACGTGGTTCATGTTCGGCAAACACTTGTTTGGTCTCACGTGCTTCCCAGATCACATGAGGAGACAGCCTGAGAGAATGGCGCCTGATTCCCAGGTTGAGCTGCCCCAGTTAGATGGCCATTCCTCCTGGGTAGCCATGGCTGGATCAGAGTTGTATTGAGAAGGGAAGAAAGATGCATTGAACTCTGCTTGCTTGGGCTCACAGTAGCTATTGTCTGGCACTTAGGGCCTAATCAGAGGGAACACACTGGCCACTGTTTGTTTTCCCTACCGGGCTTTCTCCCAACATTTCCTCCCATCTCCAGAGGGAGATTTGGCATTTAAAGAAAACATTTGGGGGGGGGGGGAGGCGGGGAGGACGTGTAGCAAAAGTGTTGGGTGATTCCAGAGAATAAAGAAAGTAAAGCCTTTTTATTAACTGTAAATATTTCCAAGTGACAAATGCCCTGGAGGAAATACAAGATGCCTTGTGGCACTGAGACATAAAAAAGCCGCCTCTCAATATAGTGTCCATCAAAAATGCCTCATGATGGGGCTGAGAAGTCTCTGTTGGTAAACTGCTTTCTGTACAAGCATGAGCACTTGAGGTCAGATCCCTAACACCAATGTAAACAGTCAGATAAGACAGTATTTGCTTGTAATTCCTGTGGTAGAGAGAGCTGGAGGTAAGAGGGTCCTGGAGCTTGCTGGCCAACCAGTCTAGCTGAACTGAAGAGCTCCTGATTCATTGAGAGAGACCCTGTCTCAAAAAACAAGACAGAATGATCCAGCAGGATACCAGGCGCCAACCTTTAGCCTCCATGTTCACCCCATCCCACCCACTCCGCACAAAAATAAAATGATAACAATAATGCCCACCTTATCATCTTCAAACCAAGCCGTGCTCCTTAGAGACATCAGCTGCTAAATCAAGAAGGGAAAGATGGGAACAGAAAAGTGGAATTTGGAGAGAGAAAGGAAAACGTGGCCCCTGAAGCTTTTGTCTCTCTTAATTTTGCATTATATCCAGCAGAAGGCACAATGGCCCCATGAAGCAGGGCACAGAGTTACATTTATCTCTTGTCATGCTTCCAGTTTAGGTCTGCTCTCTATAATAGGCAAACACGGAGCACTGTTGCTAGACTGGAGAATAAAGACCCCTGTGTACACTCAAATCTCAGAGCTGGCCAAGAAAGATCTGGCTAATTCAGAGCCAAGCACGGACTCGGCAGCTAGTCATTACTTTTCTCCTCTGGGTTGAACTATACTTTGGGGAAAGATGTTGTGTTGCCAAGTGGAGCCCATTAGCTAACAACCCACCCTGCAAAGGGAGAGAAGTCAAGGTACAGACTTGTTGATTTGGATTGGCTGTAAATTCAGACTGGACTCACTATATGACCTTCTAGTGATTAGCACCTGGATCTATTTCTGCTCTATGTAGCCATGTGGAGCTAAGAGATGCTTGAGTCCTGGTTTACCTGGTTTACTATACAGTCTACAATCCATTCTGGGATGATGAATGAGAATAAGTTGTTTTGTCCTCTCAGCATCCTTTATGTTTCTTTCATCACCAGCACCATGATTCCTTCTTCCCTTTTGATCCTGTGGTTTTGTATGGGATACTTGTCTTTGTTTACCATCTGGGTGTTAGCGGTGGGTCTAAGTCTGCCCAATGGAAACTGGACTGTCCACAGGAAAATCTCTTTGGATCATGGCTGTTAGCATATGGTTTGTACATGTATCAACTGCGATCTAATAATGACATAGAACTTGTCATCCCATAACCCAGTGTCGTATGGCAGTATTTGTTACCACATTCACACCTCTCTAGGTACCCAGGGCATCTCTGCTTCTGGGTGTGCATTTGTGGTCATATGGGGGAGCTCTCCTCTCACAGTCTTTGGCTTCTACTGAACTAGCAGGCTGTATGTGACATCTGCTCAGGACAATTTCAAACATACAAGGAAGCAACAAATGGAAACAGGAGATTTCTCTTAAGACACAGGCTCAGAACTAGCACCTTGTGATTTACAACTCTATTCCTTTGGCTTACCTAGATCAAGGTTCCCTACAACATGGGTAAGATGCCAAATGTGCTCTACCTCTGGTGAAAGAGATTACAACGTCATAGGCAGAGAGCCAGCACACAGCATGGGTGACAGTTGAGCTCAGTCATGCAGCCAACCAATGTAGGCTATCTTTCCTGGTAGCCCTGTTGTCACCTAATTGGGAAGCCACCCAAATAAAGCCAACAGAGGTGAACAGTAGAGACAGAGACCAGACAATGTTGTCCGAATCTTTAGATTCTACTGTGTCTTGACTTTACAATCACATGGTTGTTAAGTTCACCTCAATTGGGTTTCTGTCATTTGCTACCAAGAGAAACTGGATCCATCAATCAGGAAGTGACCAAAGTCTACAGTGTCAAGTGCACAGAGCCCTGGCAGAGTTCAAATAGAAAGCAGGGCAGAAAAGCGGGTTCTGAGGCTGAGCCCTGCAATGTTGAAATAAGAGCGGCGGGGCTGTGTCCCCAGCACCCCAGCCGCCTGGCTAGCTTATGCCCAAAATAACAACACACAAACTGTATTCATTTAAACACTGCTTGGCCCATTTCTATCTAGCCTCTTCTAGGCTAATTCTCACATATTAATCTAGCCCATTTCTAATAATGTGTGTAAGCACCCCAAGATGCACTTACCAGGAAGATTCTAGCCTACATCCATCCTGGGTCGGAGTTCATTGCGTCTGCCCTGGAGAGGGGAGCTATCGAGTCTGAGCTCACTTTCTCTTCCTCCCAGCATCCTGTTCTGTTTACTCCTCCCACCTATGTTTTAACCTATCAGGGCAAGCAGTTTCTTTATTTAATTAACCAATGACCTTCCTCCATCACTGCAAGGCTGCCAGGAGAACTAGCCAAGGATGGTGGAGTATAGAGTTTGACCAGGATGCCCTTAGGAAACTGAGCAGTGGGAGGGAATAATGGCACCATGGTGTGTCACTGGTATACTCCTGACCAGACCTCTGACAGAAGAAGGTGGAAAACACTGGAATGACACATGTGGATGGCAGCCATGTTGTCTATCCCCAATTCACAACATATGTCCTGGGAAAAACGCCAAGGGAGCTCTGGGACCTTGCTCTTGTGATCCTGCATAAAGAACAGAAGCGTTAAGAGGGGCCTTTGAGGAAGAGTTGCGAGGCTTCTGCTATCTGAATAGCTTTAACATTCCTGACAGCCATTACCATGTACTAAGAATACACAGATTCTTAGCTGTATGCCAAGCACCAGGCCCAAGATTTGACTTGTATTAAGCCATCCAATTCTATCAATATACTACATGATTTTATCTCTATTTTGTAAATGGAAAAAAAAAAAAGAGTTGGAGAAGACCTATCCCTCTGTTGTTCTTGGGATGAACTGCTGGCTATCCTGCCTCCAACTCCTGGTAGTAAGTGATAGGCTATGAGTCTCTCTAATGCATAATGCTATGGTTTTTCTGACCCTAGAACCCAGTGGGGACATTTTAATTAGCACTTCCTTTTTCTGAACTTTTGATAGATAGCCTCAGTGATTTGAAAATGGGGCACACCCTCAGACTGCAGAGAAAAATATCCTCTGTGTTAAAAAACAGAAAAACAAAGAAATTTCAGGAGTCTCATAGTGGAACGCACTTGTATGGTACTCACACCCACTTCTCCAGGAAGAGACTGTGTTTCCCTTGGAAAAAAAGTCTCATGCTACCAGTCTGTGTGGAATTAGTGCTACTTATTCCACAGAGCTAATCCTTCATCCAGCTCCTCACCCCAGACATAGCCATGGCTATCATGCGTTCCAAGTCCTTAGAAAGGCAGGCAGCGTACCTCAAGTCTACTAGCTTTCCGTCCTGCCATCGCTTCCCCAACCCTTCCTGCTGTAGTCTTCTCTCTGTCTCTGTGAAATGGGGTAACAATGAGAGCTCTTAATTTGTAGAGCTGTTGAGGAGAAAAATGAAGAAAAATAAACATCACAAACGTTTGGCCACAAATGTGATAAAGCATAACCAATTTGCATAGCCAATAGCCAATGAATCTCTAGTAAGAACACAAATTGAGGAAGATTAGATAAACAACACATTGCTGAATGATGAATGGGTCAAAGAAGAAACCAAAGAAGAAATGAAAGACTTCCTGGAACAAAATGACAATGAAAAAACATTACAACAAAACCTTTGGGGCATTTTAAAGGCCCCTACACACCCTGTAGTGTAATAAGTCCCTACACGCCCTATAGTGTATACAAGTCCCTACACGCCCTATAGTGTACATAAACCTCTACATGCCCTATAGGGTACACAAGTCCTTACATGCCCTTATAGTGTGCATAAGTCCCTACACACCCTATAGTGTACATAAGCCCCATATACACCCTATAATGTACATAAGGCCCTACAACCCTATAGTGTACATAAGTCTATATACCCTCGATAGTGTACATAAGGCCCTACAACCCTGTAGTATGCATAAGTCCCTACACATCTTATAGTGTACATGAGCCCCATACACATCCTATAATGTACATAAGGCCCTACAACCCTATAGTGTACATAAGTCTATTTACCCTCGATAGTGTACATAAGGCCCTACATTCTCCATAGTGTACATAAGGCCATACACACCCTATAGTGTATAGAAGGCCCCTACACGCCCTTTAGGGCACATAAGTCCCAACATGCCTTATAGTGTACATAAGGCCCTATACATCCTATAGAGTACATAAGTCCCATAGCCCTAAGTGCACATAAAACTCAGAAGGAGCACAAATAAATAACTTAATGATGTATCTCCAGGACTTTGGAGAAATAAGAATAAACCAAACCTAAATTTAGTTGGCAAGAAATATTAAAAATCAGAACGGAAATTAATGAACTAGAATAAAAGAAAACAATACAAAAGATCAATGAATCTCAGAGCTGGTTCTTTGAGAAGATAAACAAGATCAAGAGACCTTTTGCCTAGAAATCCAAAAGAAATAGAGGACCTAAATGAATAGAATCGGAGCTGAACAGATAAACATTTAATAAATACCAACCAACCAACCAACCAACCAACCAAACAAACAAACAAACAAACAAAAAGCTAAGTCGGAATATTACAGGGCAGTACTTTAAAAAACTACACTGCATTAAGTTAGAAAATCTAAAAAGAATGGGTAGATTTCTAGATTCATCCAAACCACCAAAATTAAGCCAAGAAGAGATTGACAACTCAAACACATAACAATGCGGTCCAAACAGTGATTAAAAAACCTTCCAACTAAGAAGCCTAGGCAGAGATGGATACACAGCAGAATTCTACCAGATTTTCCAAGAAGATCTATCACCAATACTTTTTAAAATAGTCAAAAGAGTAGACACAGAACCATCTTCCCAAAACTCCTGAAAGAGGATTAATACCTGTAATATATAAAGAACTCAAAACACAAAGAGTCACCAAAAGGCAACCCAGTTAAAAAGTGGCTATAGATCTGAACAGAGATTTCTCCAAACTAGAAACAAAAATGACTAAGAAATATCTTAAAACTTCCCAGTATTCTTAGTAATTAGGGGTATGCAAATTAAAACCACTTGGAGATCTCACCCTACCGCAGTCAGAACAAGGGTCAGGAAAACAACCAACAGCAAATGCTAGCACAGATGTGGGAAGGGAGGTTGAGCTTCACTGTTGGTGGGACTGCGAACTGGTGCAACCAGCATGGAAACCCCTGCGGAGAATTCTCCAGAGGCTAAAAACAAAGCCTTTGTTTGTCTGTTATTCAGCAGAGATCATTAAAGAAAGCCACAAGTCAATGTGCAGAGATCAACTGACCATAGGGTGCCTGCTCCCCAGAAATACCACACAACTCCTACACCTGAGGCTCAGGGAACATTCTCTGAACCGAGTGTGCAAAGACTGGAAGAGCCAGAGGACCAGGAAAGTCTACTTCAAGGTAAATTTCTTTTCCTCTTTCTTTCTTTCTTTCTTTCTTTCTTTCTTTCTTTCTTTCTTTCTTTCTTTCTTTCTTTCTTTCCTTCTTCTTCTTCTTCTTCTTCTTCTTCTTCTTCTTCTTCTTC
>NW_026067996.1:2651109-2683664 GCF_014885135.2 Alexandromys fortis
GAGGGAGGGAGGGAGGGAGGGAGGGAGGGAGGGAGGGAAGAAGGGGAAGAAGGAGGGAGGAGAGAGAGAGACAGAGAAAGAGAGACAGAGAGAGAACCTTCATGGTAATTACTTCCTGCCTCCCTCCCTCTTTATTTCACTCATCTCTTCGGAAGACTGTAACTCTGGCTCTATACAAGCGGGTAGGAATCTCAGCTCAGCATCTCCCTAGCCATGAACTGGGACCTGTGTCATAAGCCCTATGACCCCTAGAGAAAAAAAAATCATTAGCTCCACTTTATGTAACAAACCTGTATAAAGCTGTCAGATATCGACAATTAACATCCTCCTGTCAAACTGTTTGCATTGTGGAGTTCTGCAGAGATTCAGTGAGAAGACATGTGTAGGGCTTTTGGACCATGTCTGCCAGGGAGGTAAGGCCTGTTGCATTTGCTCTTGACTGCTGAGTTGAAGACGACAATGTTCAAGGGGCAGATGCACAAATCATGGACAACAATAAGGTCTCACATCCGGGTATAGTCTTCGGAGTGGGCTTCCAGACCTGCTTCTCTTCCTCTACACTTGCCCTTCAGGCCTTGAGGATCATTGCCTCCACCAACAGACTGAGGCCAAAAGTAGACCAGGGCTCACTGACTCCTCCTTCCCAGGAGGTCCCCGAAGGTCTGAAGTTCTGATCATCAGAGAAGGAACAGCTCCGGGAAAAGCAGGAAGGGGCTATTTTAGACTTGCCACTCATATTTTTAAACATCTTGACGTCAATAAAATGCTTTCCAATTCAGTGACAACTGGGCCACTTGTTTTGATCGTGGGTTTCTCACCCACCAGCCAGTTATTTTGGTTCCAACAGAGGAGCATTTGTTTTTTGAAAGGCAGCAGTTTGGTGCGTGATTTCTTCTCCAGGTTTCCGGAGCGTCTAGGATGTGGTCCCTGTGTCATTAGGCCCATCCTCCTGACCAAGGCACCCCATGATGTACTTTTCCCTGGACCATCTTCCCTTCACACCACACAGCAAACTCACACAGAGTGCTTAGCTTCCGGGTAACTTTCCCTTTCCTGATGCCCCCAACCCTTTGTTTTATGCCCTCACTGTCTCTGGTGAGTTTTTCCACAGTGTCTGTCATGCACCGTTTTATTGTTCCCTGGGTACCTCTGAAGGGTATCTGTCATCCCCACGGGATTCTAGGTTCCCAGTTGATATACACTGTCAACTACGTTTTCTAGTGTCTCCCAGACCTAGTCCAATGTATGACATATGGTCAATGCTTAAAAATAATTTTAAAACATTTTTCAATGAATAAATCATAATTATTAACTGAATAAATAATACATTCGTTGGTAACAGAGACCTGGCTAGAAAAATGTGACCTGGTTTGCCCTAAAGGGGGTGGGGGAAGGCTAAAGGAAGGAAAAGTCCTTGGAATCTGAACTTATTCCAATTCGTTGTGAACTCTGGGGGAGACAGTTAAAAGACACTACAGCATCTCTTTACAAGTCCTGCATCTGTAGACCACAGGGAAGCAATCAGGAACTTCAGACATGACCAGGAACTCAGGGTGAACGAGGTGTCCGGGACTCATGTGAAATGACAACGGTGACACAGCATTAGAAACTCTGTACTACGGAGGTAGGGATGCACTGTCCCCAGCTCCGTACTGGGCCAGAGGGGGCGCTGGAGTTTATGCAATGGTCTGAAGAGTGGTGGGGGGGGGGGGGCAGAGAAAAGAATAGCAACCAGGAGTGAACCCTGTGTACAGGTTATGTGAGCCGAACAAACGACCGCTTCTCTATTACAGGTAGTTGTAGCTCTTGAACCATATCTAGAATTAATAACTAGGGATGCGCCAGCCGTTGATTGATATCCGTGCCAAGACAGCTTCTGTCACTCATCAAGAGTAAGTGTAATTCTAATTCACAGGGAGGATAATCCTCAGTCTGTGAAATATCCACTAATAAGAAATAAATATTTACCGAGTGCCTACACCATACCATTATCCCCTAGTACCTTTGAAGCCCATGATGAGGACAAGGGAAGCTTGATCTTCCGAGGATTTGAATGGTGTAAATGCTGACATAATTGGCCCTGCAAATTAGCAATACCGACTACCCGTTTAGATTTCAGGATGTGCCAAATACGATTGCAGGTGTCTTGCCCAGGCCACATTTCAATTAGTCGTTACCATGCATGGAGTTCCCAGTGCCTCGAGGGCAGTGTGCCAGCCTACCCAGTGTGTCTAATCTGCCTCTCCCCTTTCTAATGCCTTCTTGTTTGTTCTGAAAAGATACTGAATACATGGTAGCACAGGGTGCAGCCGAGAGGGCAAGCCTTGGAGGAGAGGAGCAAACAGAATTTGATCCCAGCTTTGCTGTGTGCTGTGAGAGTATCGTGGCCATGTAGGCATTAGTCTCTAAAGACAAGTCTTCCCCTGTGGGGATAATAGTGGCACCAGCCTCCTGTGGTGTCTGTCCTGTGAGGGTAGATGTGTGAAAGCAACCTATAATCCTTTTTAGTACAGCCTCCATCAGCATTAAGTCGCCAGCTTGGGACACGAAGAAATTCAAGGCAGAAAGTCCATGAATGGGGCAAGTAGATGAGTTTGCCACGGAGGATACAACTACAAGAGTCTGGCTTGGATCAAAGGGGAAGTTAAATAAAACCACTATTGATCACTACCCAGCCACACCAAGTTTTTATTATACTAGCAAAAAAAAAATGTTAGGTTTTTAAGGTGAGATTTTAGAACTAGGAATGGTGACACACACCTATAACCCAAGCGACAGGGACTCAGGCAGGATCATCGATGAGCTGAAGGCCATCCTGGAATGCACGTTGAGGCCTTTCCTCAAGAAGCAAAGAGCAAGCAGAAGTCAAGATGCTAGTTCTTCGTGCTGCTCTGGGAAGGGGAGGGTTGCATCCATAGTCCCTGTCCACTCGGCATATGTGGCCACAGAACTTGCTTTAGACGATGAAAAGTCATAGAAGAGAGAGAGATACATCGCTAGGGCCCCGTCCATCAGCAGAGGACTTAACCACTGACGTGGCCCAGTGGGGATGCAAGAGACCAGAAGGAGCTCTAATCGGGTGAGTTGAAAGTTCCTGGGGCAGGGGAGGTTTAGCTGAATGACCCTGAAGCAGCACAAGGCTCCCCAAATGCCCATATGTGTCAAGTAAGTAGAACTTTGCTGAATTAGGAGAAAGAAGGAAGTGGGGCTACAGTAGGAGAGAAGGGAGAAGGGAGGAGTGGGGGCACTAGGCTCCATCTATTGCTCTTTATTTGTTAGCGTGTCTTTTGGGCTGCACCATTTCCTTTTGCGAATGTGGTTTTTGGTGTGTAAAATGTGCACTATATGAAATTTTCCCCATTTAAACTCTATGGCTACATTCTTAGTGGGAAAGTTTTTCTTAATTTTCTATTAAGCATCACTGGACTGGAAGTAAAAGTGAGGTGATTTTTTTTTTTTACCACCTGACATTTTTCCCCTTTCTGAGAGTGAATATGTAGTATAGACGTATGTACATGTTCATGTATGTGCACGTACACATATGTTCACATGTGTGTGCCACAGGTTTACACTGAGTGTCGATCACTCTCCACGTTGTTTTTTTGAGACAGAATATCTCACTGAACATAGAGCTCACTGATTTAGCTACACTAACTAGCCAGCCCACAATCCTGAGCCCTGGGTTCCTCCTGTCAGGGTCCTCCTGTTGCCTCTGGAGTGCCAGGATTACAGAGCTCCCTCCCTCCCTTGGCGCTGGGAATCCAAGCTCAGCTTCCCACGCTTGCACAACAACACTTTCCTAAGCCATTCTATAGCCCCCACTTTATGTCATTTTCAATTGTACGTTGTACGCAGAAAGGGCTCTGGCAACTTCCTACTTCCAAGTGAAAATAAACAACATGCTCCTCAGGTCTCTGCGGTCTTAGGAATCTTCATGAAGCCAGAGAAAACAAGACTGTAAGAAACTGATGGGAAAAGTGGGCCGGGAGAAAAACACATGCTGTTTACTTTCTGTGTGTGTGTGTGTGTGTGTGTGTGTGTGTGTATGTATTCCAATTAAAAGGTCTAGAAAAATAGACCCTAAATATATGTTTTCCCCTCCTACTTAGGTGAGTAACATTTAATTGTTAAACAGGGAAGTCTACCTATAGGCATGATTCTCTAGAAAGGTTCGAGAAGAAGAAAAGTAGCTAGCTGACTTTGCTGAGGTTAGATCTAGGTTTAGACCCTAACTGTGCCATCCCAGAAACTGAGGTAAGTGTGCTAACAGCATTATTAACTGAACTATTAATTGAAATTATTGAAATATTATTAATTGAAAGAGTACCTTTCTGGAGCCTGAGGGTTAATTTTTACATTGATACCAACACGAAGACATCTTTCTTTCTTCCTTTCTTTCTTTCTTTCTTTCTTTCTTTTTTTTTTTTTTAAAGAAAGCATCTGGCTGTGTTTTCCCAACTGTTATTAAGGCAAAATTAGACGAGAAGACAAATGTGCGCAGATTGCTATTTTGGGAAACTGTTAAGAAAATAAAAATATAAAATAAATGGAGCATCAGGAAAATTGGTTCAGCTGTGGGTGTATTCTAACTGCATCTTCAACTCTGTCAGTGATTTGTGTGAACACGCACACACACACACACACACACGCATGCACGCACGCACCACCTTCCCGATTCCTTTCCTAAAACCCTCAGATGCTTAGAAATAACAGAGCATACTGTCAGCCCTCCATAAAGCTGTCAGTGGTCCAGCTGTGGACTGGAGCATTTCTTCCCAAATGGTCGAGGTAAGCGTAACTGCTGGTGTAGAGACTCTTCTACAATCTGTGTGAAGCCCCGTGCAAAGCCACAAGCACTCACTGTTCACCTATGCTGTTCTTTCCTCCTCCTTAAGCCTAGAATTGGTGTCAGCTCTCCCTCTTGCTGTGCCCAGTTCTGGCAAGAAAAGAGCCATGCGTGTCTCTTGATGCTTCCTTCCGTGGCACTGTGAATATCTAGATAGGAGATCCTAAAAATAATAATCCAATTTAAAACTTCCTTCTGTTCCCCTCCGCCGGTAGCTATGGGTGATAGGCAACCTGAAGTATAGGAAGTAGGTAAGAGTTTGTTCTCTGGTTATATTGGGCATGCCAGGGTTTCCTTGTGGATTAGGAGATAAGGATTTCTTTAGTGATTAGGACTCACAGGGTTGCTTCAGGACTCTGGGTAGTATGGACAGACAGGGGAGGACAGAGATCAGGCAGAAAGGCAAGCAAGTGAGTCTTTGGAAACCTGAGTTAAGACCCTGGAAGGTGAAAATGGCATCTTGAGATGTTGCCTAGTTTTTGTGACTACCCACATCGCTAGCCCTATCTGCCAAAGGGGAAAATTTAAGTTCAAGAGTCCATATCGCAACATCAGTAGGGAGATGACCTGGGAATTAAGTTAAGGCAGGCCAATCCCAGTGTTTTTATGCACAACTGGCCAGGAGGAAGGGCAGCAGAGAAGACAGAAAGGACGAGACACAAGATGGAAGAGGAAGGAGGACAGATTGATGTTTTTTGTTAAGAGACTAAGACTGGGACATTCAAGATGGTGGAAGATTCAGCAAATGACTCAACCCAAAATAGGAAAAGGAAATGTCAGTAGGAAGATTCGTGGAACAGCCAAGAGCAGAAACACAGCAAAGGCATGAAATGTATCAATACGCCAAAGTGAGGCCTATTGATGAGGGACCTGAGAGGGCCAGATGGGTCACTCAAGCTAGGCTAACTGGAGGTAGATTAAACTTAGAGGGGCCATGCATCCAGAACCAATGGGCACTGGGAGAAGAGAGGCGACAGTGGGCTCTGCATGTTTCAAGGATGAGGAACAATGGAAGAAAGTTGTGCTTGGCACCCATGAGAGAAGTGTGACAGGAACCATCTGAAAGCAGCAGAGATCTTAGTCTGCTAACACTGCCTGGTGGAGGGGAATCTCAAGGGTAAGGGTCAAGGAATCCCCACCCTCTTGTTATTCGTCCCCAAGTCCTTTGATTCTGCATTGGCTGAGCCCAATTCAACTCCAAAGGGCTATGGCCAATGATCAGTCACCATGAGCAGAGGAGGGGGCCTGGAGTGGAAAATTCCAAGATACCAAGGCGAGAATATGAGGGTAGCCCCTTCCCCTCTTCCTTGAGACAAGATTGAAGCAGACCAGTTCCTAAGGGCTCCAGAGGCAAGAATTCTGATGTTGAGGAGCAAGAATGTAACCCAGCCACCAGGGCATTTCAAGAAGGAGTCAGCTAAGCCTGGCAGAAGGTTCTTGTCCTACAGAGCCTCAGAGTTCTATGAGGACTCTCTCACTGACAACAGTTACACACACCTTGTGGACAGGTCATAGCTGCTTGGTTGCTACAATTCTAGGGACAAAGACACACAATCTGGGAACGAGGAGGGCACACTAAGGTGAGGGAAGAGGTGGGAAGTCGGTCTGTAGATGCCTTTGCTTCTGTTATGGTGAAGTCAGACAGGCAAGCGCTCTATTTTCTTCGGGGCCCTATGTAGTCAAAAGGACCTTAGTGGCAAAACTGGCAAAGTGCTGTGTCAAGACAAAGTCTGAAAAGACAGAAAGACGGGTCTTTTGGACAGAGGGTTCTCCATCTTTGTACAATGAGGAAAAACAAAGCAGCAAAAAGAAACAGAACACAGGAAGCAAAACCAGCTCCTCCCTTGGCTGCTCACTGCCAGAGCTATCAATCTTGCTCCAGTTACTGTGATTAGGGTTCTGCCTGGTAGCCAGGGCACCCACAGAGAATGCGAGTCCCCAGGGAGGTGAGGAATGACACAAGGGGATCAACTGGCCACCCTGGAAAGCAGGACCTGGTGAGCAAGCAGGAAAGCCTCTGGAAGAGGAAGACAGTGGCTGTGTCGTAATTAGGCCAGGGTCAGAGGAGGGGCAAGCGAGCAGCTCAGGGTGTCTGTGTGCAAGGAACACTGCTCATGTTCTAGAATATGCTGGAAACATTGTGCCTGCTAATTCAGCCTTATATGACTGGAGGCGAACTGACCCTGAGAGTGTCAGAGGAGCGCCCTTCAGGGAGACATCAATAACAATGTCCCCAGGGCAGACTGACCTCTGTAGGGTGGTTTTCTGCCAGTAGGCTCCTGCAGATATCACCAATGGCCGCGGCCATTACCTACAGGCCAAATACCTACAGAAACCGTTCCGAAACCGAGAACTGCACTCATCAGAGGGCCCAATTATTTTATTATTTACACGTGAAACCTTTAAGGTTTTCCTGTGGGATTGTCTGTCTATGAAACTGTTAAAGCAAACGGAAGCGAGGGGCTCCAAACAGGAAGACTTCCTTAGTCAGCAAATGCGTGAGGGGAATTTGCATTGAACACACACTGCCGATTGGTTTTGTCTCATCGAATGCAAGGTGGAGCAATATTTAAAGAACTCTGCTTGAGAGGGGAACAAATATAACGATCCATAGCATCTAGCCTCCTCCAGGTGCTGAGCTCTGCTCAGGTGGGAGAGGGGGGTGGGGGAGGGTTCCCTTAAGAAAGCCTACCCCCCCATTCACAAAACCTGCCAAGCACAAAATGTAACACCGCTTGCAGATTGTCCTTCCTTTTATATTTCTTTCTTCCAAACTCAAATGCATCAAACCCTTGCTGTAAACCAGGCTACTAATGGTGAGCATGGTTTATTTTATTTCACCCCCAAGGAGTTCTCGGGGATATGTAGATCTTTACACTTAGCTACATTTTAGACCTGCGCTATTAACAGCATGGCTACTAGTCAAACATGGGAATCGAGAATTAAGTTCATTGCATTTGAAATTTTAAATTCAGTTCAACCTCACAACCTAGGTACCAAAGGCTCTAGAGTCACGCAGGGCCAGAGCTTGTCTATTGGACAGTGCACAGAGAACATTCTCTACATTATGTGCTTCTGGAAAACACAGTCCTAGGGTTCTCAAAATTGTTATCTGCCCACTGTGATGTCACTCAGGTCAGAAGAGTGACTTGTCATTGAGCCCGTCCTCTGGTCCAGTCAAGGGTCTCGGTCCTCTCCATAGGATCATCTAACCACAGGCTCATTACCTCATGTGTGAGCTCATGATGTGTGTAAACTTCAGAAAGGCTAAGTCACTCACTCACCATCACACAGCAAGTGTTTGGTAAAAGTCAGGGGAGCCTGACTCCATGCCTTTAAGGTGACTAAGCTAGCTAAGCGACCTTCCGTTGCCATCTCTCCAAGAGCAACAAAGCCCTACCACTGGCAAGGAGCTGCTGGAAGCCTGCATTTGCTGCAGACAAGAGTCAGACCCATTAGAGCGCAAGTCCAGTTGTGCCTCCATGTTACTTCTGACTCTTGAGTGGTGTGTGACATGAGGGCACCTAAGGAGGATTAGCTGAGAAGCATCCAACACACTTGCACAGTTTCTCACACGTAGAAGTTGCTGAGTAAAGCACACAACGTGATTCTCAACAACTACCTGGTAAAGGGCAAAATCAAGACCTGCCTTGTGCCCTGAAAGCTTATTTCTGAGCCTTGCTTGCCCCCTGCTGGTCATCCTCCCACTTGCAGCCTTTGATATAGAGCACAGAGGCTTAAGGAAGAAAGAGGTCAGAGGAGGGAGGAAGAAAGAGAGACTGGGACCTTGAAGCCTCAGGAAGAAATCACAACCTTCACAGCCAGGCAGAGCGAGAAGGTGGACTGCTTTTGTCCCTACTCTCCATATGGTCCTAATAACCATGATGCCACAGTGTCTAGGTGGTGGCTACCATAAGCACAAGACAGCAATTACTTAACCTTCCTTCTGATGTTGAACTTAAGTGCCACTTCCTGCCCCCATCAATCTAGAAGATACATTTAATCTTTCATCAAGATGTGTTTAAAGCCATTCCTGTTCTTCCCTGTTGTGCAACACCATCTTAATACCAGTCACCATCGCTGTCCGGGGCGTTGTCTACTTTGATGGGGGAAGAGTCTTCTGTTTTGTGTTAATTTCATTGGTTAAATAAAGAGACTTCCTTGGCTCTTTAATAGGACATAAAATTAGGTAGGTGGAGTAAACAGAACAAAATGCTGGGAGAAAGAAGCTGAGTCAAGGAGTCGCCATGGTTCTCCCACTCCAGACAGATGCAGGTTAAGATCTTTCCTGGTAAGCGTGCCTTGTGTGGTGCTACATAGATTATTAAAAATGGGTTAAGAGGCTAAAACTAATGGGCCAGGCAGTGTTTAAAAGAATGCAGTTTCCTTGTAATTATTTCAGGTATAAAGCTAGCCGGGTGGTGGAAAGCAGCCTGCTGCTCCTATTACTACACTACTTCATGGGCCTGTTGTCTTCAGACGGCAGTGGAATCATGGTTCCAGCTTTTGTAGCCCTCACCCTGGAAACTGTTCAAGAGCTAAGGTAAGTAATCCCTGACTAAAGATGTCTTGAAGATGAGAGCAGAGGAAGGAGTCCCAACATGCATGGCTCCTTAAGTGTCTAGATGATTCTTCTGTGCAGATGGATAGAAAAAAAAATCACTCGATGTTCAGATCAGAGCAGAAGCCCAGGAAACCCTCAGACCACTGAGGCTTGCCCATGGCTTCTGATTTAGTAGTCATGAGAACTTCCATTTCTCACAAACTCCCAAGTGCTACCGCTGACCTGAGGACCACACTAAAACCATGATGGTCAAAACACAGGGTAGGAGCTAAACCTGTGGTTCAGTGGTATAGCAGCTGCCTAGAACACGTGAAGTTCTGGGTCCATCCCCAACACCACAATATATAAATATAAAAACAAACCTTAAAAATCCACATTTTGTCCCACATCGTCTGCTAGGCAGTGTGTGGCTTAGCTCATCTTCCAGTTTCTCACTTCCTCTGCTTTAGCCCCTTGCCTCCAGCATGTCCCTGTCCACCTAGAGATCTTCACACCAGTTCCTATCTCTGCCAGATGGATCCACCTATAGTTTTGCTGTCTGGCTACTTCTTGGTCTATGGGCCTCATAAAATGTCACATCCTTTGGGAAACATTCCCTGACTGCCATATTCAGTATATGCCTCCCCTCTTTTCTTTCTCAATATTCTTTTTTCTCAACCTATTTATTTCCTTTGTAGCATTTATTACATTTTGTAATTCTTTTACAAGTCTGTTAACATAGAACACATTTGCTAATGTGCTAGATTTCAAGGCTTCTGATGGCAGGGGCTTCATCTTGATCACTACCTGGTACTCAATAAATGGCTGCCGAATGAAGGAGTTAGTGGAGACAGGACCAGAAGATGTGACATCAGACGCAAGGGCTTATTGTGCTGTTATCATTTAACAGTGTGTCTCTAATCCACTTTAGGGCCTGGAAAGGTAGGTGGTGATATCTTCAGCAGAGATCAAGAAAGGCTAAAAAACTTGGCTGAGGCCACACTGCTGGAGAGACGGCGTTGGTCATGAACCTTGGCCATTTGCTCCCATGCTCGCCACCACACAGAGAAAGAAATGGGCAAAGCCCAGAGATGAGAACTCTTCCCATGGAGATTTTAAACTCTACATTCTTAACCAAGGCAAAAATATCAAATGTAGCCGAAATAAAAAAACCCTTGCCTTGCTCTCCAGCTTGGGGGCTCTCTCAGAATCACTTCAGAGGAGAATGGCAATGCTGTGATGGGCAGCTGAACACTTGGTATTTTTTTAAAAAGTTTGCTCAGACCTTTGGAGGAACAGCACAGACGGGGAGGGGTAGAGGCAGGACCAGAGCACATCCTGCGCAGCCTGTCCTGGAGTCATAGTACAGCATCAGAGTACAGCTTCCTGCTGCAGCAACCTCCTGGCGTCCAGTAATCTAGAAGACCCTTTGGTAAAAACTAAAATCCAAGGGTAAAGTTCATACTTACTTTCTGTAGCTCCTCCAAGATAGCTTTAATCATCTCTGTATTGCCCCGATTACCTAATTCAAAATCAGTGCTCTGCAAGCATCTCTTGTATTGTGTTATTTAGGAAATGACGGCACTAATAGAACGTGTAATGTTTAGCGCTGATACAACAATGACAGGCCTAACTCTGTTCTTGATAGATGGCTAATTGAATCCACAGCTGAGCATTGACTGTATCTCATTCAGCTTTCTTTTGAGGGACCACTTCGCGCTGTAATAGCTGAGGGAACACTGGATGATATGAATGGTAAATATCCACCTTCCCAAACTCAAAGCCTTAACATAAAAATTTTGACCTATTCAATAAATGATCTGCAGGCCAGGGCATCTCTTTTGATCATCACTTCAAAGAGGTACCATCCCTCTTTGGGGTCCTCTGTCTGTAACCGGTGACCTCCTGTAAGGAAAGGAGGAAGGGAAGTTGTGATGGATCAAATTTAGCAACTCCTCTCCAACAGGCTGTGCCAGAGCTACAACTCATGGCTACACTTAGCAAAGGAAGCTGGGAAATGTAGTTTATAGTCTAGGTTTCTGACAGCTAACAGTCTCTACCTTATTTTTTGAGTCAGTGATGAGTTCTCTACCTGGATGCAGATCCCCATGATATTACTAGTTTCCAAAATTATAGAGATGACCTCAAAGGCAACTGGCCATAGGAAAGGAGTTCTTGAGCTCCTATTTATAATATGGAAAAGTTCAGTTGTCTGAGGTCCTCTAAGAGAAGGTTACGGGAAAAGAAGAGCAGGGAGGGAGGATAATCAAAAATTTGGACCTCGAGTTCAATTCCAGGTCTCTCAAAGTCTCATTACCCAAGTGAACCCTTATTGAACATTCATTATTTTATAGGAATTGTCCTAACTTACAGGAATGCCAGGAAAACAAATCAATCAAAAGGTGACTATAATGTCAGCTCTAGTCTTTCCATGGTAGAGACTTCGGAGACATTTGCAATAAAAGGCTCACACAATTATATATTATAGATACTATAATACTTAGTTATTATAAATTATAAATATATAATATCCAGATCGTCTTTCAACATGACATAAATTCTTATTTAATCTTTGCAATAATCCTATGACATAACTACTGGCTCCATTTTACAGAGACAGAAACTGAGACCTTGAAAGATGAAATAATCGTCTCCAAACTCACTGTTCCCAAGAGATGGGAATGATTCTTGATTGCATACTATTGTTAAATTGTAGGGATATTTGTTTGTTTGTTTGTTTGTTGTTGTTGTCCATGCACCCTCCCCCCTTTTCAATCAGCACCATCTTTGTCCAAGTCTCCATTCTTTTGTTTTGCCTCTGAATAAGGTTTCCTTCCCTTCTTCCTGAGATCTGCCAGACCTGGTTAAAGCCCAGCCTCCTCGCCCGTGTTGGGTAGTTTTAGCCATAGGCTCTTTCTCCATTCCTCCAAGACATCATTCTCTCTCCCACCACCAAGATCCTCTATGTGCAACCTTCGACAAAGCCATTTCAGGGGTTTCAAAGACAAGATAACCCTGGACAGAGTGGGGATTTAAGTGGTTGAGACAGACAGGATTGCTCCGTCTTGTGGGACAGAATGCTCATTGCCAAGGGGACTGGTATGCACCATAACTAATCGCAGTTCTACTGCCCGGCCACACCCTAGCTCAGAACCTCTGTCCATTGAGTTGCTTGCAGAGTGGTGTTTCCTAAAGGGGTAGAGTGTGCCAGTTTGCAAGTAAGAGTCTGTATGTCTAAGGGCAACTGTGTATTTAGAGCACACATTGGGGGATAAGAGTAGGGGGACATTTTTATAATGGACATTTCTTACTCATTGTGGGTGTGCTAACTTGACAAAGAGTCCCATGATGCCACACGACAGTGCCCCTGAATTTGTCTCCTTCATACACTTAGGAAGTGTGCGCTTTTTTTGCCCAGGCAGTGCGGTAGAGCTGACTGTAGAGAAACTGCCCCTCGCTTGGTGAGTGCAGCAAGTGGACAAATTTCAAGTCCTAGAGCGACATAATTATCCCTCCCCATAATTTAATTCATAGCAGAATGTCTACTCAGAATTCAATATCTTTTAAAATTAACTATTCTTATTAACCTCATCCATCTGTTTTATTAAAAAATGTGAACCGTGCCTAACCATAAGAACACATCCTAGCTAATGGAATTAGCACTAAGTGGTTGTAACATTTCAGAGACAGAGGGGGCTGGGGACTGTGGAAACACGAATCTGAGGCTCAGGTTGGAAGCAGCACAACCTCCATCCCTCAGGGACCAAGAATTGCATCACTGAGAGGACTGCAGGGCTCTTGGGACCAGGCCAGAGCTTTGGAAGCTACACTGTGGGAAATAAAAAAAAATTAAAAAATGGCTTCCCTACTCTCTTACTTCTTTCTAGATAGTAAAGCTAAACAAAGGTCATCTTTCCAAAACCTGCTCTGCATACAGGCATGCTTCTCCAGGTGGGGCCTCTGCATTGGGTCTCAGTATAATCAATATAAGGAGTATCGGTTTGGGGATGTAATCGATTTTGAGGATATCAATTTCAGGCACAACCCAAATCCTTTGCTGCTGAGGCAAAGATACCTTTTAAAATCATTCTTGCATTATTTACTAGGACGGAGGCCTCTGAAGCTTCTCAGTGTAGGCTAAGTCAAGACCTGTAGATTTTCAGAATGTAAAATCAGCAAGAGTATTTTGCCTGAAGAATTGACCTGAAGACTCCAGGTATATTTTACTACATAGACAGACATCCACTTCAAAACTGCTTCCTCTCATTTTGAGCTTTGGGCCACAGAGGTCAGTCAGGCCTGACAAGAGGAGAGTGTCCTGGGGGACAGCAAAGCTGATGGAGCCAGAGTGAGCTGTGCTGAGGCAGAGACGACCTGAGTTCCAAACCTGACCATATTAGTGAGTGTCACTCTGTGCGAGCTGCTTGACAGTGGTGGATGCAAGCCTGGATTGGCTCCTCCCTATCTGTGGTACTAACAGAATTACAGACATGAGAAAGCCATGAGCAGTTGGGAGGGCCCAGTGTTTTTATGCTGCTCCCTAAAGCTGGGAAGCCTCCTAGGTTTTCACCAGCGATCATTGACTCAGCATCTGCAGGAGTCAATATGGAATCACCAATAAAGCATATGCCCAAAGAATAGTGCTTTGAAGGCTTCACTGGTAGAGGAATATGGAAATGGTAGAACCCCTCTCTTGGTTTGAACACCATCTGGATATGATGAATTCAACATTCTGGCTCCCCAGACTTGTGAAGATGACTTCACTTGGAAAGAGATACAATTAATTTATAGATCTGGGATGCAATGATCCTGTGTCACTCGGGTGGGACCTAAATCCAATGAGAAGTATCCTCATGAGAGTTGGAGACAGGAAGAGAGACGACTTTGAATTTGGAGGCCAAGACTAAAATGCTAAAGCCACAGGAATGCAGACCGCTACCACCATCCCAAGTGGCCCGAGGGTCTCTCTTTGAATCTCCCAGGGAGAACAGCTTGGCTTACATCTTGTTTCTGGCCTGTGGCCTCCGTGTCTAGTGGAGAAAGTGTTGACATTTCTTAAGCATCCCTGCGAAATACCCCAGCACGTGAGAAGCACCCCCATAATGTCAGAAGTTGGTGGGTGAATGGGTTTGCATTAGGATTTCGTGCTGAGTCCTTAGCCTGCCAGGCACTCAAGGCATGGCATCCAATCGGCTCAGCCTGACTGGACAGCCGGCACAGGTTAGCCTTGAAATTCCACTACAAAGGTAACTAGGAAGTCTAGAAACCCATCCAGAGGGCACCGTTTACTTGTCTTAGTCGAAAAAACCAGGTCCTTCCCCTAGGCTCTTTCCCACCAAACACCCACGGCAGACAATGCTCACGGAGAGTCACTGCTTTCTGCTTCAGCCCCAGACGCCCTTTAGACACGCGGTGGAGGCACCAAAGTGCAGCTGGGCACCAGCCTGGAGCTCAGAGTGGATGAGAACAGATGCCAGCCTTGGATTCTACCTCCAACCCAGTTCTAGTTCCCTATGCCTGCGTGTTCCTCCGTGTCTCCCCGTATTCCTCCGTGTCTCCCATGTTCCTCCGTGTCTCCCCGGTGTGCCTCCCTGCTGACCAGTCTCAGGCTTCCAAATGATGCACTTCATGCTTCCAGGTGTGTGGTCCTCCCAGTTCCCTCTGCTTGCTAATCACAGCGTGGCTACGGAAGACAGGTCTAAGAGCTAGACACTGCACCGTTTCCATGGCAACCACAGACCACACGCTTTCTGGCCTGGCTTATTTCAGGAAGTTCTTCCAGCCTTTTCTCTACCTCTCTCTCGTCCCTGGACGTCTGTCTCTAATAGAGAGAGGATGCTCCTTACGGCTGAAGTTTAATAAATGTCTTCTAACTTACTTGAAAAAAAAAAACCTGATTCCTACAGCAATGCATAAACGCCTTCTACTCTACTTTCACCACCCCCTGCCTCAACATATTCCCCTCACTTGTGTTCCTGTTTATGTTCCTTCAAAAGTGGCAAGCAAGTCCTCTACCTTGAACACTACTCTCTCATGCAAGGCAGTCTTCAGGGCCCTGTCCACTCCATTCTCAGCCAGCGATCCCACGGCTTACCCTGATCACCTATAAAAACAGCAGTCTTCACATCAGCCACAATCTCCTTGCTCTGATTTATCTTCAGTTCAAACATCTTGGGAGGATGGTCTTGGACATTAGACTTTAAAATTTCACATCTTCTAGAAAGGAAGTCACAATTCAGCCACACATCTGCAATTGTCCTATGGTTATCAACTTATTTTTTAAAAAGCCAGATTCTGGTTAAATTCGTGTACCTTTTAGGCAAATGGGAACAAATGGACTTAGTTGTGCACAGAGAAAGAAGGAAGAGCTAATGCATGGTACCTGAGCAGGAAGACATGATTAATGGCAATTCATTTCAAAGCACAAAGGATGTTATGTTCTGTTTCCCAAACATGGATCTAAGACATGGACCACCATATCACGAGTCTCCTGATTCCCAAATCTGATGCTTTTGTGGAGTAGAAGGACTAATTCAATCCCCCCAAACCTTTCTTTAGGTATCTTTGGAGAGTTGAAGAGTTAGAGCCACAAAAGCCATCAAGTTATACAAGCCTGAAAGGAGGCCTCTCAGATCTGAAGGGACCATCACCATCATTCCAACACTGTGGAAATTTATGAAGTAGCTTTTATTTTTTAAAAAAAATTATAAAAATGCCAAGGTGATCAAATTCATAGCAATACATGTTAAATGGTTTATGTGAAAATACGTTTTATATGTTTATATTTAATAATTCTATGAGAATGAATGGGCGAGCCCAGTAGAATCCACTTAAGATGTATGATTGAGTAATGACTGATCTTGATTCGGAATTTTAATTTGAAATCTAATTAAGTTAGAGTATTTAAGACACTTTAAGGATCACTATACCAATTAGATTAATTTAGTAGATTTATAAAGATTAAACACCTAGGAAGGTTTATCAATAACACAAATGAGCTACTAAAAATGAAACTGAACAGAGAATTTTAAAATGAGGCTTTAAAATCTCTGTTGGTTCTTCCAGTTTTGCTAATCGGTGACAAATTTCCCCCGAAGTACAGTCATTAGCATTCTGACATTAAAGCCCAGATTCCTGCCACACTGACCCCCACATAATGTCTGGCCTTTATAGATAAAGCCTAGGTCCTGCCCACCCCTACCCTCCTTGTGACTCTCCAATGAGGACTGCCCCTGAGAGATGCTCTGGTGAGTCCCTGTGTCCTTTCACTCACTGATCAGTGCCCCGTTAGCTCCCTCTGCCCCATCACCTTGTAAGCAGGTGGCAGGTGGAGTGCTCCGATTCTTACCAGGAACCCTCTGCCCTGAATGTTTGGTTGAAAGTGTCACCCCAGCCGCTGACATCCATACACCCAAAGAGTCTGGAATGTTTGGGTTAAGGCTTCACCTCAGCCTCTGGCACCCCTATACCAAAAGAGTCTGGAATGTTTGGGCTAAGGCTTCACCCAAGCCCCTGGCATCTACATATGCAAAAAACCTGGAATACTTGGGTGAAAGTCCCATCCCAAGCCCCCTCCCTCCCTTGGGAGTTGCCTCAGTCCAAACTCTACCTCTGAGAAAGCCTGTCAAGCCTCTCCCCAGAGATGTTCCAGACCACTCCCACAGGGTGTTTAAACTGCCCCCAGAACAAACACGTGGCTTCCCAGTCTTCCTTCCCCATCTCTTCTCAGAGGAGATGCTAGTATTCATTAACCTGGGCTTTTTCTAATTTGGTTTGATTTGGTCTGATTTGGATTATTGCCTTGGTGGAGAGGTTTATCGGGCTGCAAAAACTTTTCAGTGAACACCTCCCCCGATGAAAGGCCGACACTGTCTGACAGGGTTTCTCTGTGTAGCCCTGGTTGTCCTTGAACTCACTCTGTAGACCAGGCTGGCCTCAAACTCAGAGATCCATGTCCTCAGTCTCTGGTTGAAGGCTTGTACCGCCACACTTCCTGGCTTAACCTTGCTGTTTCTTTTTTTTTCTTTTTTCTTTTTAAAGATTTATTTATTTATTATGTATACAACATTCCTTCCATGTATGCTTGCATGCCAGAAGAGGGCACCAGATCTCATTACAGATGGCTGTGAGCCACCATGTGGTTGCTGGGAACTGAACTCAGGACCTCTGGAAGAGCAGCCAGTGCTCTTAACCTCTGAGCCATCTCTCCAGCCCGACCTTGCTGTTTCTTAAACAGGAGACATTAATAAATTTGCAAGCCCTTAATCCCCGCACTCAGGAGGTAAAGGTGGGTGGATCTTTATGAGTTCAAGGCTAGTCTGGTCTACAGAGCAAGTTCAAGGACAGACAGGGCTACACAGAGAAATCCTGCCTTGAAAAACCAAACAACAACAAAAACCAAAAGCCCAATCAAACAACAATAACAAAATAATATACACTTTAGTGTTGTCTACATACTTCAGTGATGTCCTTTCTGTAGCCAAATCCACTGAGGCTCTCACACATTCTTGGTCCCATTTACACTGGACTTTATGCTCCATGAGAATGGCTCCCATCAACGCAACGCAACATAATAGATGCTCAAGAAAATTCTGCTGAGTGGAGATAAAAGAAGCTTTGCCCTTGACCCTCCCTGGTCCTCAGTGTGTGTGTGTGTGTGTGTGTGTGTGTGTGTGTGTGTGTGTGTGTGTGTCTGTCTGTCTGTCTGTCTGTCTGTCTGTGTGTCTATGTGTGTGTATGTGTATGTGTAGCTTCCAAGGCAGACTGAAGCCAAGGAACAAGAAAGAAGGATCCTGAGTCCTACATAAAGGAGGCTTGGGGACAGTCTAAGGACCTTCTGCTCCCCAAAAGCACCAGTCATGGTGATCTGTGTCTTAAACCCATGGCTGAGGACCGCAGCAAATCCTTCATGCTTTGAAAGTAAACACCACTATCAACTGCTTGTCAGTCAAGATGAAGGGAAAAGCCAGCATTCTTGAAGTAGGGGCAAAGCTGTCCCCAGAGAGCTGAAGTGGAAGGGGACGGACTTGCCAGGAAACATGGGGCCTCTGCAGATGTGTGCCAGCCTAGTTTACAAGTCAATTTCAATGTTTATAAACAGCTCAAATCTGCAGGGAAGGAACTGAGCAGATAAATATTCCAAGAGCTACCAAATCTGCTTCCTGGGATGGGCCCTGAAGTTTAACAATGATGTTGGCTGGGTGGAGAGTGGAGTGGGAAGGGTGGAGGGTGGATGGTGGAGGAGGAAGGGTGGAGGGTGGAGAGGAAAGGGTGGAGGCTAGGGGCGATGAAGGGTGGAGTGAGAAGGAGAGAAAGGTTCAGATGAGCTCTTCTCCAATTTTAAAATGCCCGTGGAGGAAATGGAATTGTGCTAGACGTCCATCAGCAGAGAGGTGGAGCATGAGAACGTGGCACACACACAATGGAATTTTATTCCGTTGTAAAAACAAAACTGTTAAATTTTTAGGAAAAACCTGAGGAAACTTCAACTCAGAAAGACAAATAAGTAATACATGTTCTCTCCCACTTGTAGCCCTTAGCTTCTAATTTAATGTAATTTTTTACAGGGCCAGCCAAAGGCCCTGTAAAACTAGAAAGAGGCCTAGGAGTTGGAGAAAGGGGGGTTTAAAGGGAGGAGGATGAGTTGGGCAAGAGAACACGTGAGACGTGAAATTAAAAGGGATATTAATAGGATTGAAGGATCCAGTGTGAGTGGGAGTAGGGTGGGGTGGGGGTGGGGGGAGTGGGAGAGAGGCAGGAGTGTAGACATCAGGGGGATGAAGTGGGAGAGGAATCATCCAGAACTAATGAATGTGCATGAAGAAATTTATTACTTTTTATACTAATTTAAAAACAAAGGTAAAAGTAAATACATAAAAATAGCATAATAAGCTGTAATGCAAATAAAATGCATATGAACCCCGTGAGGGCTTGTTAAATGAAGCTCCTGTTTGGTAAGTCTCATCAGGAGCTTCTGTGTGTCTAACAAGTGCCTGGCTGGACACTTGGAGAAGCCGCCCTCTCTGCCATGAAAGCATTACGTAGCCTGCAAAAGGGAAGGAGAAGAGCAAGCAAAGGGTTCCCCAGAAGGAGAAAGACTGGGCAGTGCTCCCCAGAAGGAGAAACACTGGGCAGTGTTTTCTTTTCATTCTCTAGTAGGTGTTCTAGGATCTTCGGCTTGTGAACTGAAATATCCACCAAGAAACAAAATAAAACAAACAAAAAAAATACATTTATGTTAAAGATTCTAAAAGGGGGATTAACTTTGGAGTGATGGTGGTGCACACCTTTAATCCCAGCACTCAGGAGGCAGAGACAGGTGAATCTCAGTGAGTTCAAGGGCAGCCTGGTCTTCAGAGTGAGTTCCAGGACAGCCAGGACTGTTACACAGAGAAACTGTCTTGAGAGAAAAAAAAAAAAAAAAGCAAAGAAAGGAAAGGGGAATTAACTGATATCAACCTCTGGTTTCAGAGAGCTGGCATGTTATAGGTCTGGAGTTAAAATATCTCGGGCTTTCTCTACTCTCCTTAACAGTCGTTCATTTCCTACCTCTGTGTCTGACCTAATTCTTTTTGGAAAGTACAAGCAGACCCTAGACTCTACCAACACAGAGGCTAAGAGTTGTCCTATGTTGTTTTACTTTGCTTTGACCCACCTATCTGATGTTCCCGCCAATTTTTTGTTTTGTTTAGAGTCTTGGTATTTTACTTTCTTTGTTTTGTTACTATAAAAACTTAGAGAAATTGTTACCACACTAGAACATGGCATTTGAGGCAACTTAAATTGTGTCCCTGGGCTGCCACAGTTATGGGTATCTGGCTTCAGAATAAACTATCTTTTATTCCCTTTTGAGGTGCGAGTTGTGTCTTTGCACCAATAGTCTCAACATAAGCTGTCTAGGAAAATAATTCTGGTTACGCTCGTTTACATCCTCAGCAAATATTAATCAAGGCTCTAATAAGGGCCACGTCTTGTTGCAAGTTTTGCAGTGTGGAAATGGGCGACCGTGATAAGGGCCTTTTTTAGAGTAGTTTACATCTCATATGGGAGGCAGAGAATCACACATACGCACATGTGCATCAAACAAGGTCATGGGTTAAAGGGTGACTTCTTGGGAAGAGGTGAAAAACAATCAGCCATACAAAGTTCTAGGTCTGTTTTCAGCATGAGGTGCACTCAGAGTTCATCAAAGAGTCCCATTTGAGCCCCCCTCCCACACACCCACTAATCTCCCCCAGATGGCAGCTGCCGCCTGCTTATCTCAGAACTCTGAGAGGTGGAAAGTTGCAGGCTGTCTGCCACATGACTGAACCCCATCAGAAAAGCACCAGGGCATTCATTAGAAAGCATTTGTATTGTGAGTCAAAAGGATGGGGAATTTGGGAAAGCATCTATGCTGGAAGATTGTATCTCTCCGGAGTACCAGCATGTGGGGAAAAGAAGGCAGGGATTTATCATGATCAAGGATTGTAAAAACCACTGTCTTGCACCAAATCCACATGCCAGCCTTTTCTCTACGCTGGGGTCCCTGTTAGCATTCAGGCATTATATTGTCCCCCCCCCATCACCTCACCCCGTCATCTGGCAGGATGCACTTGTCAGTATTCAGGTAAATACTTAGTCAGCCCCGGGTCCTATGGCCGGACATCACTACATAATCTAAGTACATGTGCTGCGTGGCTCCATAAGGCTCTGTATGCACACATAAAAGGCCCCCTTTAAGAGACAAGCTCCTCTCATTCCCTCTGTCTTTCCCGCTGCTCTTCTGAAGGCCTTTGCACTTCCTTCTCTCTGTCAGTCTCTTTGTGTCTTTTTTTGCCCCCTCACTCTGTCTGCCTCTGTCTCTCTCTGTTCCTCTCTCTTCTCTTGCACAGCCCCTATCCCCAGAGACTAGTCTCCCCCCATTTTCCACTCACTCTCTCCCAATAAAAACCTCTCCATGTGAGTGTTGTCTGCATGGCCTGTCCCTTACCCACCATGGTTGCCCGTTGGCTACAACCCACCAAGGTCCCTCTCACACCATATCATAACATTTGTGCTGAGACTCAATGACAGGCCCCCTCCTGGTGCCCGCCTTGAGGTGCGCCGGGATCCTGAAACCTTCAACTGAGTTACTCTTCCAACTAAGAGATCGCCGGACCCCTCCATCCAACACCAATATGATTGTCGAAGCCTTCCTTCTCCATCCAAAGTCAACATGATTGGTGAGTCCCTCCTTCTCCATCCAACACCTACATGATTGTCAAGCCCCTTTTTGTCCATCCAACACCAATATGATTGGCAAGGCTCTCCTTCATCCAACACTGACATGATTGGCGAGCCCCTCCTTCTTCATCTCTGGCTAGTTCCCATGAGTGAGGATTTTCTCCACCTCCGGCTAGTTCCCAAGAGTGAGTATTTCTCTCTCAACTGTGGTTTCTCACCTTTTGGCTCTGCCGGCAAGCCTGGGTACCCAGGCAACCATGTGTCTCTCAGGCTCAGAGCCCCTCTCAGCCCCTGTTCTTTTCTGATGATGTAGGGTACAGTGTGTGCCTACTCTTCATAGCCCTTGGACCTTGTGGTGGTGACCCAAGGCCAACCTGTGCTGCCTCGTGGGTCCTCGCTGAATTTCTGGGGCACTAGAGTTCAGCTTTTGGACCTTATTTCTCTGCCTCACTCATGGAAAATGTGCCTAAACTTACCCGCCTTTGCCTCAGTACCCCTCAGATATCAATCCATTTGGCAGCTTACTGGCACCCCATATTCCGGTATTTTACGTGGCCTTTACAACATTCAGTAGTTGGAAGGGGGTAACCTATTGCCCCAGGCTTTCTTTGTTATTTCTCCCTGTTCTCTTTGCCTATCTGTCTGCCTCTTGTTCCTGGCGTGTGAACTGGCTATGCTGGTATTCTCTCTCCCGCCCACTGGGCTGCCCACTGCAACACTGATCTTCCGACGCCTCCCACCGTGGCTTACTATGCTTTTATTTTCAATGGCAGGTCCCCCAATCCATGGCTGCTTCAATGCCACCCCTGTGTGGCTCAGCCTCCAGGGGGGGCAACTGGGACAGGGTACTTGCTATCAGGGTAAGGAGAGCCTCTAATCCAAGTTCTAAACTGGCTCCAGAGGCTGAGGAGGAAGCACCTGAGAATTCCCAGGGCGAGCCTCTCACGTGTTTCCACCCTGAAAGGCACCCACAGCCTAGCCCAGCCTCTGCCGCCGAAGCAGTTACATGATGCCAGGTTCCTTTCTGACCTCAACTATGGGGACAAGTTTACAATAAAATGCCTGGTCCCCTGTATGCTTTCAGAGTTAAGCTTAAAACAAGTAACTAGAAACAAAGGTTATCTGCTCAGATATACCTAATAGACAGACAGTCCTCAAGTGCTCAGAGATCTGCAAAATGTGGCATTTAAAATGTTTAATTAAAAAGATATTCATAATAGAGAAACAGGTAGCACCCCTGATTCCTCTAAAGAAGACGGGTGGAAACAGAGCCTCCACCCGGAACTTGCTTCAAAAGTGGCAGTGCTAGCCAGTGAACAAAACCTACCCTTCACCTCAGCTGCTGCTAAGACCCTTTTATGGCCGTGGACAAAACAGGACACTGGGGCATCGACTGCCTTGAGTTGCCTAGACAAAGGTAGCTGGTCTTCCTACAAACTCCTAATCCACAGGGTCTTCTGAGGCCTGACTGGCCTGTGCCTTCCAGCTGATGACTGATGTTGCCCTGAGGGACCGCCCCCCACTTCCAGCGATCATAGAGGACTCTGGGGAGTAGCTGTCTGGGTAGCTAGCAAGTGAGTCTCTGCCATTTTCAACTGCTAACTCAGGTAAAACTTATTCTTCTCAGAACTCTGACACTGTTTGACGACTAGGCTAGAGGTAGCTTTGTCAATTTAACAGCAGCAACCAATACTTCAGCTTCCTTCTCAATTCTCTGTGTAAAATTCAGGTCACAGGCCTCACTCTCCAGAGCTAATAGGAAGTCTAGACACAATTTACTTCATTGCCAGATTCAAAAAGAGATAAACTCACAAAGTAGTTTTCAGTATAATTTCTTACCATCCCTTTGTTTAAAGGAACTTACTTTACGGTGACTGCTCTCAGTGGTCAGCCACCTGTATCTCCTGTGATTTAGATACAAGGTGTTTTAAGGTGTAAAGTTTATGTGAGGCTCTACAAATGTTTCAGGGCCTAAAAACGTCACTTAAGGTGTGCAGATGCAACAACCTATGGAGGTCTGAGGATGAAAAGACTTAATTGCTAATAAAGAGAAAGTGATTTGAGATGTTTAAAAGAATGAAACACGATTCTCTCTCTCTCCTCTCTCTCTCTCTCTCTCTCTCTCTCTCTCTCTCTCTCTCTCTCTCTCTCTCTCTTTATGCCACTGTTATGTGAGGATTTCAAAAGTTCATAGTCTTAATATTAATTGAAGGAATTCTGATAAACTATTAACTTAGCTCTGGCAGAGTACTAAACACCACACTATACATTAGACAGTCACAGCTACAAGATCAGGATTTTAAATTCCCTTTGGTTGTTTTCTAACTATAAATTTAAAAGGTACCTTTCATTGTGCTAAAAACATCTGTCACAGTTTTCTTGATAGAAAAAGTGTTGGTGCTTTCAACCGGAATCATTTCTGGCAGGAGTACACTGCTGTTTCTCCAATGTGGATTGCAGTACAGATTATAAACAGTGGGAATGTTAAAGTGTCTAAAACTTATCTTTTCACGAACTCAAAGAACTCTTGTAAGTTCAAGGAAATCAACTAGGATACACTTTGAACACACCAGATGTACCCCTCAATTAAATACTGTCAATCAACAGCCTAAACCTCCCCACCTTTCCCTGGTCTTGACACTCCCCTCCTCTTTCCCCTAAACTTAAGCTTGTCCTCTGCTCTGTTAGCACCTCTCCAGGTCCAAGCCTTGCCAGATGGTTCCACAGAGCCTGTGAAACAACCAGATACCCCAGGACATTGTGGCCAGAGCCCCAGCTTTCTTAGGTCCCCAAGATTTCAACACCCATAAATCAACAGGGGGCAGTCTTGAGAACTCGGTGCCCTCATCTTCCGCTCCCAGTTGTCATCTCTAACTCATTTTTCATAATAAACAAAAGTTGGAATGTTAGCATTCAGGTATTATGCTGGCCTACCCTCATCACTTGGCAGGATGCCCTCGTCAGTACTCAGGCAAACACTTAGTCAGCCCAGGGTCCTACGGCTGTATATCACTATATAATCTATGCACTTGTGCTGCTGCATGGCTGCGTAAGGCTCTGTAAGGCTCTGTATACATGCACAAAAGACCTCCTCTAGGAGACAAGCTCTGCCCATTCCCTCTCTCTTTCCCGCCACACTCCTCCGAAGAGGCAGGCAGCCCTTGCACACCTCTCTCTCTCTCTCTCTCTCTCTCTCTCTCTCTCTCTCTCTCTCTCTCTCTCTGCCTCTCCTCTTCTGCAGCTCCTGTCCCCAGAGACTGGTCTTACCCCTCACATTTTTCATTCCCTCCCTCCTAGTAAAAGCCCCTCCATATGAGGACTCTCTGCATGGCGTGCCTGTCTCCCACCTGCTGTGGGACCCCTTGGCTACAACCTGCCAAGGTCTCTCTCGCGCCTTATCACAACAGTCCCTTTCTACAGATTGGTATGTGGAGGACTGCTTTGATTTCACAAGACTCTTGACTTTATTACAGACTGGGTGCCTTGTTCTCATAGTACAACAGGCTGTCAGTGCAAAGGTGCTAACCAGAGAAAGAACTTGACAGGTTCAAAGGACAGATGGCTAAAGAATTAGCCAGTGGTTGAATTATGTTGAGGGGTTTTTATGTGTGTGAGAACGCATGTGAGTGTGTGCATGTGTGTGTTAGTGAACATGTGTATGTTAGGGGTGCACATATATGTGTTGGGGTGAGCATGTATATGTTAGGGGTACATGTGTGCCTTGGGGTGCACTTGTGTGTGGGTACAGGTGCCTGTGTGTGTGGAGGCTGGAGGGTTATCAACCTTGTTTTGTGAAGCAGGGTTTCTCATAGGCCTGGAGCTCACCAGGTAGGCTGCTTAGCTGGCCAGAAAGCCCCAGGGATCAACCTCCTCAGGCTGAAATGATAAGCACAGCAGGGACTGGGGGATTTATGGGAATTACGTGGTTTCTATGGGATCAAACGTAGGTCCTCATGCTTGCAAGGCAAGCCCTTTACTAACTGAGCTACCTCTCTAGCCTGGGACTCGAGCATTTAAAAAACCATTCTGGTCAATTTTAAAGCTTCAAGTAGTAATGCAAACAGACATATGCAACTCCTGCAACAGGAGGAAAATGATAGCACTTAGGAAATAGCTTCGCTGAATGCTAAAATCCAGTATCTATATAATAAATACAGAAGTTAAAGGAATAAGTTCAAGAATGTCCATGGAAGTACTCAGACAAATCCAGAAGATGTTGGGACTACACTCTTCTCTTTCCAATAGGTCAATGGTATGTGTATATAAAGGCAGTGGTGGTTTGGGTTAAAAGAGAGTTAAAAGACACAGCAATCAACTTTATTCAATATGTGGATTTTAGTTGGATCATGGATATAACAAAACATCTCTAAGAGATTTGGGGGACAACTGAAAATTCTTTAAAATGAAAACAGGTTCTAAGGTGACAATAAGAAATTATTTTAATTACACTAGATGCCATGATTGCATTGTGATTGATGAGGCCAAGGTTCTTGTGACTCAGAGATGAACACTGAACAATTTGGTATTGAAAACTCATGATGCTGAAAATTTCTAATGAACTGTTTCTAATGAATAGAATACAGCAAGGAGGCTAGGATGTCACCTCTGAGATTAGTTTATTTGGCCACCCATGCACACACACACACACACACACACACACACACACACACACACACAGAGAGAGAGAGAGAGAGAGAGAGAGAGAGAGAGAGAGAGAGACTGTCTCACCCCACCATTCTTTTTCTGGCTCTTTTCAGAACTCACTACAAATCTCATCACCATCTATCTTAGACTCAGCGGAGCCACACCTGGTTGCCAAGCCATAGATACTATGAGAAAATAAATGCGTGCTGTTTGGGTTTCTTATGATTTTTTTTAACTGGTAGTAATTATACATGTATTTGAAGCTGTTAAGCCTTAGCCTGATTTGTTATGCAGCAATAAGCAACTGATACATCGTTGTGTAGTTTACATCTATTCACATAGCTAACCCACTGTTAAGGGACATTCAAGCCATTGTTCCAATGAGTAATGATGCAATAGACTTCCTAATCCCATTTTAAGAAAGCATTCTTAAAGTGTTCTTAAGGCTTCAGGGTTGTAAGAATTCCCAAACTAACCTCCAGATAATTTTCCAATTTATACCTCTGTCAATGTTGCTTTCTTTAAAGTACTGTAAAGAAGTAAGCTATGAAAAGTAGTTTAAATAAAAATAAATACATTGCAGAGAACACTTTATCAATTATTGAGCAGTAACAACTCGATGTGGGATTCCCCTCTATATGCTGTGAATATCATTGGTTAGTAAAGAATCTTCTTTGGGCCTATTGCAGCACAGAATAGGGCAAGGTAGGAATTCCAAGAAGATAGTGGAGGACAGAGTAGGCAAAGTCAAAGAGAAGCCATGTAGCTGTCACAAGGGACAGACGCCAGATGGAACCTTACTGGTAGGCCACAACCTTGTGACAATACACAGATGAACAGAAATGGGTTAATTTAAGATATAAGAGCTAGCTAACAATATACTTAAATGATTAACCAAGCAGTGTTTTAATTAATGCAGTGTCTGTGTGGTTATTTCAGGACTGGGTGGCCAGTAAACAAACAAGCAGCCTCTGCCTTCAACAACGTTTCCTATTTTACTAATGAAATGTTTTCATTGGTACTTTATTATTCATTAGAATAATAAACTGGGCATTTCTCATTTGCTTGTCTTTATTTGAAATGTTGTGAGAACTGCCCATTTCTGTGTTTTCATCAGTTTTCTTCCTTTTCTTTCTCTCTTTGTTCTTTTTCTATCTTTACCCTGTATTTTGACTACTCTGCTTCTCTTTCTTCAGTGAGCATTATTTGTGTGTGTTTGTGTGAATGAGAGTACATATGTATATGTGGTGCATGTATGAGTATGTTTGTATGCATTTGGATGTGAGGTGACAACTGAGTGTCATTGTTCAGGTGCAGTCCTTTCTTATTGGTAAAGGCTGTCTCTTTTCTTATGGTTTCTTTCTCTTTCTTTCTAAAGGATAGGATCTCTGATAGGCAGAGAGATGGGCAAGGGGCCTCAGACAGATAATAAAGATGGTGAATTTTTTTACCTCTCTCTCATCCCCTTGACCTGACACTAGCCCAACAGCTCCTTCCCTTCCCAGCAGGGCCCCTGATGGCAGACTCACCTGGTAAGTTCAAGGCTGACCCCGGACAGCCATTTTTACTCCAAGATGTGAGCCTATCAGATTCCCTCTCTTTCTTTAAACTGTCCAACCCTAAATTAGGAGAAGAAGATCCATAATCCCTTCCTGTTGTTCACCATCACCCATGATCCATCTGGGTAGTTCTGAACAGTTTGTGATTCCAGGTTTTAAATAGTTTGCCAATTTTCGGTTTCTACATACTTTATCATCCACACATGATTTTTTATTTATATCATTTTCATTCCTTTCTCTGTTAAACAGTTATGGTGAGATACCCATATTTTATAAGCTTCTTCCCCCTTTTCCTTCTTTTGGCTCATGAATTTTTGTCTTGGAAATATAAGAGTAGAATGTTCATACATTTAAGTTTAGTTCTGTAATGTCAGGATTTTCTTTAAAAAGGTAAAAAATAGCCTTGGGGGAAACAGGTAGCTCTTCTTTGTCAGTAGCAGTAATGCCTTACATCTGGCATGTGTGTGGAAAACACTTTCCTCCCACCTTGTAATTTATCTTTAGACTCAGTTCAGGTTGTTTTCTTTCTTTCATATGTGATTTTTAAATTTTCTCTGTGCTAACCTGATTGGGTTTCCATCATTTCTGAAAAGAGGTCCTTCCTCAAAGACGATAATGAAGATGATGGCAAAGATGGGAGAAAGATAAAAGGGAAATTGAAATCATGTACTTCCTGTTCTGTGTGCCAGTCTCTGTTCTAATGAAGTGTATGTTACTCGATTAATCCTTGAGTCACTCTTGTCCACACTGAACTGTTTCACAGATGAGGAAACTGAGGCCTAAAAGGAAGGAACTTGTTCAACTATTCAAGCTACACTCTTTCATGCCCCCTTGTTTATCCACACCCACACACCCACAACCACACTCCCCACATACACACACCCCTCCCACCCACACCCCTTTCCATACTCCCATACTTACCCACAACCCTTCCCACAAACCCACCCACTCCCCTTCCTGTCTATACACATCCACACACCTACACACACTCCCACCCATAACTACACCCACATCCTCCCTCTCACACGCCTTCCCACATCCCCATCCACACCCACCCACTTTCTCTCCCACATACCCCCATACACAAACTGACAAAGTCTATGCTTGACAACAGTTCCTCTATGATTTTATGGCAACTTAGTCTTGTGACAACAAAGCCAAATCCATTTCTTGGGCACCAAGGGTGATTATAATGTGTTTTCATTACCAAGGAAACTGTTGAGTCCACAGAAAAATGGAACCACAAAATGATTAAGGGTACACAAAGAGGCAGAAATGGAAATGCTTACTGGGAACCAGCCCCTCTTGGAGCCATGATTGAGGCAAGCCCAGAAGTGTGTCTTTTAGATTGGCTCACATCCTGTACCAATTAAGTGTTTGGGGAAGCCGACAATGGCTTCCTGGTGTGGAAATCACTTTGAAACACGTTGGGTGGTAGTTAAAGCCATTACTCCCACTTGGGCTTCAAGGACAACTACAAAGAAAATATTTGGTAAATTGTACAAGAAGCATGGATTTGCTAACCCCTCGGTGAGCCTAAACCAGCCTAGCAATTGCTTTAACACTGTACTTCCTATATTGAATAATACTCATGGGGGAGTCAGAAAACAACTCTCACCTCAGAAAGACAACACACAGGGCTACTTAACAGCCACGGGGTTCTGCACCTCACATGGCTGCTGAGTGAAAAGCTTGGCTCTTTCCTTGGACAAGGAGTGTTTACTTCCTTCTTCTCGCTGAGGGGTGCAAATGAGCTTGTACTTTTGCTGGATCTTTCTGTACCAAAGAGCAGCCTGGAAGGACACAGCCAAGGCATTTCTAACAGCTTCCAAACCTGACTCAAAAAGAGCAAGTGAAAAGGAGGCTGTCCTAGCTAACTGGAAAATGACTTTATCTTTAGTCCCGAGCAGCCTTCGACTTCTAATGGTTAGTTTTTGTGGCAGAATAGTCTAGAGGAAGAAGAACTAGTCTACGAGGACCAATTCTCTCTTCTTCCGTGAGCTCCCATGAAGCATAAGGTCCTGTTTGCTTTGCTTCCTGTGAGGAGGCTGTTAGGGCGAAGGCCATTATGTCAGGACTCCGGCTCTGGCTCCAGCGTTGTGCTGTTCCTCAGCTTTATGTTTTAGACACAGTGACTTTGGAGCTCACTTACACTGACTGAGTCAGATAGTGAGTATGAGTCAGCTCAATTCCCTCATCTTTAAAATGGGAATAAAAAGAGCAGATCTGGCTGAAAGGTATCATGAGGACGTCATAAGAGTTTAGTAAAGCCTGTAGAATTTTGGGTTTGGGGCACATGGCATCCCCTGGAATCAGAATAAACCCTGGTCTGTCATATACTGTATGGGTCATTGTCAGGATCTCCATAGAGAGAGAACCAACAATATTGAGATACACAAACGGCGTCATCCATACTTAGAGCTGTATCTGTCTCTTGGAGAGAAGCTGTGTCTGCAAATGTTGAATTGCTCTTTATACTTTCAGAGATGTTGAGGTGAGAATGTTCAAAGTCTAGAGCTTACAATTTACCTTTGGGCAATTTTTAGGCCCTTGTTCACCTCTGTGTTGGACCTGATATCCTATAACTAACAGATGAAAACACATGGACTGTCTTAATGAAGTCATGGCTACTCTAAACCAAAAGTCATCAGATAGCATCAGCCTACAGCTGAAATTTCGCCAGTTTGTTGTAACTGCTCACTTACGACATCCTCCAGTGTATTTGAGAAGCACAATGATTAGTGACTTTCTCTGTTACTATAAAAGCTTCATGAAACAGCTTCTATCTTGTAACATGTCCTAGGTCATGCCACTCTAGTTGACTCCAGAATAAACTCTCTTATCTCTCTTAAGGTGAGAGTTGTATGTTTGCACTGATATATGCTACATATATGTATCTGAGTTGCTCCATGACAATTGTTTATAGCAATGAAGAGGAAGGAGAATTACTCACAGTCAGGTCTGGCAATTGCAAGTCTGCATGGCAGGAGGGATGGGCAGCTAGAGCAACAGTATGGAGGTAATGTTGCCTCCTGAGTCTGGAGGCAGAATTCCTAATTTTATGGTGAACTATGGTCTTTTTCTCTAAATGTCTTCAGCTGATTAAATAAAACCTAATGGAGGTTAATCTGCTTTACTCCAAGAGTTTGGATTTAAATGTTATTATACATATTTTAAAAACAACCTTCATGGGGCTGGGGAGATGGCTCAGTGTGCTAAGATGGCACTGACTACTTTTTCCAGAGGTGCTAAGTTCAATTCCCAACAACCACATGGTGGCTCACAACCATCTGTAATGATGCCCTCTTCTGGTGTGCAGGCAGAACACTGTATACATAATAAATAAATCTTTAAAAAAATACCTTCATAGCAACATTGAGACTGTTTGACCACAAATCAGATCTTTTAGTCTACTCAAAATTAACACGAAATTAACCTACTACAAGCTGGGCAGTCATGGCACACGCCTTTAATCCTCGAATTCAGGAAACAGAGGCAGGCAGACCTCCAAGTTCAAAACCAGCCTAGTTTACAGAATTCGTTCCAGGACAGCCAAGGCTACACAGAGAAACCCTGTCTCAGGGGAAAAAAAGTCAGTCTACTGTTGTACTGTTCTGTCAGTATGACATGGCTGGAGTCACTAGGAAGAAAGACTCTTACTTTGGGAAATTGCCTCCATCACAAAAGCACGTTGTACATGTCTGTGGGGTGCTTTTTTGATCAATGATTGATGTGGGAAGGTCCAAAACTCCTGGTCAGTATAAGAACAGAGAACTGAGGAAGCCAGTACATAATATACTTTCATGGTCTCCATTTGAGTCCCTGCCTCAACTTTCCGCCTTGGCATCCCTCCACGGCAGAGTGTAATCTATAAGCCAAATCAGTCCTCTCCTCCCCAAGTTGGTTTTGCCCACTGTAACAGGAGACAAATGAGGATGGCTGCGGATCTCTTTTCTTTCTGCTCCTATGAAAAACACCACAATCAAAAACAACTCAAGGGAGGAAAGGTTTCAGTGCATCTTCCACTTTGGGTCACCATCCATTACTGAGGGGCATCAGGGCAAGAACTCACGGCAGGAACCCAGGTCAGAGACTGTGAAGGAACACCGCTTGCTGGCTTTCTCCTTGGCTCTTCGCTAGATTTCTTTTATGCAGCCCAGGACCACCTGAGGAATGGTGCCACCCACATAGGGTGGGCCCTCCTATGCCAATTAATAATCAAGATAAACTATTCGCAGACGTGCCCACACACCCACCTGATCTGGGTAGTCATTAAATGAGGTTCGTCCTCTCAGATAACTTTAAGGGCTGTGCTAAGTAACAGTTAAGGTTAACAAGGGCAGCTGCAGTTGGAATCTTTGTGCCGCTGCTGCTGCTACTGCTGCAGCTACCGCTGTCACTACTGCTGCAGCTGCTGCCGCCGAATTTGTGTATAGAGACCTTCACCTCCAAAGAGGCCCTGTTAGGAGTTTGGATTCCTGGAAAGTAATTAGGCCTTGGGGGCAAAGCCCTGATGAATAGTATTAATGACCTTATAAAAGCAAGAGAGACCCCCCATCTTTCTGTTGTATGGAGTTTGAATGAGGAGAATCTCTCAGTGTCTTGATCCCCAACTTCCCAATCTCTAGAACTAAGGAACATATTTCTGTAATATACACATACACCCAGTCTATGGTGTTTGTTTTGTTATGACATTTCAGATGGGCTGAGACACGCTCCATAGTTATGGTTCCAATTATTCTTTTTTTTTTTTTTTTTT
>NW_026067996.1:2685373-2885035 GCF_014885135.2 Alexandromys fortis
GAGAGAGAGAGAGAGAGAGAGAGAGAGAGAGAGAGAGAGAGAGAGAAAAGTAACTACAATCTTAAAAACAAAAAATACAAATAAAAAAACTTAACCAATGTATTAACTCCAAATATGTTCCTTCCTGGTGAAGAAATAAAAATAACATTAAAACATACCAAGATGTGTCACTAACCCTGTAACAGCACCTAATAAAAATGACTTTGAGGATCTACCAAAGAATTCAAAAGAATGATTAAAAGTATATTCAAACAATGCAAAGGAGATATAACTATACTCTCGGAGATCATGACTAAAATGAAGATGTTGGTCCAGAACATGGAAATAGAGATAGGACTGCGGAAGAAAATTCAAACTGATATGATACTGGAAATGAAAACTCAACAAGCCAAATAAAAACCTCAGTGGAAGGCCTTGCTATGCTGTATTTTCTTTTGCATCCAGTTTAAGAATTTTAAATTTTTTCTTTCTTGATTTTTTTCCCCCATGACTCAATTATCTTCCAGTGGTGACATGTTTCATTTTCCTGAGTCTGAGTCTAGAGTTAGCAGTGTTGCTGATGTCCCACTGTAGTATACTATGGTCAGCTAGTAACACATTTTACATCATTAACAAAGGCAGCAGAAACCAATGTAACACACCTTTACACAGATAAGTAATATTCCTCATCATAAATACATCTTTACATAGTTAAATATTCCATAACAACAAAGGGATACAAATAGGAAAGGAAGAAGCCAAAGTATCTTTATTTGAAGGTGATATGCTTATATACATAAAAGATCCCAATGGACTCCACCAGAAAACTCCTATAGCTGATGAAAACACTCATCAAAGTAGCAGGGTATATAATGAATATGTACAAATCAGTAGCCTTTCTATATGCCAAGATCAGAGAAAGAAATCAGGAATACAATCCATCACAATAGCCTCAAAAAAATAATCCTAGAAAACCAATCTAACCAAGGAAGTGAAAGATTTGTCTTATAAAACTTCAAGACACTGAAAAAAAGAAGTTGAAGTACCAGAGGATGAACAGATCTCCCATGCTCATGGATTGGTAGGATCAATATTCTGAAATGCCAACGTTTTACCAAAGCAGCCTACAGATTCAATATAATCCTCATCAGAATTTCAATGCAATCCTTCACAGAAATTTCAAAAACAATATTAATATTCATGTGGAAGCACAGAAGACCCAAGATAGCAAGAAGAATACTGAAGAATAAAAGCACTGCTGAAAATATCACTGTGCCTTATTCCAGGTTCTATTACAGAACTATAGCAGTAAAAACATCATGATACTGACACAAAAACAGATACATGGACCAGAGGAGAAAAGTCCAAGGACCCAGATATAAGTTAATGCAACTACAGTTACCTGTTTTTAACAAAGACTAAAAAAAAACATATATTAGAGAAAAGGCAGCATCTTCAATAAATGGTGTTGATAAAACTGGATATCTATGTGTAGAAAATGAAACCTGATTCTTCTCTCTCTGCACATAAATCACTTCCAAGAGGATCAATTTCAGTGTTAGACTTGGAACTTGGAAATGTCTAGAAGAAAGAGTACACTTCAGAATATAGACTACATGAATAGGCCTCTAGTACCCAGGAAGTAAGACAACAGTCATCAAGCAGGACTTCATAAAATTCAAAAAGTGTCTGTGCTGCAAAGGAAAACTTTTAATCAACCAAAGAGGCAGCCTTCAGGGTAGCGAAAGTTTGCACCTATACATCAGACTGAGGGTTAGTGTCTATAAAATACAAAGAAGTGAAAAAGCTAAGCTTTTAAGAAAACAAACAACCCAATCAAACTGTGGGCTATGGGGCTAGGTGTGGTAGCATATGCCTTGATCTCAGCACTCAGGAGACAGAGATGGGGGTATCTCTATGAGTTTGAAGCCAGCCTGGTCTACAAATTGAGTTCCTGGCATGCCAGGGGTACATAATAAATGAATCTTGAAAAAAAAAAAAAAACAAGTGGAGTACATAAATGAACAGAAAGTTCTCAGAAGAAATATTTTTAAAAGCATTCACCATCTTTAGCCACTAGGGAGATGCAAAGTAGAACTACCTTGAGATTTCATCTTATCCCCAGTCAGAGTGGCTAAGTTAAGAGAACAAAAGGCAACCAACAGTAAGTACTAATACAGGGCTATGGGGTGTGGGGAATACTTGAACAATGTTGATAGGGGTGTAAACAGGTGGGAATCAGTATGGTCATTCCCCAGAAAGCTAGAAATACATCTTTCATATGACACAATTCTACCTCTCCTGGGCATCTACCAAAAGGACTTCTTACCACGAAGACACCTGTTCATCCATCTTCATAGCTGCTCTATTCACAATAGCTACGGCAGATGAAGAATAGATAATGAAAATGTAGACAACAGACAATTTATTTAGCTGTAAAAAAATTAAATGATGAAGTTTCATTATAGATGGAGCTAGACATTATCATGAGTGAGTAACCCTAGAAGACAAATGTCACATATTATCATTCATATGCAGATCTTAGCAGCGAATCTTCTGACTCTTGTGTTTAATTTGAAGTACACATAGAATCAAGGGAGCTAGAAAGGGACGATTAGAGGGGAGATAGAGGAAAGATCCCAGGGAGCCCAGAGAGTAGAACACAGGTGACTGGAGGGGAAGAGGGAATAACGAGAAGGGAGGCTTACTTGAAAAAGAGATGGGAGGGCACAGCAGAGGAGAGTGCTGGAAGAGGTATAGCCAACTTTAAGGGTATTTGAAATGCCATATGGAAGTCCAATATTTTATGTTTCACACACATAGATTTGTATACAAGAGTTTAATTGGAGTTACCCTACACAAGGGATTGTTTCAACCTAGAAGCTATAGGTTGCTAAATAAAAAGCCTGGTGCCATGTGTGGACTACCACTACTTTAGTTGCTTATCAGAGGTGTCCCAGAGATCTCCCAGACAACACAGGACACTTTACAGTTTATGGTTACCCACCAGAACCTGATGGTAAGACCCTGTTGCTGAAGACACCATATTTATTGGCCACAGGGCATGGAGGAAACAGTCAACTGGGTGAAGAGGAAGCACACAGACTGGGAGAGAATCTTTGCCAGCTACTCATCTGAGAAATGATTAATATTCAGAATATATAAAGAACTCAAAACATAGAGAATAAAAACAACAACAACAAAAATACAAACCAAAAAACCCATAAATCCCAACAGTGACCCATTTCAAAAAATGGGCTTAGAAGCTGAACAGAGAGTTCTCAAAAGAAGAAAAAAAAATGTTCTTTGTCCCTAGCAATTAGGGAAATGAAAATTAAAGCAATTTTGAAGTTTTATCTTATCCCCATTAGAATGGCAAAGATAGCCAAACAGCTAACAACCAATACTGATGTGGATGTGGGGACAGAGGAAACAGCCCTCAGTCACATATCTGGGCATTGCAGACTGGTATAACCACTATGAAAATCAGCATGGAGAATGCTCAAAAACCTAGATATAAATCTACAGTACAACCTGGATCTACCACTCCTCGGCATATGCCCAAAGGACTCAACACCCTGCTCTACAGATAGTTGCTTGGCCATGCTCATTGCTGTTCCCATCAAAGAAATGGAAACCACCTCAATGTCCTCAGCCACCAAGCAGATGATGAAAATGTCGTCCACATACTAGTGAACACTCTTCAGCGGTAAAGAGAAACAAAAACATGGCCTTTGAGGGCAAGAGGATTTAACTAGAAAATATCTTGTTGAATGAGGTAATCCAGACCCAGAAAGACAAACATCACCTGTTCTCTCTCATCAGAGCCTACTAGCTCCAAAATTTCAGATGTGAGTATATATCCTAAAGCAACTGCAGAGAGAGAGAGACCAGGAAAGTAGAAAAGGGACTGTTTCCAGAGTAGTGGGGGGATGGAGGAGCAATAGAAAGGGGAGAACAGTAGGGTTCAACTATCTGATCAGAGAAACGAGAAAAAAAAGAGGGGATCTAACTAGGGAGGGAGGGAGGAAATACAGAAGAAGGAGAGAGGAGGGTAAAATAATAAGGATGTCTGAAAAGGCTACAGGGAATCACATGATTAACCATCTATCTAAATAACCACTATGATACAAAAAGTTGATTACATATACAGGAGAGGTTGATAGCCATTTGGGCAAGAAACTTCTCTTGCCTGGACTGTTGCATAAACTGAACACAAAGAACCTGCAGAATGAGGACTGCTGAACTTGCCTAAAGGTAAGATGGTCTTTCGGGGTTCCTGATTCATGAAAGAGTCTGCAAGACATTCTGCAGGACACAGCAGATAGTGACTGAACTGCCTTTGAAATTTCTTGCCTCATGAAAATTTCTACTGGATACTATGGGCCTGTAGGCCAAAGATGGATGTTCCAACAGTACAGAGGAACTTTGGGTGACTGCCCAGGCAGTGAGATGTCTCTGTCATTTCTAGAGTTTGGAAGTTGCTTATTTCTTGTTTGCTTAGGTAATATTATATCCTTCTGGAGTCTTTGATGGAGTTAAAGAATATATAGATAGTTATAGTTTTCCTTAGTTATGATAAAAGATAAAGTAGATGTAAATATTGTAACTGTAATTCTTACTTGATAACTGTTTTGTTATATATAATTTTGATATGTTAAAGTTAAAGCCTTCCTTTTTTGTTTAAATAGAAGGGGAAATGATGGAGGAAGGTCATTTGGTTAATAAAGAAACTGCCTTGGCCCATTTGATAGGCCAGCCTTTAGGTGGGTGGAGTAGACAGAACAGAATGCTGGGAGGAAGAGGGAAGTGAGACAATCACCATGCCTCTCCTCTCTGGGGCAGCCGCGATGAAGCTCCAGCTCAAGATGGACATACACTAGAATCTTCCTGGTAAGACACCACCTCGTGGTGCTACACAGATTACTAAATATGGGTTAAGCAATATATGAGTGTTAGCCAAGAAGAGGCTAGATATAATGGGCCAGGCAGTGTTTAAATGAATATAGTTTGTGTGTTGTTATTTCGGGGCATAAGCTAGCCAGGCAGCCAGGAGCCGGGCAGGACAAAAAGCAGGCTTGCTGCTCCTTCTACATACATGAGAAGCCTCTTTTGAACTATTGGTAAGGGTTGTCTAAGGGACTCCAAAAAACTTACAAACTATTGATATTTCCCTTGGTTGCCCCACAGAGGTGGAAGGTAATTCCCTATTGCTGAAGACACCATGCACTTCAGACACAGGGACCAGAGGCCCCTGACCTGGAACTGACCTGAATGCCTTCTCCCCGAGCACTCACTCATGGCACCAGAAGGCACCACACAAGCTTCCAAAGGAGGGACCAACCAATAGTCATTCCCAGCTACGGTGCCTATGAGCCGTGACAATGACCATCACAGCACAATAACCCAAGGGTACAGTAGTTTTGTGCAGGCCTTGGTGGAAAGCAAGAGCTCTCTGATTGGACTTGACACCTGCTTAACAAGGCAGAGTCTTGGCTAGCATCCATGGACGGTGAAGTCATGTCTCTCGGAGGAGAACCTACAACCACCACTTCACTGATTCAACACAATCCCTCACTACATTCTAAATACTTGTCCTTATACCCAAAGAGAAGTAAAGCTCTCACTCATCAAGGAACCTCTTTGCAACAGATTGATGCCATTACAGAAAATCCCAAGCAACCAAAATGCAGTGTTGTAGAGCCCAGTCCCAATGATTATATCTACAAAACATTCCCTCACCTAAGGCTCAGGGAACATTGAAGAAGAGGGATGGAAAGACAAAAAGAGCCAGAGGACCAGAGAGTTGGCTGTGAGACTGTGTCTCCAAGGAATGTCAAAAGCTACATCCATAAAATCTCATTAACATGACTACCTAGGCACAAACTGAACAAGATAACACCACCAGACATGTCAGAGTGGATGGGGCAAGACCACGAAACCTCAACCTTAGCTGGTTATGCAATACCAAAAGGTGAGCCCTGAAAACAGACAGACAAGTAACATCATACAGACTGAGAAAGTTATATTTATACATGTATCCACAATTAATGACAAAAGAGGCCATGAACTTGAAAGAGAGCAAGGAGGAGTATATGGGAGGTGTGGTGGTTTGAAAGAAAATGGCCCTGTTGTGGGATATTTGATGGTGCTGTGAAACTTAGAGACTGTGTTAATAAAATTAACCTTGGATTGGGAGTGGGGCCAGTTACTAGTTGACAGGAATTAGCCATAGAAAAGATAGAGAAGCCAGGAATACCAATAGAGAAACTCAGAGGAAAGAGTAGAATTTTTTTTTTTTTTGGTTTGGGATGTGTGGAGAGATGCTCTCTTGCTGGGTCTCTGACCAAAACAAAGGTCAGATGGTTGCTTCTTCAGGTTTTCATCCCAATATCTGACTCCTGAATCTTTATTGGTTAATAGAACAACTCAGATAAAAATAAAGGCACCCAAAAGGAGTGGCGTTAATGGGAGGCATGACCTTGTTGGAGGAAGTGTAGTTTTGTTGGAGGAAGTGTGACACTGTGGAGGTGGGCTTTAAGGGTTATATATGCTCAAGCCACACCCAGTGAGACAGACGTAGGACTCTCAGCTCCTGCACCATGTCTGCCTGCATACCACGTCACACCATGATGACAGTGGACTAAACCTCTGAAGTGGAAGCCACCACAATGAAATGTTCTTGCTTTAGAAGAGTTGCCATGGTGATGGTGTCTCTTCACAGTAATAGAAACCCTAAGATAAAAGGGTATGGAGAGAGGAAAGGGATGGGAGAAATGATGAAATTATATTATAATCTCAAAAATATAGGAATAAAAACCTAGAGACATTTGTAATTGAACATTAATCAAGAGTCTAGAAGCCAAGAGAACCATACATGGTTTGGATGTGGTCACAATATTTATTTATAATATGTTTCACATATATTAACAATAGAGGAGGACACTTGTTCATATACCGAGTATACCGTGCTCTGGTATTTCTGTGGAGTTGGAGAATACTGTCAGGGTTTTCCTAGTCTCATTGGTCTCGGAATGCTTGGGCAGGCTTTCTCAAGCAAAGTGTCTTGTGACCACTGCTTCAGCACTTCCATTTCTGAAAGAAGTAACAAAAGGCGGATTGGCAGAAGCGCAGAAAGACTTGGGCATCTTACATGCCAGTTCATGTCTCACACCGACGCTGAAGACCACAGGAAACCCGGCAGGGTATTAGGCTCCCAGCCTGCGGGGAAGTCATCTCATTGGCCAAAGTTTTCATGTAAAAGGTGGTCGATCTCCACGGCTCAGAATCTGCTCCTGTAGCTCTCTGAGTGTGCTCAGGGGTGCTGAAGGCCATCAGTAAGGCCGAGGGCTGGGAAGCCTACGATCCCGCTGTTTGACTTTTGTCTCGATGCTGGTAAACTTGGGCGTCTTTGAGGATATCTTGACAAAACAGCAGGAGATGCCCCCTTTCCCAGTGTCACTCTGTAACGAAGCTATTGGTGGACCCTCCCAGTGATGGCGAGGAGTCCAGGGCACCATGGACCGGAGTAAAGCATATTCCCAACAGCAGCAGGAAGAAACGAGTTCGGCTACTATCCAAAAACGGCAGTTTTCTAAAAATAAGTATAAATAGTGGATCTTACCCGAGCCAAGTAATTTTATCCCTTGGGAATTGTCTTTCTGTTACTCCCTTTTAGTAAGTGTTTTTATTTTTTTTTACTCTGAAGATTACTTTAAAAAACATATAATATTAGCACCAAGGCAGCGTATTTTTCCCCGAGATCTCATGAAACGGAATAGATACTATAGTTAGCAGTTGGTACAATCTGTGATGTTGCTAACTCGCTCATTGGCTAATGAAACGTTCCCACAATTGCCAAAAATACCCTTATTCAACTCACATAGCACCTCGATGACAGTTAGGTTGTTAAAAAAAATAATAATTACAATTCTCAAAAGGTAACAGTCAAACACATTTTCAGGTAACAAGTAAACAACAGTGTACCGTGATAATGAAGGGTCACCTTGTCATATACTACATATAATGTAGAGTACGTAAAATGCAGTGGTATGACTGCAAGGGAGGACGTCATGCATAGGCAGTCGCAATAAAAATCATTTTACGTACAAAAATATTACATCACAATAAATAATTTCAAACATAAATATTAAACTTTACATCATCAGGGTATTCCACGGGTTGAGTATCCCTCACTGAAATGCTTGAGACCGTCAGTGTATACTTCAGACACTTCGAAGACTTGGGGATGTTTTCATATACAAAGTGAGATATCTTGGGGATGGGACTCAAATCTGAATATGGTATTCACTCATGCTTCCTTCTTTTAAGTGGAGTTGGGGTTCACTAGGAGATTTTTTTTTTTAGTATAGATTTTAAGCAGTAGGGTACTCAGGAAGAGGGCAACACATGCCCAAGAATGTGGGCTATGGGCCTATGCACCTTTACATGTATGACAGAAACGTGATTTTGCATGGCACTTCAACGAATTTTGTGTATGAAACAAAGTTTCATAGCATGAAATTTTCCATTTGAGGTCTCATGCTGGTACTCAAAAGGTTTCAGAATTCAGACTTTAAATTTTTGGATAAGGGATGCTCAACCTGTATATATGCATATGTACACACATATACACACACATTCACACACACAAGCAGACAGGTCTGTACGCACGCACACAGATGCACCCAAATTTAAGGTGGAGGTATTGAATTACTATCCTTCATCCATTCCATAATGGCTTCCTCTTCAGAGCCCCTGGGGGGAAAAAAAAAAACAAGTCAGGAGTTACAAACTTCCTACACCAAAGACTGGAGGTCAAGAAAAGGCGAATCAGCTACTTCCACATGAAGAATTATAAAGCGTCGCTTAGGATCTTCTCCAGGTTAGAAAGTGAATTCCTATTTATTTGGTCATCTCTTTACTTATTTCTTTTCCATAAGCAACACAGAAGTGGGCTGGAGAGGTAGCTCCATAGTGGGGTGTCTGTCTAGTCGTGTGAGGTCCTGGGTTTGACCTCCAGAACCACAAAAGGAGAGCTGTGGTGATATTTTGTTTGTGATCTAACAAATAAAGCTTGCCTGAAGATCAGTGTGCAGAGCTAAGACTCTAGTCAGCTAGAGAGGCCCGGCAGTGGTGGCACACACTTTTAATCCCAGCACTCGGGTGACCGGCCCAAGGATCTCTGTAAATTCAAAGCCACCCTAGGCTACATGAAAGTGATTTGGTCTAAAAGAGAAACAGAACCAGGCAGTGGTGGCTCACCACCTTTAATCCCAGCATTAGCAGGATGGAGACAGGCAGGGGCATGGCTGGGTGGAGAGAGAGGAATGTAAGGCAGGAGGAGACAGCAGCTAGTGGCATTCAGTCTGCAAATTCTCAGAGACAGGATCTTGGACCCTTTGGTCTGAGGATTTGGCCGAGGCAAAAAGAACATTAGTGGCTGACTGCTCTGTTTCTCTGATCTTTAAGCTTTACCCTAATATCTGACTCTGGGTTTTTATTATATGGCCAACTAGAATTTGTGCAGCAGAGAACAGGCAAGTGGTGTGTTGAGGAGAGGCACTTGCTGGAAGATGAGAGCTGAGCCTTGTGAGTTGGTCTTCGGTCCCTAGGCATGTGACAAATGTGCATGCCCCAACACATACACACATAAATAAATGTAATTTTTTTTAAAAAAAAAAGGAAAAAAAGAATAATTACAAAAGAATGACAGAGAAAAAAGTTCAGTGCCTAGAAATCTCATCTGTGATAATATTCAAACGTTATGACCTTTCCTTCCAGTCTTCTTACATACATGTAAATTTTGTACATATGTACTCATATTTCATGACAGATAACACATACAAGAAAAGCAGATATAAAACACATATGAAAATGGGGTCTCTAGCATATATAAGCTGAGTTTTGTTGACCTGTGCCTTGTAGCTGAAGGCATCAGGATAATGAAAAGTGGGCAGTGTAGTATTTTTTTTGCCCAGCAGAGGGAACACTTGTTGGCATATGAGTCTCCTGCGGATTATGATAAAGATTCTGATTTCTTGTATAGGGTGTGTGTGTGCAGGGGAGGGGAAGGGAGACATTAAGGCCCGCATTTACAACAAGATCTAGATGACACCGAGCTGTTGGTCCCACTGTGAGTGGCAAATCTGCAGTGACTGAGAGCATTGCTGTTGATGTAAGCTCTCACTGGGGCTGCAAGGGAAGGTCGCTGTGACCTTAAGGTTGTGGGCTTCAGCTTCTTCTACTGCAAAATAAGGACAGGAGCTCTACCTCATGATGTCCTTGTGAGGATTCAATGAAACCATGCCTGGTAAGCTGCTCAGCACAGCGGAGCCCAGAAAGCACCGGCGCGGCTGTGCTTATTATATCCTTGCAGGGCTTATCTCAACCCCCTGCATCACAATTTTTAATATCCAGAACATAGACCTCTGGATCTACCAGAGACCTTAGGAAGTGAGATTCCTGGAGGTGAAGCCCAGCAGGCAGGTTTTCAACAGGCAATACAGAGGAACTAATGTCTAAGACCTGAGACTTGGGGTCAAGAGTGAGAGACAGATGTCTCCGGCACAGAAAGTCAGATAAGCAAGAATGTCATTATTGGGTCAGCTTCATGATGCTCGACGGGAGCCCTGTCTGGAGGAAAGGACACTCACTCAGATCTGCTCGTCAGTAGGCTACAGAGAAAGATGAAAGGGGCGGGGAGGGCACTTACCTTAGTTATGAAACTCGCACCTCCAGGCCAGTGCCCGAGGATGGAGTGCACTTCCCACAGTAACCGCCACATTTCCCCACAACCCGGGTACCATCCTGCAAAAACACGCAACACCTTAGATGACTTGTGAGGTTGGGGGATTTCGGGGGCTTATAACTGGTTTTCAGGGAAATGAATCCCTGTACCCATAGTAAGTGTTGAAATGAAACTCGACACACCCAAACCAGTCTAATTGCATAGGCCGGCAGAAGAGGCTCACAGATTCAATCCAGACACTACCATCTGGCTCTGGTTGACCTAAAAGCTAGAGTGGATTTTACCTTGTTGGTTTGTCTGAAACAAAGCAAGGGTTTTGCTAAGTGTCCCAGGCTTGCCTCAGCCTCCCAGAGTCTGAGATTAAAGGTATATATCTCCGTGCCTGGTTAGTTTTGACTTTACTATGCAGTCGAGGAAAATCAAACCTAGACCAGTATATCTTGACACCTGAAAATTCAAATTCTGGCACGGTCAGCATCATTTATGTGCCTGCAGCCTATAGCTGCTTTCACGCTGTCATAAGAGAAAAGAATAGTGCCGCTGCCCAATACACCGTGAATCCCAGCCGCGCAACTCAGCTCTTGCGAGGGTGAGGTGTATCAAGAAATCATAACATTTTCATACTACAGTTGCGAGGGCGAGCCTTCATTGTCAGCTCATCTGGGTTTTAGAGTCACCTAGAAAGACAATTCTGGACGTGTTCCAGAGGAGGGAAGCTCGCACTCTCAATACAGGCTCAGAGCTTAGACTGAACCAAAGCCCGGAAGAATCAGAAAGCGGGATGTGTTCCCCCTCCATCTTTTTGCTGTCTGACCGTGGATGCCTTGTGGTCGCTGTCTCGCTCCAGCCACCACGCTTTCTCACCATGATGGCCTGCACCCTGAGACCAAGTAGGAGGAAACCCTTCCTCCTTCTGGTAGCTTCTGTTGTGTATTTTGTCACAGCAATGGGACAAGTGACTAACATGCCACCAGCCTGCTGCACCGTGGTAATCAAGAAAAAGATGAGAACAGTGGGTTTTAAATGACCTGCTTTAATACACAGGGGCGTGCGAATGTTCTGGGACCAACTTCAGACGACAGATGACTGCGTTTATCACACCGTGGCAGCACACAGGTGCTTAAGGAAGAAAACATACACTGACGTCACCACACTAAGCACTTGTTACAATGTTTCCAACGTAGGAGGAAGCAGTGGTCGGAACTTGGAAAATTTAGAATAGGCTATCAACACAGCATACTTGGTTCACACTACTGAAAACGAGAATAAGTGCATTCCATGTGGTTCAACTATTAGCAAAATAACCAAAAATAATTTACCCACTGAGTTAATAATGTTTGGTTTAACAGCAAGAACCGAAGAAGCAGTTAGAGAGGAAACGAGCAGGCCTGAGAAAATCGGCCCCTTGGCAAGAAGAAGGGGTTCTTGCGAGTTCTTCGGAATGGGAGGCAGGGCATCAGTCAGTTAAGAGAAAGGCAGACAGATCACTTGGTCTGGTTTTTCTCTGGCTCCCAAGGAGTCAACAGATGTTGCTGTTTATTTGAGGAGACAATACTCATTCTGCAGGAACTAAAACGGATGCCTGTGCACTGCCTCTGTTGAACAGACAGACTCCAAGAGGCTGAGAAAGAACCGGAGCAGAGGGACGAACCACTCTCTGGGATGTTCTATCAGCTACTTTTCTCACCGACAAAATTCCTCACAAAAGCAGCTTAAGGGAAGAGGATGGGTTTATTTGGGGCTGCAGTTTGAGAGTCACGTGGGGGAAGGCAGGGGCAGTTGGAGGGTGAGCAGCTGGTCACAACACTGTATCCATTGTCAGGAGGCTGAGGGTGCTGATTGGGGAGCCCAGCCCTTGTGATGTCACCACCCAGTTCTAGGATTGGTTTTGGTGAGACCTAGAGCCTGAACACCTGACTCATCTGTTGTGCAGGAGTAAGGACTTAGCATCCGTCAATATTTTGAGTAAGTTTTGTGAGGTCAGAGATGAGAATAAAAACTGTTCCCTGTCACTACAAGTGAACCTTAAATGACCTTGAATGTTAGCTTTGCTATGAAGTCTGTGATAGTCCTTAAGAAACTTACCCTATAACCGCGGAAAATGACCCGTACAGGGAAACCTTATACTATGTTAAAATAATATTGCTTATGTAATAAGTGATGTTAAGCATTCTTCCTGGGCCATCACCAGTTATAATGAGCCACATGCATCTCTATCCTGCACACACTCACAGTGATTGTATTTCCTGAGCACAAACTGCAGACCCTTTAGTGTGGTCTGGACTTTAATATGAGGAGAAAAGAACCTTCATATTTCAAAATCCATTTAACTAGGTTATTTAACAAGAAGCTCCCATGTAATTTTCAGCTGCAAATGATCCACTGAAAAGCAGGTATCATGGTGCTAGAGAGATGACTCGGCAGTTAAGAATGCTCACTGATCCTGAAGAGAACTTGGTTCCCAGCACCCACGCCAGGCAGCTCACACTGCCCCTAACTTCAGCTCCAAGGAACCTGATACCTTCGAGCCTCCTTGGGTACCTGCAAACTCAGGCCGGCAGGAGCACACATGTAAACAAATCAACACATTTTTTTTTTAAACTAGCCAACATCAAAAGACAACTCTGGGAAAATTGTATCAAGGCCGGCCAAACATGAGCATGCTTAATTAAAATTGTATAGGTGTGAGCAGGCAACAGGCAATTGTGTTTGCCAATATCTGTTTACGTAAAAAGGCATTTAGCGACATGAAACAAAACTTCATTTCCATCATCACCAGAGAGCAAATGTTTACCATAAATCTTGATAATAGAAAACACTAGCGAGATCAAATGTTTATTTCTCCAATATTGGAGAAATTCCTCCCTTAGTAGATTGGTGTTAAAAATGCTACTCAGTTATTAGTATATTTAGAATTCAACCAGTAGCATTTTAAAGAAGATTTGTGAATGCGTGCGCGCGAGCACATGCATCTGAAGAGACCAGAAGAGGGCAGCAGGTGCCCTGGGACTGGAGTCAGAGATGGTGACAAGCCTTCGTGTGTTCTAGGGATGAAACCTGGGTCCTCTGCAGAGCAATAAGTGCTTTAATCACTGAGCCATCTCTCCAGCCTCACTAATATAATTTTTGAGCATGTCTGTATTCTCTTGACATATATACATATGCTGTGGGACAGTGGTCTTTAATCCTGTCACTTGTATTATTTTTAATAAAATGCTGATTGGCCAGTAGCCAGGCAGGAAGTATAGGCAGGGCGACCAGGCAGGAAGTAGAGGCGGGGCAACGAGAATGCTGGGAAGAGGGAAGAATAGACTACAGTCGTGACCCAGCCACAGAAGTAAGATGTGACTGCCTCACTGAATAAGGTACTGAGCCACGTGGCTAACATAGACAAGAATAATGGGCTAATATAAGTTATACAAGTTAGCTAATGGGACAATCAGTTTATAATTAATGTAGACCTCTGTGTGATTTCTTTGGGACTTAATGACTGTGGGAACTGGGCAGGACAGAAACCTCGGACAACATAAATATTATTCATATATAATATAACTAATCCTGCCATTTGGCTGAAAAACCCTCAGTCTTTTCTATGTAGCCCCTCACTGAAAAGAGTTGCTGATCCCTGGTCTAAGTCCCTCGTAGTCAGTGCGGGGGAGACAGGCACATTCGTCTCGTGCGGCTCTTCCACACGTCCATTTATGACTCTACACGACCTTGCTCCACAGGGCCTTTGCACGTGCCATTCTCTGCCGGCTGAGATGCTCTTTTGTGCTTCCTATACGTCCCACCGACCCTGCTAAACTCATCAGAGCTCAGTTCAAAGGCAGCTTCCTCCGGGACGTGTTCTCGGCTCAGTTGTCCACGGCCAGTTCTCTGCAACTGCACCTTTTTTTATAACTTTTTTTTTTTTCACGCTAGAATGTAAGCTCCATGATGTAAAGGTGGCATCTTGCTAAAACTGGAAGCATCTAAGAGCAAGGGCTGTGTAAGGCTAACAGTGACGCCAATCACACATTTGTTAAATGATGAGATGAATGATAGAAAAAACAAAGCCGGATTCTCTTTGAGCTGTAAAAGTCTTGTTAATTAGTTTCGCTAAGGCTTTCCCGCACGTTGAAAACATGCTCTGCTCCAGTGTAGTGCCAGTGCCGTACCCACACCACATGAGCCCTGTAAACCATGCCTCCTCCATGACGGGAGAATGACCTGCACACACTTTCCCCTCATGTCTGTGGGCTCCATCCCCAGCACTGGGGCAAGGGTCGTAAAGACCGGCTTCCTATAGCACAGTTGTGATGTCTCTTGCAAAAACTGGGTCATCTCAGTTTTGTTTGTTTCTTTTTCGTTTTTTTAAGGGAGGAAAGGAGTAGTCCTGGAAGAGAGATCAAGAAAGAAAACCAAACACTGCGAGTTTAACAACAAAATGAGAGAACAAAATGCTTTCTCTCTCTTAAGATTTTTCACACATTTGACTTTGGGTGTGACTGATCCGGGAAGAGATTCCCGTCACTCCTGTGGTGCTGGCTCCTGTCTGCTAGGTCTGGAAGTAGTCCCTGCAGCCTCTGGCTCTCCAGCCACGAGCTGTAAGCAGAACGCTGGTTGTAACAGAGGGCTGGTGACCGTCAGGACATCTAGGGCCATCTTTAGTATTCTCAGATCTAAGCTGAGCCCAGACTCCCCAGTCCATCATGGGAGAGGCTCTAGAACTCAGGTCTGTGGCTGGCATGGCCTCTTTACTGATACGTTGGTTGCTTTGGTTTGGTTGTAGGGCTTGGGATTACTGATGCATTGCCAATTTGTTTTGGTTGTAGGGCTTGGGATCGGCCTCTTTAAAGAAGCCCTGGCAGCCGCGGGCTCCTGGAGCATCTGTTAAATGGGCAAACTGGTCTCTCCTCATACTTTTCTGTAGTGAAATAACACATCAGCCACTGGCACAGGGTTCATTCTAACCTGTGTGCTTAACAAACCGCTATCACGGAGATACTTGTGAGTGTATCTGTGTCCTATCACGGAGGCACTTGTGTGCGTATCTGTGGAACCTGGGGCCACGCTTGGGTATAGTTCCACACTTGCTGAAATGGGGTTTCTTACCGGCCTGGCACTCACCAAATAGGCTACGGCTGGCCAGTGAGGCCCAGGGATCTTCCCATCTCAGTGCTGGGATTGTAAGTGTGTGCTGCCACGCCCAGCCGGCTACTTTATGTGGGTTCCTGGGGATTGAGCATAGTGCTTTGTTGACTATATCTCTCTGTCCTTACAAATTAATTTTGTGAGAACCTCCATCCTGGCCTGTCTTCACTGACAGAAAAGACCTGATCAGTAATACATTGAAAAGAAAATAAAGTTGCTATTGGCTTTAAGGTAGTCACACTGTCTCCTCAGATGAGACTCTGCTAATTGAGGCAAAGCAATTGAGATAAACTGAACTACGTGTGATGATACCGCTCTCAGAGGATGCTGAAGATGTCAGCATCCCGGCAGTTGCCAGACTGAAAACAAAGCAAAACAAAATTGCGCAATAAGAAAACATGGCTGCCATGGAGACAGCTTCTTTCATAGAAAAAAAAAAAAGGCACCAGAAGCCCTCACTGACATGTAATGAAACTCTGGTTTTTATTTCTTTATTCCAGTCTAATTCTTTTTTAAATAAATATTTTGTTAATAATCGCTCCAGCTGCTGCATATAAAGGGAGAAAATGACTCACGGCCTCATCAGCAGAGCCTGTAGTCTCAGTTTTCACTAAGTCTTTCATTTTTCTCAGGGGATAGGATTTTGGAAATCTGGTGTCTGTGATTCAGTGAGGGGGTCTATCTCACTAAGTATGTTCTGTCTTTAGTGGACAGGGAAGGAGGCTCAGGTTTGTTAAGAAAATCCACAGTGATATTAATAATTAGAGACATAATTTTAGGACTTCAAATGAAATGTTAGGGTTAAGATGACACGCAAAATGAACTTTTTCTGTAACCTCTTACAAAACACAGCACATGTATTTTCTCCCAAACATGATCCTCAGACAGCTATGTATGTACAAATAGACGCATAAACACTGTATGGTTTCCATAGAAACATGCAGACTAAAATGTACATGCATAGAAAATATGAATCTACAGAACTCGACCTTGTAGGTCTGTGGAATGCTTTGGAGACTTGGTAAGTAGTGGGTTTCCAAAAGGCGGAGGGCAGTCCACACACATACACTGACTTCCACTATACCATGAACACACACGTGCATTGTTCATTTCTTAACTCCGTTATTATAAAGGAATTCGGAGGTAGAAAAAGCCTGTTTGCTCCAAACAATATAACTTTCCTTATTTTATAAAGCGATTATTGTATTTACAATCCTTCCTATAGCACAAGGAATCCCTGATAGATGGTAGTCCCAGAGAACAGGCTCCCCACACCTTAAAGATCCCCCAAGCACATAAGGAAGGCAGGGACACCCTGAGCATCAACCTCAACCAGCCAGAAGAGGGTGCCCTTTCAGCTGCCTGGTCCTGAAGACCCAGTGGAAGTTCTGGGGAAGGGAAAGCTCCCTAAGCAGCCTGACATTGTGAAAGCCAAAATTTTCAGTAGAAGCACTGAAGAGAAGATAAGGGTGTTGGAGGTGCTAGTGTTCTCCACTTAGGGAGGCCAGTTAAATGCTAACATTAAAAAAAATCCACGCCACTCTGAATATGATAAAAGTTCTCACTATCACGCTCTACACCACTTGGTCCAGCGTATCCACGGCATACATACACCTGCTCCTCAGAGACTCAGAGCATCCTGCTAGCCCATCAATTGTTCTGCTATCACAGTTTGTGGTCAAGGAACTCTGACATAGCCTGACACTCCGTCCAGCTCCTGTACATTCACGTCCTCTCATAGGGATCCCCTGTAATATCGTCACACGATGAGGTGAGCACAGGGTGTTTTACAGCAAATACTCACACCTCTCTGCTTAGAACACACCGCTACAATTGCTTTTATTTTATTAGAAGTTGTTGTTAATCTCTTACTGGGGGCCCTGTTTGCAAATTAAGCCATCATAGGCATGAACAGACAGAGTAAAACCAGTAAAGTAGAGTTTGGTACGTCCTGAGATCTCGGGCATCTACTGAGAGCCATCCAAGCACAAGAGGGGACCACAGCATCTGAATGATAAGAATGAGTTGTCTTAGGTAAAGACAGGCATCAAGGTTCTTTCCGCTGTGAACAAGGAAGCACACAGAAACTTTGTCCCCAGGGGTGAGGTGCCATGTCTAGCTTTCTGTGGCATTACAGATCCGTGTTTAACCTGCACCACTGGGATTTCCTTTTAGTTTTTCTCAGGGACAATGTTTTATTCCCAAGCAGGCTTGGGGAAGCGAGGCTTTCATGGGGGGGGCATTGGCCGGGAGTGGAAACGTTACACAGTTCTCAGAGTGCCCCACGCAGAACGGCTTGTGCAGACCTATTGAAGGTCTGAATGCGACAAGCAGGTTGACTTAACAAAGGGCAGGAGTTTTCAAACCGTAGTTATTGACTGGGAATATGACATCACCCGGGAAACCATTAGAGATAGATGTTTCTGGTTTCTTCTAGATAGATTAAGGGCATTTGCGGGCTCAGCATGCGGCTCAGTTATAAAGCATGTGCTGGAACCTACATCTGATCCCAGTCCCAAGAATGGGGGGGGGAGAAAAATGGACTTTGGACTGTTGTGATCCTGTGCATGTCCTGCATATGTGCCCACAGCCACTGTGAGTTCACGGAGAGCAATTCAGACACAGCAGCTTCAGAAGTCTACACCTTGTGGCTCTTACAATGCTTCCACTTGCTCCTTTGTGATGGTCCCTGAGTCTTGCAGGCAGGAGATGCTCTTCAGGAAGAGCTGTACCTTTTCCCAACTACAGTTCTAGAAGTCCGTTTCCATGGATCACCCCTAGGGGGTGCAGCTCTGAAGCTAAACCAGCAGCTCTGCTCTAGACTGCCAGGAGGTAGGAAGCCCAGTGCTAGCTTCTTTATATTTACGGGGGGGAGGGGGGGTATAAGGGAGAGAGGAGAGAGAGAGATAGGCTGATGGAAAAGCCTGCTGATCTTCAGTTTGCCTGAACTCCAGGAACTCACACTAAATTCTCAGAGGGCAGGAAACAACCTTGCAGTTCTCATCATGTCCATAAGATGGCACCACAGCCTTTAGTTATTTTTAGTTTCTGGCTGAACTTTGAATTGTTCAAAGCCTAGCAGAATTGTAATTATGTATATTATATATTACATATACAATATAACATGTATTACAAAGATGATTTCACTTAACCACATTTAAAACAGTTAAAATTTTCAACTTTGGTCATTGAGACATTGCACAAGTCAAAAAACCAACACAATGAAACATACTAATTTCATTTCTTGTAAAAAAATTAAATCTATAAATCTGGAGTCATGAGGGAATGGTAGGAAGAGAATATTGTAATCTCGGGGTGCAGTCAAAGGTCACTGTGCCATTTCAACTGGGAGGGGAGGGCAGTACTTGTCATTACATCACAAGCTATCAATGTGGCCATTGAGTCGGATTTGTAATCCCTTACTAGCTTGGTGGCAAAATCAGGACTTGAGATGCAGATAGAACTTCAGAAGATTAAAAAGGGGTCAGGAAACACATTTTCCTGAGAAAGCTGGAATGGGGCCTCCCCCATCCTGGGGCTTTGGGACACAACAGGCTGAACTCTTGCTTCATCCTTTGCTTCTAACCCCGAGGTAGCACACTTGAAAGGGGCCATAAAATTTAGCAAAAGAAAACATAGACACTAGTCAAATATGAATTTATATAAGCAACATGTTACTTTACCTTAAGAGCATTTGTAGTCGTGGGGGTTTAGAGACAGGATGGAGCTATGTAGCCCAAGTGGGCCTTAAACTGAAGACACCCCTAGCTCTACCTCCCCATTGCTGAAGCTACAGGCGTGTACCCCCATAGTTGGAGACAGATCATTTTTAAAATATACATATCCTATCCTGTTCAAGAAATATTAAAAAAAAAACCCAAACAAACAAAAAACCATTTCACATTTTCACAGCTGCCTTGAAGCTCTAACCAGGCTCTAACTGCAGCTCTAACCAGGCTCTAACTGCAGTTCTAACCAGGCTCTAACTGCAGTTCTAACCAGGCTCTAACTGCAGCTCTAACTGCAGTTCTAACCAGGCTCTAACTGCAGTTCTAACCAGGCTCTAACTGCAGCTATTAACTGCAGTTCTAACCAGGCTCTGCGCCTCACCTGGCCGCATTATTCTGGACTCAGGTCTATTTTCTTCACCTGCTTCCTTTTCTTATCGACTCAACTCAGGCACAACTGAGCAGGAGTGGGGAAACGTCCTCTGTCTCCCGGGGACTCTTGCTCGGTGGAAGGGCTGTAAAGGATGGGGGAGTTTCTGCCCTTCTATCTCTTAGAATCACCGTGGAGACAGAGACCCAGAGGTTTAGAGAGGGACCAGACGGCACCTTTAAACTTTCCCCAATAGCTCTGCTGCACACAGGATGGGGGATTTCCTGGTTGTGCTGTGCTTGTCAGTTACTTGGGGCTCATTCAGCTACAGAACTGGGCCCAGCAGACCAGAGTCCCAGGGCCTGCATTCCAACATGCTCCGTGACGCTGACAGGCCATGTGCACTGGGTGCGGGGTGGCCCCAAAGTGGATTATTGTAGAAGCCAGGTGTATCCCTAACTTCCCAGACATGATCACCCCATAACCTCTTCCTGTTGGGCTCACAATTGCTTTTGAGTGGAACAAAGCAAAACATCATTTTCCTAGGTTCACACAGGTGAGGGTTCACGCCTTGTACTAGTAAAGACGTTTGAGCGGTGGTGTGTAGTCTAGAGCCCCCTGCCTCTTGTTTGATTAGGTAGTCCTCCCAGGTGCCTGGCCAGCTTTGCATTTACTAGGTGGGAAAAGTTCCAACCAGGCGCAATGAGACTCCCCTGGGTCTCTATTTACATTCTAAATTTTCTCTCTGGGGGGAGAAAAAGTTTGAAGAGTGGGAAAAGACACTGGTTCCTAAGGCACACAGCCACCATATCATAAAATGAAAGCAGGGGCCATCCCCATCCCCCAACCAATATGTAGCCGCCTTACCGGAGACTTCTTGATGTCCGAAACGGCATAATTCCCTTGGGACGTCCATCTGGCAGACTCGGTTAAAGACAGGCCGGTCCCATAAAGGTTGATGCTGAAGCGTCCCTGGAACACATGGCCAGCACAGAAGACTTTCAGCCCAGGAGACGTACCAAAGGAAACAAAGCTTTAAAGATGACACATTTAAAGGCACTTCGGTAAGGAGAAGGGTGTTAACTAATTTTGATGGCCACTCGTTGGAGGTATCTTGTTCCGTTATCTGAGCCACACACTTTACATTCATGATTTCTAGGTAGAGATTCTGTTTGCAGATCGTGAAACCCAGGACTGCAGGTGATTAACTCCTTCCAGTAAGCGCCCAGGTCATCTCTTACTGACTTCTAAATCCTCTCTCATAGCGTCCTCCAGTCGGCCTCCGTAGCACAGCAACTCTCCCTGATGTTGCTCACAATTATCAGATTCCTTCACGACCAAAATGCCACAGTGTAATTTTTCTAACAAGATCTAGCTGCCAAAGTTTCCTGGGCTTCCAGTTCCCTGGGGCGAAGAGCAAGCACACTGTGTACCAAACACCGCTGGATGTGAGTTCAAAGCAGAGGCGCGTTCCCCATAGCAGCCAGAAGAGGGCGCGCTTGGCCTGCTGAAGAAGCTTCCATCCCCACCCTCGCTAGCCCTCCCCGCACCCCCAGCCTTGCTCCGGGGACAGATTGCCCAGAGGCCCCCAGGGTGTGTGGTCTCGGCGTTTTGATATTTATCTCTAAGGAGCCTGTGCAGTGTCTCGGGCTTTTCTTTCTTTCAAAACCATCTCCACCACTGGCGATTTCCGAGCTGAGAATGTTCTATTTGAACGTGTACACGCTCTCAGAATTACTTTCTCCCCCAAACTGAGAACCCACAGCTTTGTCAAAAGTTAAATCAAAGAGAGGATGGGAGGGGCCACTCACAACCAAACCCTGGTATAAAAGAGTTAATTCCTTCAGCAGTTTTTAGATCCCAGGGAGATAGCCTAGCCTCTCAAGACCTCCGCTGGTCCAGGTAAGGCTCACACCTGCCTCATTCGCTGTAGTGAGGAATACATTAACCAGCCACACATAAACTGGGCATGGTGGCCCCTGCCTGCGATCCCAATGCTCAGGAGACTGAGACAGGGGGATGGCAGTCAAATAGATCTAGGCCATCTGCATTACCTCGGGAAATCTGCCTGAAAGCAAAAATGAAACTCTAGGCTAAGTAAATAAACAAACAAATAAATAATAAAATCCTGTGTGCTTGATAGTTAGCAGAAATACTGGTATCTATAATCGAAATTTGATTTTGATTTCTACATTTTCTAATTGTTTCATCATAGGTTCTTGTTTTCAATGAATAATGATAGTTATTTAGGGGAGGGGTTCAGTATCACTTGTCTGTTTATACCAGTGACCGGCAGGGACCTGACTGACACTTGACTGATTTCCCAGCAGACAGCACATCCTAAGTGTGTGACCGAAAACTCCTGGACGAGGTGAGGCTCTGGGTTTTTCTTCCCACTAGCTCTTTAAATAGGTACAACTAAGTCGTGCAAACCCTGCTGGAGCTGAGGTGTAGGCACATGACATGGGAAAGAGGGTTTCTGTCCATGGGGTGACTGGCCAGTGGTCACAGTGGGGGTGAAACGTCTTCAGAGGAAACGTGGCGGCAACATCTCCAGACAGTCTGCGGCATCCCAGATGGTGGCAGGGGAGGAGGATGTGCGGCAGGTGGACATCAAAGACTACACAGGATTGCCCGTAACAGGACAGCCCTGGTCTCCCACAGAGCGTTGCCCAGGCCTGGTTTACAAGATCCAATGCGCTGAGAGTGAGAAAACTTGGGGGTAAAGATGGAATCGTTCCACAGCACCCCCTCCTGCCTCTGCTCCAGTAGACTGTAAGCAAGGGGCTAACTGCCCCAGCCCACCCATCAAAGGGGCTCGTCAGACCAAAGCTTGGAAAAGGAGGTTATGGGATGAACCCGTGCTCCCCACATTGCACCTAGCTCCTTCCCAGGCAGAGAGTAGAAGATGCTACTAGATATTTTTAATGACTACACTCTGTAGGTGTTAGAAGTCCTTCACTGAGTGGCCTCAGCCTAGGTGTTTGTGAATACGCCTGGGCTGCCCTTTCCCGCCAGCTTCCACACACAGCTTTCTGTTGTTGGTCTTTTTGTTTTGTTTTCGTTCCTAATCTTAAAAAATTAAACAGCAGCAACAACAGAAAAAAAAGAACACTTTGGAGAGAAAGTCTCCTTGTGTGGCCCAGGCTGCCTGGAACCCAGTGCCATCCTGCTTTGGCCTCCAGAGTGTCGAGAATCCTGGTGTGTAGACTGCTGTGCCCAGATCCCCCTGGTCACTACCTCATGGCCGTTGCTACTCAGAGGGGCAGAACCCACCAGACATCGTGTCTCACATCACACAGTTACTGGGGCTGCTGGCTTCCTCCTCCCACCTGCCCTCCCCCGCCCCCATTCCCTCTGTCTTGCTGCATGCCTAAAAAAAAATCAATACCTGGCCTGCTTGGGCACTGCCCTTCTCAGAGGTAGATGCAGCCAGCCTAGCTCCTGTTCTCACAGTGCCCCTAACATTCTGGGCCTTCTGTGACTGAGCATGCTCCCTGTCATCTTTTTAGGTCCATACTCTCAGCAGGGGGACACATTTGAAGGCAACAGCAGGTTGTCTTCCTCATTCTCTGGAATTTTCTGGTTGAATGGCTTGCATTTTTCCATAAACGTTCTAGCTGACAGGCACTCTAAAAACTAAGTACCCTGGAGAAGAGATCTCATGGTCTCTCCATCTCTGTTGTAGGATGTATTTGCACCTACGGTCCTGTCTCTGGCATCTTACGCTAAAAAGCGTAAGGCTTGTAACTACTGACTCTTGATTTAGGAGGGAGAGAAACAAAGAGTTGTACAGAGGCTAGCTGATCTCAAGAGGTCTGCAGAAGAAGTACTCAGACCACGAGGGACCCTATCCTTGTCCTGCAGGAGTAGATGTGGCTGGACTAGGCCTGGAAACAGGCTGAGAAAGAAACATTGGCCACAGCAGAGAGGAATTCAGATGACTTGAAATCAAATCCAGCCTGTCCGGAGACATCTGTGTGTGTGCTGTGGCAACGTTAGAATTTCATCCTAAGGGGATGGAAGGAAGGCTGAGACTCCGTGCTAATATCTCAAGGATGTTCAGCACAATGCCTGAAATACAGAAAATTCTCCATAAAGGTGAGTGATTGATTTCAGTGTCAGAGGAAACAATACTGAGTTATCTTGATCAGGATAAAAAAAAATCATATCCTAGCCATCTGTTGAGGTGATGGTTAGGGAATTTACTTGTACTGGAAAACAGGTTTTAAAGCAAAGTCAAAAGGTGAAGAGGAAGGAAGAGAGGCTCAAACGGAGTATACTTCAGCATCCTTCAGTATCCTTCAGTATCCTGCTTTGATTTCAGTGCAAACATGAGGTTGCAGACTGCACCTAGTCAGGCTGCCTATAAACCTTTCCATGAAATATCAAATTGAAAAAAAAAAAAAACTCAGGTTTTCACAAAGGTAAAGCCAGTGCTCAAAGAACTTTTAAGGAGCCCTGAAGGGACCCAGTAGAACTGGCTGATGCAAAACAGCAATCCTCTCCCTGGCAGAGAGTTTTCTTACTTAACAATAGCTTCCTGCTTCTTACTAGAGTTCAGTCAATGAGCTCACGGCTCTGAGTTATTAAAAGAAATAAAAAACAAATTACCCTTCATTTACTGAAGAGTTAACTTCTCAAAGGATATGTACTTAGAAAGGAGAACATCCTGAGGCAGTTGAAAAGGGCAGGGCAGGGTCAGCCTCTTAGCCACTGAGATGCAAGTCACACTGACAGGATGCTTGGTGTCATCCACTCTCTAAAGAAACTGCACTGCAAACGTTTAGAACTCCTTGGAGATGGAGGAAAGTCCCCTTTAACCATTGGGTCCTTTGCTGCTTTTCTCTCTGCTACCTCTTGATGCTGTCCTAGAACTTGGGACGCACAAAACCCTTTGAGGACACTGTTTCCCTAGAAGAAAGTTCAGGTGAGTTAGGATGCATGTGTGGTTAGGAACAAATGCACCCATCCTTCAAAGGTAAGATCTGGGACTCGGAATGCCTCTTTCAATCCCAGTGCCCAGACTACTGAGCACTCACAAGTGGGCAGTTCCCAGTGCAGTCTAAGGGCCGCTTTGCAAAGGCCTCACAGGAACCCAAGGAAACAGCAAGCTTTGTGCTCCCGTCTGGAAGAGGAGTCTTCATGTTTGTCCTACACCCCAAGTGCTGAAGCTTCTTGCAAAAGCTACTGGCCATTTTGAAAATTAGTCCAGGCTGATTAGCACTTGAAAATGGAGCATTTCCCCCAAAGGCTATGACTCTAGAATGGGCAGGAAGAGGGAAGACGCTTAGCTTGCATTTCTGGTACGAACTCTACAAATTCCATCCATCTGGAGTGGAGCTAACAGATGGAATCAGGGCCTCCAGAGCCCCAGGCCTCAGGCGAAGGGGGCTTTTAGAATATCAGATCATGGTTGATTGTGAGTTTCCAATAACAAAGATGTGGCCTGGCTCAGAGCAAATGTAGAAGCAGTGGAGGCTCGGTTGCTGCTCTAGAGGCCTGGCATTGTCGGAGCCAGAGGATGCCCGTGTGCCTCATGAATCCCGAGACCTCCGATCCAATATTTATCTATTTAAAATCATAAAACACCCCACGATACTTTAAAAAGAAATCCCCTTCCAGACCGTTTCTCTACCAATATACATTTTTAAAAGCGCAGGGGAGAGGGAAGGACGTAAACACAGTACTCATGAAATACTCAAAATATTAATTTAAGAGAAAACAGACTGATGGTGTCGTTCAGCTGTGCAGCAGGCGTTTAGCATGCAAGAGGCCTTGGGTTTAATTCCAAGTACTACAACACACACTACTTCACACACCACAAACATACAACACACACATACACACACACCATACATCATACACCCCCACACCACAAATGTACCCCACATATATACACACACATACCACACATATACACTCCACACACACCACAAATATACTCCACATACATATACACACAACACACACAACACAAACATACCCCATATACATACAGACACACACCACACACACCACAAACATAACCCCCACACATAGACACACACACCACAAACATATCCCACATACATACACACACACACACACCATACAACCCCACGCCACAAATATACTTCATATACATATAAACACACCACACACGCACCACAAACACACCCCACATACATACACACACACCACACACATACACATTCCCCCACACCACAAATATACCCCACGTACATATACACACACCACACATACCACAAACATACCCCCAAACATACACACATACATACACATATACCATACATACATACATACACACCACATAATAAACATAACCTACATACATACACACCACACACACCACACACAACATACCCAACATACATATATGCACACCACACATATATACCATACACATATACACACACAGCACACACATACATCACACACATCTCACATACATACATATACACAACCATTCCACAATACATATGTACACACCACACACGCCCACACATTGTGCATGCCCACACATCACACGCATATATCTATACACACCACACACATATAATACACAACCACATACATACATATCACACACACCACACACATAACACAAAACAATACCACACACACAACATACATACAACACACACACAATACTACCCCACAAACATATCCCACATACACACACCACACATACACATGCATACACACACACCACACACACACATACCACATACATGACACACACATAAACCACACACATACACAATACACACATAATGCACATATACACCCTGAAAAACAACCCAAAACACACAGATGGGGTCATGGTACACGCTATAATTTTGACATCGGTCTCTCTTCAGTAACTCCATGTATGTTTTTCTAGAGTTGTAATACTCAGAATTTATAAAGACAAACGGGTATGCTAAGACTGATTTATGGTCTTTTCCTCCTCCTCTTGTCTTGGTTTGCCTGGGTAGGTGCTGGGATTGAATCTGTGGTCTTGTGTATGAATGCTGGTTGCCAAGCTGACTTGTGACCCATTTTGTGGCCCACATAGACTTTCAACTTCCACACCTCCTGCCTTATCCTCCCAAAGATCTGAGACCTCAGGGCTGCACCACCAGGCTTGGCTCTATATTGATTTTTTTTTTTTTGAGTCAATTCTGTGTGTCTTTTCCCATTTAGTGACATACTGCCGGTCATGGGGAGAATATTTATACCATAGAAACTGGAAACTGCTACAAAGCATGAATTTTATGGAAAGTCTATCAGTGAGCATTAACCAGCATTCTACTGACTGCAGTATTCATTTATCGAGCCATAATTTATCGGGCCAAGTCTTTGCCACCCTACGTCTGATTTGCTCATAAGTCTTGACCATGATACCCAATGCATCTTGCTGGATGCAGAAGTCATGCCTGTAGCTGTGACCATTTCTTAAAAATCAAAGTCCTGGGTTAGACTCCAAACACATTTGTGAGGCCCTTGACGCAATGCGGCCTGACCGCCCCATGATCAGCTACACAGATTTTAGCTATAGGAACGCATGGACAGAACGGCCTCTGATGCAGGGCGAGCAGACAGTTCCCGGGAAGGGGGAAGGCTTGCGGACATACCTGTGGGCATTTGGCAGCGCTGTAGCAGTCCCCAGCAGTGGCAAAAGGGACAGGATGCCCTTCGCTTGTCCTTGCAAACTCTAAGTCAGTGGCTGTGGGGGTTGAGGGAAGGGTTAAAGAAAGTGAAAGAAAGGCAGGGGAGAGAAATAATGAGGGGACAGGACAATAATAAGGAGATGGGAGGCAGAGGAAGAAGGAGGAGGAGGAGGAGGAGGAGGAGGAGGAGGAGGAGGAGGAGGAGGAGGAGGGGATGGGAGAGAAGAAATAACTCATCATTAGTGAGCCGATGGATCCAGATGTGCACTCGTGTTTTCCCCATCACACTTGTGGTTCTGAGAGTTCCTTTCCCTGGGATTCATCAGCACTGAATGTCTGTCTCCACAGAGCATAGGAGCCAAAAAGAGGTTTAACGTGACCTTAGAATTGATTCCTACATAAGTAGGAATCACTTATGTGCAGTAATTGAGCCCGGGCGAACCTCCTGTTACCCTGCATCCCATCCCGGGCTTAAGGACAGGGCAAGAAGCCAGGAAGGTATTCTCAGCCCCTTAGGGGCAGTCCCCCAAGTTTCCTCTGTCCTCCAGTGGCCTAGGCCCTATTCCTGCCAGAACAGAGGACAATTAGAACACACAGCTTGCGATGACTCAGGGCAATTTCTCGAGTCCGGGGCTTTTAAAAGTGGGGGAAAGCCACCAGAAACTCTTGAGCCGCAGTTGTTCCTTAACCCTGCTGCCGCTCCTCCAAGCTCTGCAATCGCATGGGAGGCTACACGACAAGACACAGAGGGGCCGCCAAGGGTGGCAGTGGGTCTTGTTGGTTTGTGGTTGAATCTCTCTGCCCTTCCAGGAACTGCTGCGGGCCCGGCACTTTCAACAGCAAACTCTGATGTTGAGGGAAGGAAATCTGAGACTCCCATTTTGAAGGAAAGTCATCCTTGGTCACTTCAATAGCTCCTCACTGGGGTCTTTTCTTCTTAAAGTTTTCATTAGCATATATTAATTACATGTAATAGTGGGTTACGGCACCTCCACATACATGTATGCACACACTCTATCTATCTATCTATCTATCTATCTATCTATCTATCTATCTATCTATCCATCTATCTATCTATCTATCTATCTATCTATCTATCTATCTATCTGTCTGTCTGTCTGTCTATCATCTACCTATCTTCTGACCATATTCACCCAAAGCCTCCTCTTGTCCCCCTCCCAGGCCCACTCAACTCCTTCCTCTTCCCAAGTACTTTACCTACTTTTGTATCTTTGGTGCTTCTTTTGTGTGTATGACCCAATACGTTTCATCACTTACAGGAATATGGGTGAGGGGTTATTTCCATGGCTACACCACTAAAGAAATCATGTCTCCCTTCCCTAACAACTTAACTGCCTTTAGTTCCTGAGTGGAGTAGGATTTAAAGGCAATGGTTGCTCAGGGGACAAGGCAGTGAACCCCACCCTGTCTTGATGATCTCAAGTTGGGGCATTTTTTTCTCAACTAAGAAACCACAGAGCCCCTGCATCTATCCCTAATCTGTACAGCTGATGGCAAATAAAAACTCTCAGGATGAATCATGCTCAGTCGAGCTCAAGAGGAAGCCAGGGTAATATTATGTGTGCAATGTTAATAAGAAAAAATTTAATTCTTCATTATTTCTGTTATTCCTCTACTCAAGAGAGCGTGTTTAGGTATTTTAGCTGTCTTTAGCAGCTCTAATGATTAATGTGCCCGGTAGAACCAGAGTCCTGGCCAGCGTATGAAATCAGGCTATGGGCAGACTTGTTAGGAAAGGTAATTCTGGAGCCATTTTTCTTCCATAAATCAACAATCAGATAAAATGAGTTTTCTGCCTATGTGTGTGTGTGCTCTGTGCTGGGGAGAGTCATCTGGAGGGGCACGTGTCTTACAAATGACTTTGCTACTGTTTCCTAGCTGCTGTTTCTTCTCTAGAAGCTTCTTTCTGCTCTACTGTTTTCCCTGTGTAGACACCCAGTGTCTAACCCTGTCACATCCTTAAGGTCCTGTCCCAAGGCCACGCCCACTACAATGCTGCACTGAGGCCCAATGTGCATTGGGGAAACTTCCATGGCAAATATTTCTCTCTTTTCTTCCCTCATTTAATAGAAACCAGAGACCTGGCCTATGCCAGTCACACTCCAGACACTGAAACTCAGCACAGAACACAAAGGGCAAAGCCTTGACCTGTGGAGCGTAGGGCAGGGTTGTCACTGCCAGACTGTGACTTCCCCTTTGTATCTCCCCACTCCCGGGACCCGAGCACTTCGGCCGGGTGCTTCCCTGAACTCACTTATGATCTGCATGCTGGTCAGGTCGATTCGGATTTTCTGGAAAGTGGAGAAGCCAGCAGCTGTGTAATCCTTGCGGCAATGGCAGTCATCTCGTCGGCTCCCATTATAGGGACATTCTGTTGGGTTGTGCAACCTAAGCAATGGAGATAGCATTGCGGTAGGAATGGGCAAGTTTTCTCTAAGGCCCCTGGGGCAGCTAGGCTCTTCTGGGACAGAGTCTCCTACCTGTGTCCGTAAACTTCGGAGAAATTCTCTGAGTCACCGTGGGCCAGGGTCACATACTCCTTTGGATAGTCAGAGTGCATGCCTGCACAGAATACCTACAACACACATGAGGAAGACTCCAGCAGGGGCACTCAGGAAGGGTGACGAGAGCAGAGATTGCCGTGGAAACAGTCTGCAAACAACGAGTGCTTTCGGCACTCACCTTTAAGGGTTTCCCTCTAACGATCAGGAAATATTCGCCATCTACGCTGGCACTGTTGAGTCTTTTCACCTCCTTGCAGTTCTGGGGTAACTCGCCTAGGAAACACAAATCCGAAAAACGGTACAATTGTCTCCTATGTTCACTGTCTACCAACAGAACATGTCACACTGTCTGCACGAATCGGCCAAGTGGTATATTAAAAAGAGAGAGGGAGGCTGGTGGGGAGAAGAGAGACGAGGAGAGAGAGACAGTTCAGTCAGTAGAGAGCTTGCCAGGCAAACATAAAGACTGAGGCTGATGTCCTGGAACACACACACAGCTGGCTGTGACTAGGCACTCTGGAGTCTCAGAGAGGAGCTCTAGGCTGAGACCACTTTGTCTCAACAGAAAGGTAGAGAGCGACTAAGGAAAAGCCACTTGAGATCGGTCTCTGGCCTCCAAAAATCTGAGCACAAAAGTGCAGTCCCCATGAACGCACCGTACAAGCACAGAAAATTACTACATTTCTAAAGAAGACAGACAAATAGACAAACAGAGATGCTTTGCTCTCCGTGGTGGACAAAGAGGGCTTCAGTCGAGCGACTTACAGTTATAAACGTTGTGACAGGCTTTTCGCTCTTCTGGCTTTAGGTCGGAGGGACATAGGTTGCTGGGTTGGTCCTCGTTGGTTAAACACTGCACAGATCTATGCATGACTCCCACGCCACAGGACACTGAGCACTGGAAGGCAAAGCAGAGTCAGTGGGTGGCTCTTGAACTGGGGGGTGTAAGCATCATGACACAAAGCTTGGAGCCTTGGGGTTGTGTTAAAAAACAGCTGGCATTTATTGATTTCTTACCATGGCTAGCTTAACTGCTGTGTTATGCTTCATATATACTTACTTGATTATATATATATATACATATATATGTATATCTTTAATGTACTAAGCAATAAAATATTAGTATTTGTGACAGGTATTTAAACAATATTTACAATACTGTGGGAATTTATATCTAAATTTCTGCACCAAAGTTTTCAAAAGATATATACCATATATGAATAAAACACATTTCTATATAAAACATTTATACACGTGTGTCGCTGTATGTAGTGATCCACACACTCTTCCCATTTAAACCGCATAAACAACTTTGTGGGATAGCATGGACATTACTTGATTTTACAGATGGGAGATCTGGATTTAGATGTCAAGGAATTTGCTCAAGGTCGTAGTGGAGTTGGGATGCAAGTCCTAACGACTTCCATCACGTCACACACACCTTTCGCCTGAGAGCTTGGGAGCCCAAAGCCAGAAGACTGTGATAATGATTTTTCCAAACAGACTCTATTTGGAATATTCTGTTTTGTGTCCCAAGTAAACAAAGCTCTGCCAGCACGGGCAGACTGGAGTGTTGAATCCTCCACAATGGAAGCAGTCAAAACACGCCCTGTGCCACTCTTAGGAGAGGCCAGATTCTAAAGGCTGGCTGGGAAAATGTTTAGTAAAGATGTAGGAAAAACAGCAAAAGGTAACATAAAATCGACCACAAAAATCTAAATGCCTTTTATAGGTTGAATCAGCTTCATAGGTATCCATTTTACAAATGAAGAAACTGAGGCACAAAACTTGACAACTTGCATTTTCCTGGGACGAAGCAAGCTGACCCATCAGCTGTTTAGTTAGCTAAGCCCGTTCTCTGCCTATCGGCTTTAGCAAGTTGCAGGTAGGCAGAAGGGGTTCAGAGAAAGCTTGTGATTTCAGAGTTCACAACCCAGCCCCCTACTTACACTGCCCCAGTTACCAACTCTCCAGGAGGCTGAGACAGGACAGTCCCTCAGGTAGCAGGGATGGACACTTGGTGGCTGTGTGCCTGGGCAGTTCACCGTGGTTTGGTAGCTGTATTCATAATTCTCCTTGCCGGTATAAATCTCACTGCAGGAGACCAGCCTTTGCCTGTAGCCCTTCCCACAGGTCACTGAGCACTGAGAAGAGAGGGGGTCAAGAGAGGATATTCCAGACTTTCCCTGTGGCACCCCAATAAGCCCCCACCCAACATATCAAGGTTGCCTTCCTGTGGGAGCTGCAGCAAGCTCTCTCTTATTTATAGGTTGAAGCCTTCATCTCAGGCCACAGCAGGTTCTGTCAGACACTCCCCAAACTGGGGCTTCTCCAGGCAGGGACCTCAAAACCCTTCTTTCTCTGGGGCTCCCAGAGAAGGATATGGATACCCATATGCCATTAAATTCACCCTTTCTATGCTTCTAAGACCGGGCCAGAAACTCAACGGCATGTGGAGAGGAAAGGGGGCCTGCAGCCAACTTGTGAGCCACATTCTCAGAGTGCAGTGTAGACCGTTTTCAGGAGACACCAGAACCCCGCCCCCCATTCACTCTCCTGCTCTCTGTCGTGCTCTGCTTGTGCACAACCACCTTCCCCCGGTTTCCTTCTCTCTTCTCTCCTTCGCTATGTGTTTTGGACACCACGTCACCTTCCTGCTTTCTTTTCTTTCTAAATCATGGCGTCATGATTCTTTACTGTAGGTTTATGGCAGAAGACACAGCAATGACAAAATGGAAATGATAGACCAATAGCCCAGATGAAAACAGACACAAAAATTAATAAAATACCTGCAAGCTAAGTTCCTGAACATATCAAAAAGTATCACTTACTGTGATCAAGTCAGCTCCTTCCCAGAGATGCAGAGATGGTTTAACACATGTAAATCCACAAATGCAATATATCATTTAAACACACTCAAAGACGGAAACTATGTGACCTTCTCAGTAGATGCAGAAAAAGCCATTGACATCAATCCAATGTTCTTTCATGATAAAAAACCACAAAGAGTCTGTGAGTTGAGGGAACACACTCTAACGCAATGAAAGCTGTACAAAGCAATCCTATAGCCAAGCACACTCAGCAGAGGACCTCAAAGCATTTCCTCCAAGATCAGGAACAAGAGGTCGTCCAGTCTCTTCGCTCAGTAGAATGCTTGAAGTCTGAGTGATGGTGACAAGATAAAAGACAGATAAGCAGGAGAAAAGAAGTAAAAACCATCCCTGTTTGCAGGTAATATGAGTCTACATAAAATCTCTAAGGACTCTGCCAGAAAACTCTGGCAGCTGCTAAACACACCTAGCGAAATGGCAGGAAACAAGATTAACATATGAAAAGCTGTAGCCTTCCTGTATACCAATGACAAACATAAAAAAAGAAATCATTAAAACAATCTCATTTACAACAGCCCCGAAAAATCCAACCAACTCTGAAAGAAGCCAAAACAAGGCAGCAACAGCTCTCCACAACGGAACTCCACAGTCCAAAGGCGGCCCAAGAAGATGCGGAAACCTCTTATGGGTTGTGTTAATATTGTAAAAACAGCCATCCTACTAAAAGCAATCTACAGATTCAGGGCAGTGCCCACCCAAATTCCAATGTCATTCCTCAAAGAAATAAAAATAAAAATTCAAATGGAAGCTCCAACGAGCCAAAGCAACCCTTAGTCAAAAGAAAAACGCTGGAGGTATCATCATGCCTGACTTCAAGTTATGCTGCAGAGCTACTGTAATAGAACCAACATTGTACTGGCACGAGAACAGATCTACCCAGGACAACGAAATAGAAGAGAACAGCGCTTCTCGACTTTCTTAATGCTGTGACCCGCTAATACAGCTCCTCATGTTGTGGTGATCCCCAATCATAAAATTATTTTCATTGCTTCCTCATAGCTGTAATTTTGCTACTGTTATGAATTGCAATGTAAATATCTGATACGCAGGATATAGGATAATGTGACCCACAGGTTGAGAACTACATATAAGCCACACAGCCACAGCCACCAGATCTTTGAGAATGATGCCTGAGAGCAGGAGAGCTGAGCACCCACTGCTCCCTCCCTATGCCCCCTACAGCGATCAGGAGAGAGGGTCCTGCACCTTGCCTGGGCAAAACAGTAGAGCTGGCCCTGGTGATGTGAGTGTGGGGGACCCAGATCTGAGAGCAGAAGGACTGTCCCCACTCCTTGCTGTAGCATGCACGGGGCGAGCTAGCCTGGGCAGTGATGGTGAGGGAGAGCTGGCAGGCTCTAGCCAGGCCCAGAACCAGGGCTGAATTGGCCCACCCCAACAACCACCTAATCTATGAACTGTTGGAGCATGTGAAGGGGAGGAACCTACAGAGCAGCAGCTCTGTGACACAGGACAGCAACAGAGGATCCAAGAGGAGCTCCAGGAAAAGCCCATAATTGGTAATACAGCAAAAACTAGTGGCCTCTAGTCAGACCAATGGCTGCAGGCAATGAACACTTGCATGTAAAGATGAATGGACTAAAGGGGAAACTGACTCAATGCCACGTGACAGTTTCCACAACAGATGACAGATTCCATGGCGGGCGTTTTTTTGGCTTGTTTGTTTTTATTTGGTTTCTTTGTTTTGTTTTTACTTTTTCTTTTAAATTTGGTTCTGAATTGTGGGGGAGTTTGCAAGAGCAGGGAGCAGATATGGGGGAGGGGCATGGATCTCAGCAGGATTGGAATTCATAACGTGAAATCCACAAAGAATCAATAAAAGTAAAAAAAAAAGACTCTGGATCTGAACAGAGACTTCTCAAAATAAAAATTCTTAATAGCTAATAAACATTTAAAGAAGTGTTCAATATCATTTTTCACCAGAGATATGCATATTAAAAGTTTTTGAGGTCCCACCTCTACCTGTCAAAATTCTTACTGTAATGTAAACAATTAACAGTGAATGCTGGCAAGGGCAGAGAGAACGGAAACACCTTATTTACTGTGGGTGGGTGAGCTGATGCTGCTACTGTGGAAATCAGTGTAGAAGTTTCCTATAATACTACCCCACGACCCAGATACACTGCTCTGGAAACAGCCAGAGGACACTGAATCCTATCACCCAGAAGCTTGCACACTCACGTTTATGGCTACTCTAGTCACAATAGGGAGGAACGGAACCAGCTGAGATGTGCTTCAACAGAAGAATGGATAACGAAGACGTGGTGCAAGGGCTGCAGGGACGGCTTCCTGGTTAGATTCACACACTGCTCTTGCAAACTGGCTCCTGAGTTTGAGTCTCAGCACCAACATGCGGCGACTCACAACCATCTGTAACTCCAGCATCAGGGGATCTGACGCCCTCTTTTGGCCTCCTTGAGAACTACACTCAAGTGAACAGTCTCCCATGGACACATACATATATACATAATTAAAAATCAAGCCTTTAAGAAATTAAATGCCATATATGATGGAATTTAATCCAGCCATTAATAAACATGAAAGTCTTAAATCTTCAGGAAAATGGATGGAGTTGGAAAACTTTATATTAAGTGACAAATTAGACAAATATTGCATGTTGTCTTTCATAAGCAGGTCCTAGCTGCTGATTTGTACATATGAATGTTTCTGTGAGCGTAAGTATGGAAGTCAGGAAACTAGGAAGGGACCATGGTGGAGGTTAAGAGTGGACAGGGGAGGGCAGTAGAGTGCATGAAGGCAGAAGGAAGAAGACTGGGGTTGGAATGGTTTAAGTGGAGAGAGCGACCAGAGCAGGGAGACGAGCAATAGGGTCGCTGGAAGGGGGTGGGCAATGAAAACCAAGGATATATGGAAAAGGTGCAGGGAAACCTGACAATCTAACTAAAAAGAGAAACTAAGAATAAAATATTTTCCAAAGTCTATCCAGAATAGGTAAAGAAAAATGACCCAATAAACTACAGATAACAAAACTGAAAAATCTCACCGATGAGGTAGCCTACCTCCCAGTGAGCCCCAAATGACAGAGGCAATTGCTGCTGAGAGTGGTTGTCCACCATAGATGGTAAGACCCTACTGACTAAAGATACCACACACTTTGACAGTAGGACCTAGAGAAACAGCCGGAAGCGCCCTCCCTAATTTCACAGTGATGGACTGTGGTCTACAGGTTGCTGCCGGGAGACCGGTCAACAACAGCTTTACTCAGGCACTGCCAGTGTGCCACTTGGGCACTGGTGGACACGATGTGCCCATCAGCTGGCTCCTAAATAATTATATTTATGCCATCGTGTAGAGCTGCCACCAGCTCTGGTGAGAGAGGCTTCTTTCTGTGTAGGCAGCAGTTAGTACAGAGACTCATAACTGCTCAGAGAGCTGAAAACAAGAGACTGTTGGGTGCTCGGCCATACATAAGACATCCTAGTACCCCTTCCGTGGCTCAGGGAAGGTTGTGGAAGAGAGGGCAGACCAGAAGGAATGTAAGAGCCAAATGATGAGATCTGTGGGATGCTGGACTGCTAGGCATGACATGGCTGTGGCAGGCTTGAATGCACAAAAGCTGTGATGGCCCGTAGTAGAGAACCGTACACAATTGAGCCAGTCAACATCTGTCTATGGAGGGGAGGAGAAACGCAGGGCCCCACCCCTTCTGAGGATCTGTAGGAAATCAATGGTTTCTGGGAGAGAGAGAGACATTTTCCTCCCAGTGGGGTAGCCCACCATATACTTCTACAAATAACTCCTCACCCGTGCTCCTGTAAGCAACTCTAATGCGACTCCAACCACACATGCATGCGCGTGCGCGCTCGCGCACACACACACACACACACACATACACACACACGTACAGTACAAAGGGGAATAGTAGGAAAGATAAGGGGATCAGTGGGACTAGGAGAGGACGAGAGAGGATAATGGGATGAAATTATCATAACGAGAACCATTTTAAATTTATAATTCACTTATGTTAATAGAAATAATAAAATTAAGTTACAATTCATGCCGTTTGGATGGCACTTCCAGGCAGTGTTATGAATTGGGGCCACTCTTTGTAAAGGCTCTGCACAGACGCAGAGTGGAGGCAGTCTCTATACACCTCTCCCTACGCTGTAGGGCACGAGAGGAACTCCTGGAAGTAGGAGGCCACGTGCATGTTGTGTTCTTTCCTGGGTGAGGGTCCAATTGTCATTAATCCCCAAAGATGATTTAAAGTCACCCTGTCTGCCTGATGTCCCGTGCCCTGTTGCTTTAAGCTACTCCATTTTCTTCCCCTTTAACCTTTCTGGGCTGGCCTTGATGGAAATCCTAGCAACAAGAGAGAAGAAAGTCAGCCAGAGGCATGCTGAGCATCCCCAGCTCTCCCTCCCAGCTGGCTGGAGACCTGGAAACGGGCCATCCAGATTTCTTCCTTCTTTGGCTCTTGCTGCTCACATGCAGGAGGACCCAGCTGACTCCCGGCCAGGAGACTTCAGGCTACCCCAGTGTCTCAGCATAGAGAGATGTTGACAAGCTCTGCCTAGCTGAGCTGTGGGTGTTCTAGAGAGTATGACCTCATGCCTTTATAGCCTCAGTCTGCACTGCATACTTGAGAAGGCGGATGCTGAGAGCCAAGCTTCTATACATCAAAAGCAAAAGCAGCTTGCCGACGATCTGTGCATCTTAGGAGACACACATTTGCTGATGGACCTGGGCCACAAACGTGGTCAGAAGTCTCCAAATCCCCGAGAAGCATTCAGAACAACTAGATACTACGGGCTAGTTGCCGGCAGTTGCTGTGACACAATTGATGGGCTTCCCCAGCTCCTCTAGGCCAGGGATTGGAAGTGCATGAGTAACAGCAGTGTGGTAAGTAGAGTCCAAATGCTGTGGCCTTGTGTGCACAGGGAAACTCTCCTTTTCTCACTTGAATGAAGCAACAAAGCAACATCAACACCGCCATGTTCACCAGGACTGTATTTCAGGCCTCATGCCGGAGATGCACGTTGCCCTTACAGGCCCTCTTCACAAGTCTGTTCTAGGCCTTGCACACTCAGGGGGTGTGAATGCTGAGAACAACACAGAGAACTCTCCCACAGCCAAGGTCTCAGAGTAAAGGAATAGCCTCTCCCTGACTGTCCCCTGGCAAGGGCTGTGGTCCTTGCGTTCTGTGCCCAGATCTGTTTTTAACCCTTTGCTATAAAAATATGTGGGCTTGCTTTCAATCCATAACATACTTGAAAAATCTGTGGAAGCGTGGGCATGGAAACCTCTGTGCCAACGGATGTTCTTTTAGGGCTGGGGAGGTAACTCTGTGAGTCAAATGCTTGCTATGCAATTAAAAGGATTGAGTTTGGTTCCCAGAATCCATGCAGAAGAAGCCAGAAGTGGTGGCATGCGCATGGAATCCTAGCCCTAGGAGGGAGACGGGTGGATCCAAGGGGCTTGCTGGTCAGCCAGCCTACCCTACTTGATGACCTGATATAGTAAGAGACCCGGTGTCCAAAATGTAAAAATATAATACCATACAATACAATACAATACAATACAATACAATACAATACAATACAATACAATACAATGGTAGACAGTGCCAGAGGAATAACCCTTGAGGCTGTCCTCTGGCCTCCACTATGCACACTTAAACAATGTGTACATATAAACATGCACACACGTGCACACAAAGACATTCTCTCATCTGCTGATGGTTGAGGTTGTGGTTAAGGCTAAAGGTGCATTGTAGCTTTCAGAAAGAGACAAAAGTCTGTCCACGTAATAAAGCCCCATAGAAGAGACTGACCAAAGGTGGATGCCAGTTTGGGCTGAGAGGGAGGCACAGAAACTACAGCCAGATAGGGAGAAATGAGAGCCAAAAAGAGGAGTCTGCTGGGAGGCAGAAGGCTGGAAAGGACCAGAGACGAAAAGACCTGTGGAGAGACAGAATGGGGGCACAAGGGAGAGATCTCCCCATGCTGAGAGCGAGGGGAGCTGGAACTCTTACAATGGTCAGAAGTCAGAGGCCATGCCTGCTGAGGAACAGACGAAGAAGGGATGAAAGGCGAGGCGGTGCATCCAGAGACCCTCCCTAGCCTTCCCTAAAGGGTTGGAAGCTCTTGCCCCAAGCTAGTCAATGAATTTTCTGAACACGCTTCTGGACTCACCTGTTCCTGCCTGGCAATTATGTAAATGTATACCCTAATGTTCTATCTTTGTGTGTATGTATACATGCATGCACATGTGTGTATGTATGATCATGGGTACACACGTAGCAGTCAAAGTTCAAGGCTGAATGTTTTTTTCTCTCATTCTCCACTATTGTTTTGAGAGGTTTCTCACTGAAGCTTGAGCTCACTGATTGGCTAGGCTGAGTGGCCAGTGGGATCCATGGAGAGCTTCCTGTCGCTGCCCAAAGCCGTGGAACTGCAGGTATGTGTGAGCATGACTGGCTTTTTACATAGTGCTGGAGATCTGAACTTAGGTTCTCAGGCTTTCCCAGCTCCCACTTCACTGTTTAAAGGCTCTTCATGCTGTAGGGAGATGTGTGGGACATGGCGGAGAAAAGACTTCGGAACTCTGGACCTCAAATGTGTAAGTGTGTGTTGTGGGTGTGTCCAGTGCACTGTACATCACTATATAATGACACTGGCCTCCACCTACCACGTGCCAGAAGTACACCCTGTCCTAGCTGTGATAACCAGACATGTCTCCGAACATTGACAAAGGCCCCCTCAAAGGATGAAAATCAGTGTTGTAGGGAACAGGATGGGGGGACATGGTTAGAAAATAATTTTGGGGCCAATTTGAGTGAAGACATACTTCAGCACAGCAAATATAAAGGCAAATACTCATGTCATTCGGGGTGAACTTTCTGGCCTATATGAAGAGATCCCATGTGAACACATATGTTAGCCACCATCATTATCACCTGTCCTGTGAATCAACGTGCTTTGACTTTAAATCTCTGGGCTCTTTTGGGCAACGGCAATGGTTTTGAAGTTTTAGATCTTCCATTGCTTTGAAATACTATGAGGTTTGAAGATTAGGTAATCATGCTATGGTTGGTATTGATTTATTAACTAAAGCTGTCTATGTAGGCCTTGCCCTCAGGAGCCTATAATGAAAAAAGAGGCTTGGGATCTATTAAATATCACAGAACATTCTTTGTTTTGCTGGGACCAAGGTTTTTAAATGGGCAACCCACACCCAGCTTGCAGGAAACATTTTCAAATTAAAATGTCAGGCCTTGTTTCTCAATTAGGAGCCCACTTTTATCCTCTTTTGAGAACTCCAATTGGGGGGAGTAGATGTATGTTTGTGCACAACCATCACTCCAAAAGAGAGCCTGGTCACTGGTCACCATTGCTATGTAATTAGCATAGCGTGTGGCACTATTAGAAGGTGTGGCTTTGTTGGAGTGGGTATGACCTTGACAGAGTAATCACTGTGGGGACAGGATTTGAGGGTTCCTATACTCAGGGTACTGCCCACTGTCTCAGTCAACTCCCTGTCCCCATCTCTACCTAGTATTTCTCTGACACTAAGATATCATTTTTATTTTTATTTTAGTGTGTGTAAGCGTGTGAAGGTGTGCATGCAAATTTATCTGTGTGAATGTGACATGCAGATGCCACAGGGTGCATGTTGGTCAGAAGGCAACCCTGAGTGTTGGTTTTCATCTTCCATCTTGTTTAGAGACAGGGTCTCTAGCTTGCCCTTCCTCTGCATACCACAGGCTAGCTTGCCCATACACTTCTAAGCATTAACTTTTCTTCACTTTCCATCTCCCAGTAGGGGCACTGAAATTATAGATGCTCAAGTCATTGATGCTCAGCTTCTATTTGGGTTCTTGGGATTTGAACTCAAGTACTCACACCTGCACTGCAAACACTTCACACAGTTTTCTCCCCAGCCTCAAGATACATCCCTACACATAGCCTTCTGCTGGCACCTGAAGGCATCAGCCCCTAGACCAATTCCCTTATTCCCCAGGACCATACCTCAGACCATTCTCCTGTGATCCACACATACTCGCAGGGTTGCAGACTGCAGCTCTCACGGTCTGGAGGCCGCTGGTCTGGGTCACAGTGCGCACTATGCACCTCGCTTTGGTCCTCCGCTATGCACACCACCTGTCGGTACCGGGAGCCTTCACCGCAGGTCTTGGTGCACTGCAAGAGACAAATGGGCTGGGGTGAGATGAAGCCTTTCACAGCTTCACACTCTTAGTCTTGCAGTTATTTGATGACTTAACTAGCCAGCTGTTAAAGTGGCAAGATCCCTAGTCATTGGCTGTTTCTATCTAGATATTTGACAGCTTTATCCCTGACACAGGGATGTGCTTTCCACACTTGTCTGTCTGGATGAGAAAATGAAAGGGTGAATGAATGAATGAATGAATGAATGAATGAATGAATAAATGAACACCAGCTTGGACGAGACTTTCAAGGTTTTTTTTTTTTTTTTATTCACCATTCATTTAAACACTAAATCCATTGCTGGGGATGTAGCACAGGGAGAGAGCACTTGTCTGGTATGTGTAAGACCCTGGGATTGATCTATATTAAGAATAGGAAGGAAAGGAGAGGGGAGGAAAAAGAGAGGAAGGAAGAGAAAGATATGAGAGATGGGAGGAGAAAGGGAGGAAGGAAAATAGAAAGAAGATAAGAGAAAGAAGAAGGTGGAGGAAGAGAAAGAAGGCGCAAACACAAGGCATGGTGGCACACACCTTTTAATCTCAGCACTCTGGAGGCAGAGACAGGCAGTTCTTGGAGATTTAAGCTAGCCTGTTCTACACAGTAAGTTCTAGGACAGCCAGGGCTACACAGAGAGATGGTGTCTGAAGAAGAAAAGGAAGGAAGTGGAGGACGAGGAGGAAAGGTAGAAGGAAAAGAGAAGAGAGGAAAAGAAACCATGTCTCACGGTTGCCAAGGTAGCATCAAAACACTTCTAGGGCCAGGAAGGTTATCACCTGTCCAGCTGTTCATCACCTCCCATAGATAATTAGAATAATGTCTTCACAGATTATACTGATTTGGTCTATTTTTTATTCCATGACCCCTAAAGGGTCCATTTTCTACCCACAATGAAGCTACTTTCAGGTGTGTGTGGTCTGGCAGGTGGACAGCTCTCAATTCTAGACTCCCGACACTAAGTTCCGACTGGAGATAGGTCCTGATGGACAAGGATGGCCGTGATCAGGACCTCCCTGGTTCTCAGAAAGGATGGGCAGTAAAGGGCAGCGTGAAAGAGCAAAGGCCTTCATCTCCAACCCATAGGTGAAGAACCTGGGACTGTTGGAACCTATGTCCCTTGCCCTGTTAGACCTGATTCCTCCCATAATCCAGCAAAGGAAAACAGAGCAAGTGGCAGGCTTCATTCCAACAGCAAACCTCGCTTGGAAGGGAGACCTCTGCCATCTGCTTTGTCACCAAAACCTCTCCAAAGCATGGCTGTCACTTGATATTCTAAGTTTGGATTACTTCAGAAAACTTCAGGGAAAGACTGGCTGCTGCCATGAGGGGTGTGAGTCCTTCACCTCAATGGGTGTCGGCTGCCCCTGCTTCTCAAACACCAGCTTTGGCTGTGTTATTAGCATACTTCCAAAATTTCAGAACTCTGCATTTTAAGTTCTGTAGGGAGGGCTATAGACCTCTCTCTGTGTCTCTCTCTGTCTCTCTCTCTCTCTCTCTGTCTTTCTGTCTCTCTCTCTGTCTTTCTGTCTCTCTCTCTGTCTCTCTCTCTCTCTCCATAATGGCAGTACCTAATTTACTGTTTCTATTGCTGTGATTAAGCACCATTTCCGAAAGCAACTTGGGAAGGAAAGGGTTTATGTCACTGAGATTTCCACATCCCTGTGCATCATTGAAGGCAGTGAGGGCAGAAACTCAAGCAGAGCAGGAACCTGGAGGCAGGAGCTGATGCAGAAGCCAAGGAAGATACTGCATACTGCCTTACTCTTTACAGGCTGCTCAGCCTACTTTCTTATAGAACCCAGAGAGTGCCACCACCCACAAAGGGCTGGACCCTCTGCCGTCATTCATTAATAAAGAAACTGCTCTATGGGTTTGCCTATAGCCCATACTATAGAGGACTCCAGCCTGTGTCAAGTTGACATAAAACTAGCCGGCACAGGCAGGAATTTTCTTTTATCTGCTTTGCCTCAAAACCATTTGAGTTTGAGATACAGCTTCACTCTGAAATGTCTTCCCCAATACACCCATGTCTTTTAATGTATGCATGATAAAAAAAAAAAAAAAGGAATAGTACAGGGGCTGGGAGATGGCTCAGTGGTAGAAGCATTTGCCATGCAAGCATGAAGACCTGAATTTGAATCCCCAGAACCTCCGTAAAATCTGGGGGAACAGGGTGAATATTGGCAATGCCAGCACCCCTGGGGGGAGGGTAGTGGGAAATGAGCCAGGAGGATCCTGGGAGGTAGAGGGTCATCTAGCTGGGCACACAGCAGAGAACAACACAAGGCTCTCTCAAACAAGTAACATTTGTCCTCTGACCACCACGTCTGTGGCTCACAGATACTTTCATTCACACACATGATTGCACACATGTGTACACACATACACATACACACAAACATCAGTAATGATAAACAAGAAAGAACGTAAAATTCGCCATTTAAACATCTTAAAATGTCAGTGCAGCGACCTGAATGCAACGCTGTGCAGCCATTGCTACAACACAATGGTAGAACAGGTTCTTCACTCTAATCCTATCTCTATTAAGCAATCACCCATCTTTCCTCCTTCTAACCTAGACCCTAGCAACTATGACCATGCTTGCTGTATCCATAGATTTGCTTATTCTGGGGACTTCATGGTCATATCCAGTATGTGCTCTTTTCTGCTAGGCTTCTCTCTCTTAGCACAGTGTTTCCAAAGTTCTTCCATATTGGAGCATGTCTCAGGGCTTCACTGTATATCCATCCATCCAGCCTCAAAGTATGTATATGCCACGCTTAGTTTACTCACTCATCTGTTAATGGCTTCCCTTTGAACTACCATGAATGATGCTATTATGGACATTCAGATGCCAGTTTGAACACTTGATTTGATTCTTCTGAGTCTGTGCTAGGAATAGAATTGTTGGAGCAGATAACAGTGGTCCCTGTCTTTCATGAGTCACTCTGTTCTTTTAGGAGGCAAAAGATACCTGCTAGGTCACCTGAGTAGTTTTCACTTTGGAAACCTGAACATATCTCTGCTTGGCAGCAAATCTCCATAGCTGGCATGTATCCAGAGGCATAAATATGACCTGAAGTCACAGCAAATTGAGAAGAAGCTGAACCATTTCAAACCAGTGGGGACCAGCTGAGCCTGTTCCCCGGTTCAAGCTTCAGAAGTCTGGAGTTTTGGGTTCCCCTTGGAGTAAAATGACAGCAATTGGGGAGTTGCAATGTTTTGCTGAATGTTAGAAACCACCCACTGAAAAAAAAAACATTTACCCACAGAAAATAATAATAATTCCTTGGAAAATTAAGACTTCCGGACATCAGAATCACAGCTAAACCTAAACTAACTCTTGCTATATTAAAGTACATTCGCACTACCTCATAAGGCTGAATCACTGTCAATAAGTAACAGATCCCAGCAGAAATGCCAGGGTTCCTCAACAGTTTCTGCTCATTAAGTATTTTCTTCCCCAGTCTTGAAGAATAGTTAACTATTATAAAATCTGTTTTGACAGCGGCATGGAATTGCACTGAGAAAATCTACCCAGAAGAAAACTTTCTGGGAATTAAAATTAAACAAGGTAAATAATTGGCGTCTTTTACACTCTGGGAACCACATGACAAAGGTTTTCTTCTGGAATCTTAAACCTTAGCAGAGTGCTGGGGGAAAGCAAACCCAGCCCATGCTACTGGGTGCTTCCGTGTTGGTAAATGCCATTCCCCTAGACTTCAATAATCTACAATGCTTCCTGTCCTGAAATATCATCTAGACTATTCTAAGAAAATGGAAAATTCAAACAGCCACATTTCAACTTGCAGAAGGTTTTCCCGGGTTTTCATTATGGCTTTCTGAGCTAAAAAAGCAGCAACCAAGTAAAGGACTAAAGCATCAGCCTCTGAACTTCAGCATGTGTGAGATGCAGAAAGGAAATAATCAGAGTGTCGGGTTCAACCGGGTAGCACATCCACTGTCCTGCAGGATGCATGCCATCAAAGGGGCTGAAACTATCAGAAAAACACTTCAAAATCCGAGGTGAGGAAGACCTAAAATAATCCCCTAAGGTACTATTTTCTTTCAACATGTCCGTTTGCATAGGCTGATGGTCTAAACATTGTAATAAAGTTGTTTTTTTTGTTGTTTTGTTTTGAAACATGTCTTTTGTCACAGTTCCCTGGCCATGGGGAAAAGAAAAGCACCGGACACTCACAGGTTCTACCTTTTAAAGGATGCCTTCCCCAAGGATGAAGGGATGTGTCATTTCTGGCAGCAGATTGCTGGTGTTAGGAAGCATATGGGCAGATGAATCATAGACCCAACGGGTGGATAACACTGGGTTGCATTTGCTGGGTTTTTATGTCCCAAGGAAAGGTTAGGACAAATGGATTCATCTATCGTTGTCTAAAAGAAAGAAAAAGCAGACATTCAAAAAAGAGGCAGAGGCACTGCTACAGAGGCGTTCTTGAAGTCTCTCATCACCCATCTGACTAACGTTTGCAATGGGCACAGGTCTGTGCTGGGAGTCAGTCAGCTTGATGCTTCCAATTCTTCTAACTCAGCCCCTGTTCCTGCTTGACAGCCAGGGAGCCAGCCACTGTTTGCCTGGGGTCTCCCATGTCCCTTAAGTAACCACTGAGGTTTGATCCCAAGGGCCTCCTGTGTAAAAGTGGGAGATGTGGCAGCTGACGAAAAAGGGTGAAGGAAGAAGTGAGTTAGCTAGAGTCAGAAGGGAACAGGACCTCTCAAGTTTTGCAAGGACGGAGGCTAGCAGCAACAGCACGCATAGGGGTGAGGATTCCAGCGGGTAGGGTTTCAATCGTATTTCCTCTCATTTTAACCTTTCCGTAGCACCAGGGCCTGAATCCAAGGTCTTAACATGGTAGCCAAGCAACCAAAGCTCTACCACTGAGTTATTACCTGCTCAGCTCTTTTTTGGTTGGGGTCTCCCTATACAGTCCTGGTTGGTTTCCCACTTACCACCCTTCAGCCTCTTTGTTGCTGGGACTGTGGGCACATGCCACCATGACATTTAGCCTTAGGTTGAGATTAGGGTGTAGGATTTGAGGTTTGGGGTCAAAAAAACAAGAAACAAACAAAAACAAAGACAAAACACTCCGAATGCTCAGTGCCTGGTAATTTTCAGGTGATTGACACATATGATTTAATAGGCGAAAGAGGCAATGGATACAAAAGGGTTAAGGGCTAACTCCGAACACAACTAGCTCTTTCTGCTTTTTGCTGTAAAGGCCATGAAAATCTTATCACTCAGCTGACCAAGGAACTGCTGCTCATTCCAACGGTTCTATTCTAAGGAGATGAACTTGGAACTCGTTCTACAGCTGAGTGTAATAAATGCTCTTAAATTTGAAATGTGCACTAGAGAGGCCCCAGTGCCTGTTCTGGGCCAAACAGCAACAGGCCAGGCAGTTCTGCAAAGTCACAGCATGTTCATGGCCTTGTGACAAGAAAACACAGCCGCTGCCCTTCCAGAAGGAACATTGGCTAAGGAACATTGTTCCGGAAGACACTGGAATGTCTTTATTCTTCATCTGAAGAGGCCTGGCCTGCCCACCCCCATCCCTGCTCCCCACAACAGCTTTTGTCCCTCGGTCCCTAAATCCAACTACACACTGGTATCCTGTGTCCTGTGGGGACTATACTAAATGCTGGAAAACAAAGCCCCCATCTTAAACAGCTGCCACTCTCTCCCTGGCATAGCCAAAGGCATTGCCCTGAACAGACAGGCACCAACACCAGAGCCTTCCTACTGTTTGTAGGTCAGAGTTGCCCAAGCGCACAGAGGAGCGTGACTTTAGAAGCAGGCGGAATGCAACCCCAGAAAGCAAGCAATACATTGAAACCAACTCTCCAGGAAAAGGCTATGACACCACTGAGAAGGAAAATAACTCGGGTGAGGGACATGCTGACATGAGGAACCAAGAACAGAAACGCTCATAGTTTGTGTTCTAGAGGCCAGGCTCCCAGGCCTCAAATTCTAGCTTTTCATGCAAGACCTTTGATGGATTAACCTGCCTTAGTGTCTCCTTTCTTCAAATTAATGGGATAAAACATGACTGCATCAAAAAGTCAAGGAGATAGTTCAACGGGTTACTTCATGTAAAATAATCATTAAATGCCTCGTTCATTTCTTAGTAAACACTACGTTCTACTGTGTTTTGTATTATCGGTGTGGGACCTCTGAACTAGACAACTCCCAGGGAAGCTTTTCACGGTGGACGCTACAGGAAAAGCACTCCCTGAGATTGTGCAGTTCGCAGTCCTTGCGGCTGGATAAAATAGCCCAGATAATCATTGCAGATGAACGCTCAAAAGCCGGGCTTCTCATTTCCGGTGCCCTGGTTATTTCTTAGTGAGAGAGGGCTGTCATTTGCTCATGGGCCTCGTAGGAAATTCATCTTGACAAAGACCTACTGAGTCTTAATAGTACACAAAGGGGGAGCAAAAGGCGGGCATGTGTAGACAAAAGGCAAACAGGACAAGAAGAGGTTGCCAAGGCCTGCTAGGAAAGAAAGACGCTTCTGGGAGATGAAGCTCAGGTATGTCCCATTTGATTGGCTGGGAGGCTGTGCTGGTGTCCCTAGAGGGCAACCCCACACAGGGACGAGATGGCAGGGAAGCCCTGCATCGTGCACTGGGCACCAACTTACTGGTTAATGAGAGCATCTTTGGTCTTGAGCGTAGCCCTGCTGCAGGTGAGTGGGACTGAGGCTGTGGCATCCCTGACGTGGTAATTTAAGACAGCTGCCTAGTGGTTTTCAACCTTCCCTCTAAGTCTTGATGCCTTGCGGACATCTCGAGTAGCCGCCAACCATGCCTTGCGAGTGGGAAACACAAAGGGTCTGATGGGGCCTCTCTCTCCTCTGCTACCGTGGACTCCACTTTCCAACCCTGTGCCCCTTATGGGTTCCCAGCCACCCTCACCACCTGGCGCCCCTTAAAACTCTCCTCCTTGGGCGTACGGGAAAGCACAGTAGAGGAAGGGTAAAGCCGGGAACCTGGTTTCTTAGCATTTACAGAGCCCATTCACTCCGTGACTATGGTTAATCTCTGCTGAATTTCCTAAATACAAGCCCCACCAGGCCGCAAGTCATTGTCCTCCTCCTGCTCCTCCTCCTCCTCCAAGACAGGGTCTCAGTATATATCCTTAGCTGCCCTGGAACTCACTATGAAGATCAGGTGGGACTGGAACTCAGAGAGATCCACCTGCCTCTGCCTCCTGAGTGCTGGGATTACAGGTGTGCACCACCGCTCTGGTCTTTTTATATGGAGCTTGATAGCAACATTTGAGGAAGACTTTCAAAAGGCCATCTGCACAGTAAAAGCAAAGACGGAAGCTTCTGGGCGTGTCTCGTGCAGTTTTCTACCCTAAGGGAATCAGAAGGAATTGGGAACGGAGTTTATACTCTCCGTGGTTGGCTCTTGAACTCTCGCACGCTGGCTACAGGGTAAGCAGTTAGCTTAGATTCACCGGGGAACCCTTTCTCACTTCCTGATCTTTGGAACAGAGACACAGGAGAGAGTTCAGTGTGAGGAATGAGGAGGATAAAATGGGCAGGGACAGGTCCTAGGTAAGAATTCCAAAGACAGTGGCAAGTTTTATCAGGGAGGTGAGGTAACCTCTTCTCTACCTGACACCGCCAGTCCCAGGACTGCAGCTGAGCACAGATAAGTGGCCTTTCCCAGTTCCTCAAAACAACGCTACAAACTCTACCATTCCCATTCTCCAGGAGGCAAGCCAAGGCTCAGAGACAGAAGGATGCTTGTTCTGAGTCACGGGGCCACTGATGGCAGAGCTGAGATAGGGACCACAATGATATTATTCTGAGCATCCGAGTTCCCGATAGATAACTTATCTGGCTCCAGTTCAGACGATCTGAAATTTAACTGCTTTAGGTATTCTCCCTGATACTGTCTGACAGAAGCCAAGAAAAATCCAGAAGGGAAATGAGAAACCTAGACTAGGCCGGTGGAGAAGGAGGAATTCCTAAAGAATCACTATGGTAAGGAATGGATTCACCACGGGGAAGGGTGGGGCTGGGACACTGATCCCAGGGGAGCAGAATACAGTGGGGAAATCCTGGAGACTGAAGAAAACAAACAGCATCATGTGTGGCTGCCTCCAAGTGCTAGATGTGGGACACTTGGACTCGCAGCAAAGTCTGTCTGAGCCTTAGTTTTACCACCTGACGAAAGGGATGATGCCAAGTCTCACCTCATCCAGCTGTTCAGGAGATAAAGCGAGATGATGGACAGAAGCTCCCAGTGCAGTGTGCGGGCCGATGACCTCACTGCCTTGAGTTGAGAGCCAACTCTCAGAGCAGGGGAGTCCTTCATCTCCCCGCTTACGCAGGGTGCATGTTTTATTTCATTCCAATGTTAGCAGGTCTACGTTTACTTCCCAGTTCTGTTCCCCTCTTACACTACAGTCTAGCATTATGTTCTGCAAACTGGGGTTACCTTCTTATAATGTCTTACACCCCCTCCCCCCTGCCGCCACCTCCCAGCAACTAGACTTTCCAGCAATGGATACTTCAGCATCTGCTTTAGTCAAGCATTAACTTGTGGAGTAAAGGACAAATAAGCCTGGCCTATTCTTGCATTAACTCGACAGTTCTTTGGACGTCACCTATTGTTGAAACTGTTGGAAGTCCTACACTAATTAATGAGTGTTTCTCATGAGCGCTCATCTGTGCTCCCTGACAGTCTGTGCCACAGAAAGGAGGAAAACAAAACCTAGGTTTTACCCCAAGGGCTGGAACTTGCAGTTTATGGCTATTTAAATTAACACAGAACAACCAAATCCAAACTGACGTATTCAAATATTCCTCCCATCTCCTCTCCTGTGCAGGTTGACCCTATGTTTATACTCTTGGCCAAAGGCATGTTAAAGCTCCCCTCCCCCAACACACACACACACACACACACACACACACACACAGACAGACACACACACACACCCTTTCAGTGAAGACAGCTCTGGAACCTTCAAGAAAACAGGGAGACATACACAGGAATTGCTTAGAGGCTGACAGCAGACTTGTTGGGAAGGAGCCAGCAATGCCACTGTGCTCAATGGCTTTGCTGGCTCCATAGGGTGCGGGTATGATTCTGACAAGGGGGCGGAGCGACAGGCAGGCAGGTGCGCACTTACTTCATGGCTCTACTTACTTCTTGCCATTGCTCTGCCCTCCAAGTGTAGAGAGGACATGGAGAGGCTTGGCAGACACGCTCCGACTCGGGTCTGGTGTATGGGCTGCACTCACTCTCTCTGGCTGTTTTGTGTATCCCGATCTGACAGCCCACATGCCTCTGCTGCACGCCTTGGCCACAGGACACAGAGCACTGAGAAGACACAGGAAGGTAAGTAGGCACTTGGGCTCATGCTGGAGGGCGGGAAGGGGTGGGTCGCAGAGGAGGGCAATGCTTTCTTAATCCAATGATTTTCACAGCAGTCAAAATGCTTTCTCATTCCCAAGGAGGGGGACACCAAGGTCATGTCTAAAAGCTGGAAACTCACTGCCAATGCTGGAGCGGGAGCAGGAGCCCCAAGTGGGGATAAACCAAAGTGCTCAGTGGATGACAGAGGATAGAAAGACCGCGGGGAAATGGCACAGCCCAGAAGTAACGCTACCACATTGAAACAAACAAACAAACAAACAAACAAAAAAAACCATGCATGACTTCCATAGCCTGGAAGGTGTATGGCTTGTGAAAACAGAGAGACAGTTCTAGAGTCCAAGTCGCAGAGAACCAACCGTTGGTGATTAAGGCCATACAAGTAGAATGATACTCTCCCGCCCCTTTAGGTTTTTTTCTAGTTTCTATTTCTGGAGACAGAATATTGCTTTGCTTGTTGTTTGTTTGTTTAAATCATGGAATTCTCTTAAGAATCTCTGCCTACTTATAATCTCAAATGAATAGATGAAGAATAAAAGCTAATAAGGAAAAATAATTTCCTCAGACTTAATGTTTTCAGCCCTTGAAAAATTCCCATTAATCATGATGAAACATTTTGTTGACCAAGTTACAAAACATGAATTAACTTTCTCCTAAATTAATTTTTTTAATGGTTTCCTCATTGCTGGTTGCATAATCTCACTTATGGGCAAGCCAAGAATTATTGTCTTTATTACGGTTTTGGCGGTCAGAAACCAAAGGCAACCTTTGATTAGAAAGAACTGCATAATAATGCACTTAGTTATTACAGGTTATTAGCAATTTTGGGGGGTATAACTCAATCTCTATTAATTTGCCTGGTGCTGAGAAAACAAAGTTATCAGACATTCATGCCTTAGAGCCAAGAGGAAGTCTTTTCTTAGAACAGAACCAGGCTCCTTACTGTGATTGCACGCTTGCCCGATTTACTGGTAGGAAAATTCAAGGTGCTCTGCAAATGATGGAAATTCTGTCAAGATGTATACCCAAGTGGATGCTTCTGCAGCTTAAGCTTTACTTAGAAGGCAGCTTGCAAAATCCCATTGTTTCAGAAAAATCTATGCGGGGGAAGAGGCTCGTAGCTCACATCAAAGCGAGCCGAAGACAATGCTTAGTCCCAACATTGCTGCTATTGTTTGGGTTTAATTGGATTAATTGAATTGAATGAGCTTGTGACCCACAAGAAACCAGACTTTAAAGTCATTATGTTCTGGGAGAAGGCAAGGACTCTTAAATGCCACAAATGGCTTTGTCCCCACACAAGAGCCACTTAATGTTCACAGGGTCTACGTGAGTAATGCTTCACACTGGCGGTGCTGGAAAAGACTGGGAGCAGAGTTACCCAGTAAGTGACAGAAACATTCAAATGCCATCCAAGACAGCCAAAGAGTTCTGGATAGTCGAATCTGGACCCTTAAATCCAAGAGAACACATCCAGAACAATGTGCAACCAGAAATATAAAGAGGAGAATCATGTAAGCACACTGGACTTTGATACAAAGCTGATGGAAGTTGAAAAATCACATCATGTTTTCACAACAGAGAAGATGGGAAAGAGCTTTAGAGCATTGAGAACTGATGCGGCTGTTGAATGAACGAAACTCCTTTGTTGTCTGTGGGCATGTGTATGGTGGCCCGTAGTCAGTGTGGGGTATGGTCTCCAGAAGTTCTCCACCCTGTTTATTGAGGAAGGGTCTCTCCCTGGACACAGAGCTCACAGCTTGCACTGGCTGGCCAACGAGCACCAGAGACCTTTTTAGCTCTGCCTCCCTTGCAATGGGACTACAAGGGTGTGCACTCAGATTCTGACCTGGGTGCCAAAAATCTAAACTCATGCTGGCAGAGCATGTGTTTTCCTGCTGAGCTATTTCCCCAGGCCGCCAAACCCCAAAGGGAGGCGAAGGGAAGGTACAAAGAGTCACCAGTAGCTATGGTTTTAATAATCATTTCTTACAATGTTTCATAATTCTGCGTAAGACTAATGGGGCGCAGGAAATTTTTTATCATATAGTATGTTGTTCTGGCTTCTGATTATCATAAAATTGAAGGCAACTTTGAAATGACATTTTATTAATTAAAAACTATCACCATGCCTTCAATGAAGAGTACAGAGCAAACCCTGCCTTTCTAGATAACGCAGTTGTCATATCTGTGCAGAATGAGGTACGCTACAGCCGCGGTTCATTCTCCTGCGCTGGTCCATGAAAGACAATTTATGTGTAGAGACAGCTGCTTGTTTGATAAATTCTGAGAGATTTGTGCCGAATCCCTGAGAAAAAAACCCAACAGTAGAATGTCCGCAGCACGGTCCTGCATCTGGTGAGGCTCAGTGAACTTTTTAGTTCCAAGGCAGAGGACATCTGCGCGCCCTTAGGACGTGCCCCTCCCATCATCCTGGCAGGCCAGGCTGTTTGAAAGGGTGTCAAAGGAGATGTTTTCATGGCAGACTGCTGAGCTGGGAGCCAGGCCCCATCTCTTTGAGTTCCCTGCTGTGCAAAGCCAGACTGCAGAACTCACTGGCTTAAGCAGAACTTGACACTAATGTAGATTTAAAGAACAAAGCAAACAAACAAACAAGAAAGTTCTGTGAAATTCCTCATGTTTGGGGAATCAACAGATACTTGAAAAACTAGAAAGGATTCCCCCGCCTTCCCCCCCCCCCACACACAATTTCTTCTACTATTACAATGATACCATTTATTTTAAGGCGGAAACTAACTTGAAAATAGGTATATAAATCAACTTTCATAAATAATAACATCAGCCACTAGTCTGTCACCAAGTGCATCCCATAGGCTGGATTCTATATAAGGGGCTCAGCAATGCGCTTCTTTGTTTGCAGGGATGCTCTGAGTGCTGTAGACGCTTGGGCACGTTTTTCCTTTATCTCCAGACATTGCTAATTGTCTCATGTGGTATAGAATTACCTCTTGTTGGGTCACCAGCAGTGTATTAAGCATCTACTATAAAATAATTTTTATTTTCTAATAAGCCTTTTCTATAGATATTCCACAAATAAATAAAAAGAAGAACAGAGACAATTACCTTAGCTGAAGGAGAAGAAAAAAAAAAAGGATTCGAATCAAAATCAAATTTGGCAAGGCAATGTGGCAATGCCACTATGGATTAGAACTGGGATCCTAATTTTAAAACCCAGTGCCGCCATGACTGCTAGACACAGTGCTAGACCAGAGAAAGCTGGACGGGAAGCTCACACCCAGGCAGTGGTCACCATCAAGGCTCATGGCTAAACTAAAACCCCTAAGAACCAAGAGAACAGAAAATGCTGAAGCAACACTTTCTCACCACCACCATAGGGTCATTTCCTTAATTCCTCAACTGCATAGTTACCACCATTTCCAGAGACCGCGGGAGATGCTCCTGCAGCCAGCACCCAATCAGGCTGCCTTCCTTCTCACTACAGGAAAAGCCACCCTCAAGAATGGTGGCTGACTCTCAGGGCAAACTGCCAGTTTCATTTCTACATTTTCAGACAGAGATCACTTGAAAATTAATTCCTATGACTCCAAGGCACCACGGCTTTATAGCATTCTGTTCCGTATTACGTCGGTAAGGAAGTAAATCAAGCCACCATGGTCTGTAAGGGCCCTTCTGACCCCAAAGGTGTTAAGCTGAGAAAGAGGCCGGTGGCTCAGGAGTGATGACGAATGAACTGAACTGATGAATGAAGGAAGTATTACTTTCAACCCAATATGTTTTTCCCCATCATTTTAGAGATGGGGAAAGGGCTTCCTAGAAGATTGGCATAATCCTGACAAACTCTTCCCTGGAAGGCTTTGGTCCCAGGAGAGCACCAAGCCTTCACAGCAGCTGACTCAAGAACCCAACGGCAATTTCTGTCTTAAAATTTCATCAGCATCCCTTAGCTCTTGGTCAAGATCATCCAAACAAATTAGACATGAATGTTTGAGGGAAAAAGAAATCCTTTAAGACTTTAGTGAGGATCTTTTTTTTTTTTTTAAAGTAAACTTTCTTTACAGCTTCCAGATTTCGAAGGATCCAGAAATGAAACCACCATCTCAAAACACTGCATTTGGCGAAGGATCATTAAGTATGGTAGAGTCCTGTGCCAACTTCAGTGTGTCTCATCATCAGACATTTTGACATGATGAAAAACTGTTCTAATTATTTTTCAGACCTTGAAGACAAGATGACTGGAGTATAGCTATTAGCAGAACACAGAGATATAAAATTTAAATACTGTAGTGAGTGAGCACTCGTTACTTTTGCTAATATTGTTGCCTTAGGAATATTCTTGTTTGCCAAAGGATAATTAGCGATCATGCAGATCATCTTTCTCCATCAGTCAGTGGCTCTAGTGATGTTCAGGTCTTTCCTCTTCTTATAATTTACCCCTACAAATGCATTTTAAGTGATTGTCTTGAACACGTGGGTGTGTTTCTTTCTAGGGAGGCATTTTGATAATACTTTTTATCTATGTCTGCTAAACAAGAAAGTCTTTAGGCCTAACCATCCTAGGTTTATAACCAATTTTAGGCTTCTCCTGGATATTGTAGTAAAACTCAGTCTGTGTTTACCAATAAAGAGCCAAAGATTCTTTCATTCATCTCTTTAGTGAATAAATTAGCCTTTAAGAGGTAGGGCGCTGACATGCCCTGAGCTTAATATTCTGGGGGAAATGCATTAGATAAGTAGATAAGAAAAGGCCAAGGAACAGAATGAAGAGTAACAGAGCATGAAAGCCTACAAGAGGACAACCTAATTAGTGTGGCATCTTAAAGAATGTTAGCTGCGGGCTTCGCATGGACTGAATAGCTCCAAAAACAAAAGGGCTGGAAGTCAGAAGATGATAATGACCACTTAGAAACCATTAGGCGGGACGACAAGAATGACACACTGCCTTGAACATGATCCCCGACAGAAGCCAGAGGAAGACAGAGCGCCGATTCTTTGATTGCCAAATTAAAGCCAACAAGCAAAACCCAGATGTTTCTTTATGCCACAAGCCTCGAGAGGGACAAGGCGACTGTGCTGGGGAAAGATGCGCTACGCTGATTCTTTTGTAAAGTGGAACACGGGTAGAGAGAGCAATGATGTCATTGGAAGGACACTCAAGAAACATCCAGATTTCTAGAGGGATTCCCACTAGAACATTAAAGTGGAAAACCCTCAGCTCTTCCGGCGTTTAATAGGGCTGCATCCAAAGCTGGAGGAATTCTTCCCGAGGCCACCCACCTTGAGCCTAGTTTCTACTGATCCCTAGGAGCCATTGGCATGAGTCACCGCGGCATCAGAGAAGGAGACAACTGGAGAGCGCCTGCTGAATCTGATCTCCAGAGAGAAGGCTGAGCAATAAGCACAGAATGTTTTCGAAGAAATCGAATCTTGTTCCTTTCAAGAAAGTACCTTAAACCACGATGAGAAAGCATACAGGCAGTGGGGTGGTGAGACCTGCTCAAATGAGTATGTACAAGAGACTCCAATCCGCCAAGCATTTAAAGGTGCTTTTGCAGGTTCAACAAGAGACTGTAATTGATGCCCTGGGTTCCTCTTCTCTTCCCCTTCTAAAGCCTACATATATCACCCTCATCCAAACAAAATATCGCTCTTGAAAGTCTACTGTATTAAGCCCCCCCCCCCCCCGAGCAGAGCACTTGGTTGCAGATCATTGGCAGGTCAGGAAGCAGAGAGACAGAGCTAAAACCCTCTTAAGGACCACATGAAATGGGCCCAGGGAAGGTAAAACAAACCACCCAAGGTTACACAGCTACAAAATGATATAACACTCTCCCTTTATGTCTTCAGTCTCAGTTGTAAAGAAGCAAACAGGCAGAGAGACATTGGCTAGTATTTTATATTGTCATTGCTCTGGTTTGTGTGAACTGTCCCACAGGGTCATCTTACTTCACAAACAGCAGTGCTCTTTTGTGAGGTTGTGGTACCTTTGGGATGGGAAGTGTAACTACTGGAGAGATAGGTCATTGGAGTTGCCTTTGAAGGTTACAGATCCGTCCCACTTTTAGCTCTGTCTCTCTGCTTCCTGGCAGCCAAGATGTGAAAAGCTGTGCCCCTGCCCAACACTGACTCACAGACTGCGCTCTGCCAGCTGCCTTGCCTTCCCTGCGATAGATGGATAGCCCCTGAAACAGTAATTCCAACTACGCCCTCCCTGCCATAGGCTCTTTCCGAGAGGTAAGCCAGGACAGTCATAAGAAAGCACTTTGAGAATCTACAAAGTAAACTGAGCCTCAGTTCTGGTCAGGTGACAACAGTTCACATAAGTGCAACCTACGCTGGGCTTTTTCTACGTGGCCACCAGCCAGATACCGAAGGACTAGTCTGCCTTACAGCACCTGCCGTCTATCACTGTGTGAGATTCAGCCTCACCACTGCACCACTCAGGGACAGCCAAAGCTCTGCTGTCTGAGGTCACTTGTCCAAGGCCACCCAGGCTGCCCAGGTTAAGATTCTTCCTGGTTTGTAAGATGAGAACAACACAGACAAAAACGTAAGAGAACGTGCTGGTGTCAGGCATGGGGCTGAACAGAAGGGAGCGTTTGGGTAGAGGAGAAGCGTTGCTCACCTGACTCCATGCGCCAGCCTTCCATCTGGGGCACCGTCCTCCTCGGCACCTTCTGTGCCCATGTGGCTTAGTAAGGTGCTTACAGTAATCACTCTCTAAATGGCTTCCATCTTTTGCCAAGCAGTAAACATTTCGTTGTTTATGCCCTCGACCACAAGAGACAGAACACTGCAATATAAAGCAATGGCAAGGTTGTTGTTGTTTTTTTAATCACAGTGACTTTGATTTAAAAAAAAAAAAAAGCCCCAAAAGTGTAATGTGACGATAAGATCATGTCTATGAGAGTTACCATTACCTCCTTCTTTCCAGAGTTATCTGGAGAATAATTCAAAGCCTTACAGGGAAGAAAGATAGCAACGGGAAAAAAACAAAAACCCTTATGCATTATAGTGGCAACAGCCCTGTGTGACATGTTGGTGAATATGGCAGCGTGGGAGGATTGTAACAATTTAACCTGAAAACCTCATGATCTGAAATTACTATGGCTTTTTATTTTTCCTGAGGGAAATCCCACTACAGAACACTAAAACACACTTTAGGTAAGATGTCTCCTGATTCACTGATTGGTATAAAGGGCATTTCCAACATGACCGTGTTCAATTTTTTAAAGATCGAATTTAAGGAAACCCTACAGCTATTTCTTTAAGGGAAAAAAAAAACTCTCATTTCCCCAGCCCTTTGGAAAGAGGTGAAAAAGGCAGGGAAAAAAAAAACCCTGAAAGGTTCACTGGTGGGTAAGTCGGTGCCAACTTCAGGAGGGAGGCATTACCTTTCAACTTTGATCTCTGGGTTCACTCAGCTGTTTTAAATGTGACCTTGTCTGACCACATCTAAGAAACTTGACTTTGATTTCAGATTAGGTTTCTCAGAAAGGTTTAGGAATCAAAGTGCCCATGGAGTCTGGACAAGAATCTGATGTGACAGCTTCGAGTAGAACAGGCAAGAGGCTGGCCCCAATGGATGCACTGAGACATTCAACATCCAAGGCCTCATTAGCAATTACAAAGTCCTTACTACAGCCACCCTAAACTGGTGGTTCAGGTCTTTAAAGACAATTTATTTCCCAATACAAATTTACCTAAATTACTCCCCTTGTTTTCTAGAGCAGGGTAAATTTAAGAAAGAAGACTAAAACGTAAAGTCTCAATGAAAAGAGACTTCCCATTAGATTTTTCTTGACTTCATGTTTCTTATTTCCCCCAATAACTTTGTTATGTTTTGGCTTAAGTTACCAGAGTGCCCTTTGATGCCCTAATAGACTAACAACTCCATGTCAAACAAGGAGCCTAATACTAATTTTATCATTATTACCAGACATCCTCAAGGTTATAGCATTCATACATGTGTCAAACATGCTTCTCTGTTAAAAACAAACCATTTTCAATTGAACTGGCAGAGAAATTTAAAATATGTATATTAACACATTTGGCTTGAACTTTTTACTTTAAGATGTGAAATATTCGTGAATATATGATTTGGAGTACCTATTTTGGAAATTGTCATATTTTACAATTTGGAAAGAGCGAGTAGAAAGTCTGTTTCCAAACAAAGCCTGTGACAGTTAACCTACAGAGTTTGGATTCATGTAGAACACTGAGGACTCTTTTCAAAGGCTTCTGTGACAAGGTTCTTAGGACTTCAGTCTCAGAGAATGGCTAAAGACTTGCACAAGGATACTGCCTATTATAAGTCACCAATCCATAATTTTTAAAGGGTTACTTCAACAAGAAAAGATGGGGTCATAATTACAGTTTGGGATAAGTTCATTTGCTTAGTGAACAAAACATCTATTTTGTATATACCATGTGTTAGAAATTATAGAACACACTGGAGATACCAGGAGAACAAAATTGACATAGTCCTTGACCTCAGGGAGCTCATAGACAAGTACTAGAAATTAACGTTGATTGAAAGATGACAAATGTAGGTACTGTATATGAATATTCATAAGCTGACTTCTAAGAAACACATAAGCTCGAATGATTAGAGGAAGGCTCCCTGTGGTCTTCCACCGAGCTACACCAGCCGAGCTTCTGGGTCATAAAAAATGAGACTGAATTATTTTCGGCACGTGATGGGAAATCTCTGAGGAGCCTTAATTCAGGGGAAGGAATTATCTAATTTTTATTTCAAAACTTCTCCGTTGATTACTGAGTCAAGTACTAGATGTGAAGACAGGGTGAGTGGAAATGAGGGCACCATGAGGGAAGTCAGCCTATTTGTGCTAGCGAGAGGTGGCGGCAGCTTGGAGAAGTGTACGAAAGGCTTGGGTGGAGAAACTTGGTAGGTTAAGGCTGAATTTTCTTTTTTTAAGTAGGAAGAAGGTACCTTATGGGTCATTTGTAGGGAAAAGGGCAAATGTGACATTCAGATTTCTGGTTTGGGCAGCTGAACCGACGGTGACAACATCTGCTACCGCTTTAAGAGATGGCACACACTGGAGCAAAGCACTAAGAGGCGAGAGGGTTTTACCTGTAGGAAGCGGGTCTGAGAGAAAGCACAGGGAACAATGCTTGATTAGAGTAAAAAACTAGGTTTTTTTCTTTCTTTCTTTTTTTTTTTTTTTTGGCTCATCAAATAGACAGTGGACGTAGAACAAATATATCTCGAGGAATAGTCATTTCAGTATGCAAGCTGTCCACAGAAGCCAGCCCTCCATGGGAAGTAGGAGAAGGGAATCATGAGGCAGATAATAAAGTGCCAGCGTCATTAGAAGACTCAGTGTAAAAGTAGGCAATGATCTCCAGAGTCAGAATTAGAAAAGGCTCGACGTTCTCACATTCACCACGTGTCAGCCACTGCCCTAAGATGCTATTAGCCCTAAGACTTGTACAGGTTAGCCATCCCAACTCCCCAACACAGTTCAATAAAAGCGATAGGTACTGTTCCCAGAGCCAAAGCAAGTGGTATTTGCACAACAGTACAAGCACGATGCTTTGGATACAGTGTCACAATGCTGTTCCAGTACAAGTCAATATATTTCTGATGGGAAAAAAAAATAACAGTGCTATGAAAAAAAAATAAGTGATCAAGAGTCTTGCTGTCAATAACTAATTCGAGGCAGGACACCAATCCACTAGCGTCTATTGCCAACGAGCCAGTGATGAACGATCCAAGTGTAATGCCTTCAATACATAGATTAGCGGCCCTCTGCCCATTTTTATGTGCATTTTCTTTGCAGGGGACTTGAATGCAAATGGCAAGAGGAAAGACGAATGCAAGGCTTAGGCATGATTCACCACACATGTTATTTGCCCGGAATTATTAAGATCTCAAAGTGATTAGGAAACCCTCAAGGTGTCAACTGACAGCAAACGCTCTCCATTTAAGGTTTACTAAATTACCAAGGAAGAAAAGCAGCTGTTCATAGAAATACTCAAACCTAACAGGCTTATTAATGGGTCTATTATGACTTCATAAAGGAGCCCTCACTGTGAGAGTCAAATAAATACAGGTTCTAACTCTGGCATTCCAGGGGAAAATTCCATCGGATCATTCCCAGTCTTCTCCCAGGCAAAGATGACATTTACATCAGCCTGCGTCACCAAGACATGGCCGTTATATTTAGTACGTCATCTAGAATTTGTTATTTATTGGCTACATATCTGAAAGTTCTTGCTCCTGGGAACATTTAATTCCTTACATTTTGCAGCTGAAATATCCTATGAGTGTGCCAGTAATACTGACTTTTTTTTTTCCTCTTGGAAAATGACTCAACTATTTAAGAGATTGATTCTTTCCCTTCCCCCCTCCAAATTTGAGCAAGATTCTGAACAGCGTAACCACTGCTTGGTACTCAGAAGCACCAAGGTCAGCCAGCTGAATGCCTGGCATTGCAAGCTTGTTTCCACAAGGCCATTCAAAAAAGGGCATGTTCCGGGCTGGGCAGTGTTCAGACGTGCTGACACCTAGTACTCACTAAGGTCCAAAATTTGAAATCATTGCATTTCAGCTCCAATGGGGAGGGAATAAAACTCAAGATGAAGGTAGTGTGTTCTTAGTTTCTTCCTGAGGCTTAAGCTCTCTAGAGAAGTAGCTCTGTCTATGAGGATGGATGTGGGTCTGGTGCACTAGCCCTGGTCTTAGGGGGATCCTTGTATTCGTCTTTTCACTTGTGCTAAGGGTGATGGTTCCTTCATCATCAAGAAGTCTGAACACAACCCTGGTGCACGCGCCTGATTGAGAAGGGCTGAACACCAAAAGAGAAGGAGTTCTCCGGGCTGTACCTTTGCTGAGGATGCGGACATAGCCATGACGATGGAGTTCCGCACGGACTTGGCAAGTTCATCACAAAGAACCCAGGAGGAAGAAGAGGGGGATGTGGAGGTAAGAAGAAGAGGGTAGGGATCAGGTGTGTTTAGGGAAAATGTGTGGGTGGAGCTTGAAGGTTTCAGGTCTGGGAGGCTGTATGTAGGTCAGGACTGGCGGAACTAACTGTACCAGATGTCTGAAGGATGCGGGTTAGTGAGTGGTCCAGGACGACAGCCCTTGCTCAGTGTCCGCGCTGTTGATTTGCAATCTTGACTGATGAGGTGGTGTTGATGTGAAATGTATAGTGAGGGAGCCTGTCCAACTCATATGTATTTCTAAGCCCAGGATTGACTAATTTCAGGTAGAAAATAACAAGGGTTGGAAGGCCAAGAGAATGTCACGTACTGGGGCCTGTTAGCAGCAGAGTGAGACTAGTCTAAGTGATGCTGGCAGTCAGCTGGCTAACACCATTCTGAGGCAGGTGGGTAGAGTTCTATCCACCTGTATTTATCACTTTCTTTTTCTGATCCTACAGAATTTGAAAATAATACATAAACTATTACATTAAAATTACTGGTCATAACAAGAAGGTTTTGATTCTAGCTTCAATTTACCTTTAGAGAAACAAAATTAAATGTCACCCACAAGGTATGCCACCAGACAGGATGCAATGACGGGGCAAGGCTCAGGCCTGCCATTGCCAATACAGCAAAAAATGAAGTAAACAATACCCAAGGGTCACAGCACTGGGGAAGGCAGAAGGACAACTGCCTAGAACTGCTGTTCCACCATAGAAACAAGGCAAATACAAGGCTTCAGACCTGAGGTCACAGTTTCGAAGTCTGATGAGCAACAGGCCTAGAGAACCATGTGGAATATGGGAAAAGACGGAAGAGAGTAACTACAGTTCACACATTTTAAATTTATTTCTCGGTGCACTATAGCCACTCAGAACATATTTATAAAATGAATGAACACAGAAAAGCTATAGCCATCATAGAATAGCACCATAAGCGACATATTATATTCATAAAGTAAGAACGCCTTAGAGTCTCTCGGTGCTACTGCTGAGCTAATTTGCTACAAATGAAGATTCAAGAAGGCCACACAAAGATAAACTTTGTCCATAATTACTAACCACTAGATTAGGCATCTCCTATTTAATTGTTAATATGAACAGGACATTGGGCTAAAGTACATTAGCTTCTCTCTTTTAATTCCAAAGAAACATGTGGCTCAGGTATTATTAAGAGTCTTTTATATAGACAAAGATGCTGAGGGCCTGAGTACCATCACTTACCCAAGATCACAAAAGTAGGAAGCCGCAGAGTCAAACTAATTTAAATGCAGCATGTATCCCCTGAGACAAGATAAGGAGCTGGGTAAGGCCAGATAAGTGTTCACTTCTACCTCCCTATAGGAATGCCTGGACATGAGGACCTTCTAGAAATGCCTTGCAAGACTCCTTCAGAGTCCTCTGATAACTCAGCCCCCTAAAAAGCGAGTGCCTAAGCTTTGCTAGTAGTTCTGACTCCAACACCTTTTGACAGTATCGTCAACACTCGGGAAACTGAAGGCATTATAAAGAAAAGATACAATCACATAAATACAAGCCCACATTGCCCCTTAGCTGAAAGCACACCTGTTTTCTCTTGACCATTTCGAGGTATATTAACCCATTGGGACCTGCCTAGGCTGTAAGTTATGGGCTCTCATTTCATGGAGGGTCAATTTCTCACGAACTTGAAATGTGAGCCAACATGAAGATTATCCGGTCCAGCTTTTGATTTCAAACTCAAGGCTTGGGAAGACACACAATGACACATTTAAGGTAATACAGAAAGAAAGGCACACATATAGTTTTGATAATCAGAAGAGGAAGCCATTAAATATTAGCCACACTGGAGGGCTGTGGCCCAGAACTACAGCTAACCAGGACCTGACTCTTTGCTTTGCCAATGAGGTATGTCATCCACAGTTAGCATGAGGGCTAGAGCGAAAGTCTTCTCACTTGGAGGGATGCTCGGGACCAATATGGACAAGAGTCAGAGTGGGTCCGCGAAGCCAGTAGAGAACAAAGTCTATCTAAGAGGAGGTTATGCACGGAAGCTAAAGCAGGAAATGACAGCGGTCACAAGGGGTTAACCTTGCTCAAACGCAACAGAGGGTTTAAAGTCAGGCAGACGTCAGCTGGTACCACAACTGCCATTGTAACACCCTACTACTGAGGATACATAACTCCCCTTGGCTTAGACTTGTCCTCCGCTAAGATAAGACAGGCACAGTATCTCTGAGAAAGGCTGTTATGTGACAGCTAACGGAAGCAATGCATTAAAAACTCTTCGTATTTTGGGCAGACAACATAAAAATAACACAGATTTGCTATTATCACCATTATTTTCAACCCAATGGAGTCTTCTTGGATGTCTCCAAAAGGTAGCATTTTTTAGAGAAAATATTTGTCAACTTATGTACCCTAAGGTGACATTTTAAGTGATGCTGACCATTGAAGACAGGACTTTGGCAAAATTCCAGGAGGGTGAAAGTATGAAGGGCTTCTTTTCTAAAGAGCTTGGAGAAATCTAAAGAGCAGACATGTGTGCTAAAAAACACCTTTGCTAGCTCCCTTTGCTCCTCTCTAGATTTTTCCCTGTTTCATAGGTCTCTTTGAACCACAATAAGAAACATGGGCACCGTGTCTGAGGCCACGCACCTTTTCTGCTCATCACTTTCTTCTCCTTTTCACCTCCATCCACACTTCTGCTCCCCCTGGCCTTTATGTTGTTATGTCAGATAGCCGCAGTACAGAATTAGCGTCAGAAACAACTATAACTAAATATACATCCACTCCCTTCCTGTCCACGCCCATGTGGGAGTCGTTTCTTCCCTTTGTCAAAAACCAAAACATTGAACAGGAAAAACGAGTGTCAGTAGGAAATAAGAGCTGTGATTCCAGGGTGTAAAGCCAGCGTTGACAGGCTTGCTTGATGGCTAGGACGACTCTGGCACATATTAAAATGTTAAGGACCCCAGAAGGCACGAGGTTGCCAGGGAACTGTGCAGAAGAAAGCTGATACGGAAGACACAATCATCCCAGCCGGAAGGGCACTGGGCCATCCTCTCATTCTTGGCCTTACCCCACCCCATCCGCATTAGCCCATCTGTTAATGCTAAATGCCAAAGAGATCTAAGGAAAGGAACTGTGATTCACATGTCAACTGTTAGGCCACACTTCAAAACATCTGTCAGTATTGAGGCCAAGTTGGTGACTTCTCCCATCAAGAGAGATGCCGGGGCCAGGTAAGTAAAGGGAGACAAAGAGCAAGAAGTGCTCATGCCTGCAATCCAGCAGCCCCCCAAGAATTAGGAGGCACACACAGGGTTCCCCAGCTTCCCCTCTCCACGCTCCTTCTTATGGTGTAACTAGTTCGTACTAGAGGAAGAAATGTCTTTTAACACTAAACACAAAAGCGCATGAAATCAGAAGATCTGAACATCCAAACTGCTATACATTTTGTTCTACAAGGATGTGATTGTCACAGTTTTTCCCCTCAACAAGAGAGACACAACACCCATGAAGATCTGAAAATATGGTATCAGGTGAATTCTATCATAGCTAAATGGTGTTCTGACAGTATGAGGCATGTTCCACTGCCAGGCCTGATCCTCTTTATGCATCCGTACCCTGTCATTCCCCATGCCCAAGGCCACTGCCCAGTTTTGTATCTCTTGCTGTCCTTCTCCAGGTTACCCATTATGGCTGTTTGTAATACGGCTTAAAGACAGTAAGGATGCTGGTGCTTTCCAGGAAAGGACTGATGATGATGGTATAAGAACCCACTCTGCCTACAAGAAAAGTACGGAACCAGCTGGAAGAAAAAGAGGGTAGTGGGTGAGACACCAGCTCCAAAACCCTTAGTCGGATAGTCCAATGGTAGGTGAAGAAGTGTCTGAGAAGCGGACTGGGAGGTGGCTCAGGGATTAAAACACTTGCGTTGTAAACATGAGAACTGGTATTTAAGACCCCAGCCCTGTGTAAATGTGAGTTGGGCATAGTGGTCACCTGTCGTTCAGAAGGATGAGACAGGGATCCCTAGGGCAAGCTGGCTCGCTAAGACTAGCTGTATTGGAGAGTTCTGGGTTCGTCTGAGACTCTGACTCAATGAATAAGGTCAAGGGCAACAGCAGAAGACTGGGGATTCTGTACATGTGCACATCTGTGCAGGAGCGCGTGCAGGCACATGTACTTGCACATTTGAATACTCACACCCACGCTCCTGTGTGCCCCACACACATACATACACAAAAGGGAGAAAAATAAGAAGGGTCTGAGTCAGTAACGGATGGGCAAGCTAGGATTGGTGGGAACAGTAACCCAAAATTTCTTGAAACATGAAGGTAGTAGACTGTGAACAAGGGCTTGGACGGGAGGGATCGAGGCCATCTGGAGATGGTTGTCAGCTAGCAGCTGTCAAGCCTTGGCAGTCCCACTTGATGTGGCCTGTGTTAGTATCCAAGGTCTGGGAAGCTTCAGTCACCACCAGGAAGGCTTCTGTAGGAAAGCAGTTCGTCGGTTTGTCTCTTGACTGTGGTGCGCGCCTGCAGAACTGCATCCCTCTCTAGCCATGCACCCATCAGTTATCTAGAAGACATGGCCGCACTGTGCTTTTCATTGTCTCCTCCGGCCTGCCCTGCTTTCTCCGTCTGTCTGACACTTCCCCCTTTCTCCTTTGGTGAAAAGGGAACATCTTTCTTTATGTATATGAAGCAGCTGTAAACTAGACCACACAGGTGGCCCCCTATGTCCTTGGACTCTGAGTCCACAGATTCAACCAATCTTGGATCAAAAATATCTGGGGGAAAACAGTTACACCTGCACTTAACATGTAGAAACTTTTCCTTGTTCTTGTTCCCTAAACAGCACAGAAATATCTGCAGGACATTTACATTGATTTAAAGGATTATGGAAGACATTCATAGGTTGTATAGAAATACACTATCTTTTATAAAGGAACTGAAACTTCTCTGTCTACAGAACATAGGGATTCCAGCAAGGGGTTCTGGAACTCTCCAAGCCCCCAAGATACCAAGGGAGAACTGAAAAAATAATATCCTACATTTTAGGAAGAAGCCTGGGTAACCAAGTAGCATTTGGGTGGATACTAAGCCCACCCCAGAAGTGAGACATGCATAAATATTTGAGCCTGTTTGCAGAGATCGGTGTCTGAACAGATGGACAAAAGGTCACTTTAAACATGAATTGCATCAGATGCTCATCCAGCTTCATATTGCTCTACTGAGAGAGCAAACAGCATTTCATTCTTTCCAACATGCTTTATTCAAATCATTTATCTCTTTCCTCATTTCCTCCTTCTGCCCACATCTTGGTAAAGAAATGTCTCAACAATACCACTGAGAAGGGATGAGAGGAAAAGAAATCAAGAGTGACATGTACGCAAAAGAACGACTTGACATTAGGAAGAATTATGCTTATTTTTTTTTTTTTTTGGTTCTGTGTCACAAATTGAAATTATTGCAGCACTACTCTAGGATTTATTGGAGAGGGTATCCAAAGGCTAAGGAAGAAGGTTCTGGTTTGGTAAGTGCCATACTTCCCTCTGTTATACTACTAAAGACATCTAACACTGTTTGCAGATGTCTCCTTGCGTTGGTGATCAGCGGAATTGTGAAATCACAGCAAACACACATCTCAAATGCATAGGTTCCTGACAGAAGCTCTCTTATCTTGCCACGCATCTGTTCCTGCTATAGATATTTCCATCTTAAACAATAGGAACACCTTATTTCCATTTTCCTAGTCCATAAAACTTGCAGTCCCTTGACTCCATTATGTCTTTTGTATGCTATATCCAGACTTCAGCTAACTTTAGCTCTAGCTCAGAAATATCTCGGGAACTGCCCCCCCCCATGCCTCCTCATGGTTCCTGCGGCCACAGTTATCTAAGCCACTGTCGTCCTTATTCAGCCGCTGTTGTTGTCACGCCCGTCACCACATGGCTTCCTAGAAAGGGGTACCCCTGCTTCCTTCCTTGAATTCAGAAGCCGGAGTCAACCTTTTAAAATAAACCCATGTTCCTGTTCAGCCCACGCCATACCTCCCTAGGGGTGTCTTATCTTTCTCTCGGGGATCTAACCCTTGCCTCCCTCTGCTCACACCACAGTTTATCTCCCCGTCCCCCATTCCCTCCGTTATTCCTGTATCCTGTCTCTACCTCCTCTACTTCAGCTCGCCTGGCCTCTCTGAATCACTAAATGCAGCCCACTCCTGCCTCCAGAAGCATCCTGTTTCTGGATGCCACTTGGTTTTCTTTAGTATTTTCCCTTGTCTATGTCAAATGGAGATTATCGGAGACTTCCTCAGTTCTTAAAACAATAGTTCCCTTCTCCTCTTCCATGCAGATCCCTACTCTTTTCCCCTTAATCTAGTTTTACCTATACATTTTATCACTTTCTTTCAAGATCTCTATTCTAGACTTTATGTTGTTGTTATTTATAGGCTTCCCTATAAATAACACTTAATAACACTTCACTTCTTAGAATATACACTTAATAATTTTTGAGACTGTGTGTGTATGCGTGTGTGTGTGTGCGTGCGCGCTCATGTGCACAATAGTGTGTGTGTTCTGTTCAATCCCTAGTGACTAAAAGCATGTCTGGAGTATAGAAAACACCCAAATAATTATACAGTACACAAATGAGTGCATCATTGTAGGGGACCTAAGCTACAGCCATTTATCCCAAGAACACTGAAGTAATAAGCCCACATTTTCACAAGGCTCAGTCTAAGGACAAACAAATAGCAATTGTTATCTCTAATCTCTTGTGTCTATTCACCTCCAAACTGGCTAATTACCCTTGTGGTTTAGTATTTAATTCACTACTATAAAGCTGAGCACAGTACAGGGGACAACTAAGAGGAAGCTTATCTGAGATTGTAATAGCAAACAAACAGCAAAAGGCAGAAACTAGAAACTCAGCACTATGCTACCCTCAAATGCTAGGCAAGCACTGAAAGTTCAGCTTGAGCTGAAAGTGGTGGCACACGCTGTCTGTAAGACCAGCATTCAGGAAGCCCAGACAGAAGGGTCATCCTAAATTCAAGGCCTGCCTGGGTTACATAATGAGAACCTGTCTCAAACAACAGCAATGATAATCAAGAAGAAAGAAAAGAAGGACGGAAGGGGAAGGAGGGAATAACGGATGATGACTTCTGATTTTCCAGGGAGAAATATATATATAATGTAAATATATATTGCAATAGGCAAGAGCTAGGGATGCAGTTTCAGTGGTAGAGAGCTCTCCTAGTATGGATGAAATCCCATGCTTGAGTCACAGCATCGAGTAAAAGCAGGTCTGGTGATAGACCAGTTATTCTCTTGCTACATAGAGAGTTCAAGGTGAGCCTGGGTTACATGAGACTGTCTCCATGAGAGGATCAAGAGGAGGGGTGAGGAGGTGAAGGAGGGGGAAGAAGAGGAAGAGGAGGAGGGGAGGATGCCCCCAGCACACCTATCTATTTGGCAAGGTCCTAATTCTCCAGCTGTTATGATGAGGCCATGTCCAGAAAGACAGCACATCCTTTGTTTCCAGGACAGACACAGGAATGAATCCTCAACCTTCCAGAGTGATGTTAATAGTCAGGGAAAAATGAAGTCATTTCAAAGTCAGTGCTCAGAGAATGCTGGGTGACCAATTCCAATTTCCAAGGTCCCTAGATAGCTTTATTAAAGCAAGCGAAGTGTGAAAAAAAGATCCAGTTCAAACAATGCAAATGTTCAGCTTCCCTCAACTAGTGATAAGTAAAATGGAGAAAAATAAGACCTGGCTAAAACACACTTGGGGAACCTTTGGATATCAAAGAATCAGCCTCAAGGAATTTTCAAAAGCAGAAGTAGGGCTAAACCTTTTTCACCTGGCAAGGGGTGCTTTTCTTAATGGAGCTTTTGATGGAAGATTTGAGTTGGCTCAAAACTCAGAGCTTTGGACTCCATCAGATATTCATCCAAAGCTTTCTGAGAATGTATTTAACCTTCTGATGTCACAGTTTTCCTACCTGCACGATAGACTTAATCAAATGTATTCTGCAGTGTTGTATATAACACACATGATCTGGGCCATGGCTCAAAGCACAGGTCCAAAATTTGGGTGTCTTTGTAATTGTTTCTGCATCCCAGTCCAAACCATCTGATCAACTACAGATGGGTACCTAGTGTGCCAAGTCAAGAAGTGTAAGCCAATGGATTGCCGAACATAGACTGTTTGGGAGTGGATTAAGTCAAGCAAGTATGATTTTCAAGTGGCTTCATTGCTCATCGTTTTTAGGGAAAATCTGCACGTTAAATCCCTAACCTTGAATTACTGGCAAGATTATATGTGCTCAAAGGTCAAAATTAAAATGAATGAATGAATGAATTTGAGACATGGTCGCATGTATCCCAGGCTGGTCTTGAACTTCCTAGGTAGCTGAGGATAACCTTAAGCTCCTGATCCTTTTGCATCTACATACTGAGTGTTGAGCTGTGGCCAGGTCATGCAACATCAGGACTGGAGCCCAGGGCTCTGTGCACGCTAGGCAAACACTCCACCTACTGAGCTACTTCCCAGACCTTCTAACTTTAATTTAAAGTACTCGTTTGGTATGGTCCATTAACAACTTAAGGTTCAATTTAATTGTAGAAAACTGCATTCATTTATCTCATGGGGAGTCAAATATGAATGTCTGCTTTTCTCCAGTCTTCTTCCATCAAATTGTTTAAATTTGGGGTGTGGGGGATGCATTATTTCATTACATGTTAAACCCCATTATGCAATTCCTTAGGATAATGGCAGTACCTGGATTTTATTTTATTTGCTTTTCCCTACCAGCTGACTATTTTAGCTAGCTAGCATCCCAGCTTTAGTGGCACTTTGGTAGGGTCGACACACACAGACCTGGAGCCCCATGTAGCTGGGGACAGTGGTGAGTGTGCCCAGCACAAAATCACAGACTTACTGAAAACGTAAGGAATTTGTGCGTGTGATGATTTTCACAAAGATTTGTTTTTAGATTTTATTTACTTGTATGTGTGTGTGTGTGTGTGTGTTTAAGTGAATGTGTGTCAACTTGTTTGCCGATGACTATGGAGACTACAAGAGGGTGTTAGATACCCCAAAGCTGGAGTTCCAGGAAGTCGTGAGGTGCTTGACTTGGGTGCTGGGAACCAAATTCAGGTTCTCTGGAAAAGCCATCTCTCCAGCCCCTCTGATATTTTTGTAATGCATTTGTATAAGTCTTAAGTGTGAACTGTGAAGTTAGCAATATCATTAGTAGGCATTTGAGGGTCTGGAGTTTTGGTTGTATTTGTGACCTTTTTTAAAAAGAGAAGAAATACGACTTTCCTTTCGGATCCAAGAAATTCATGGCCTACAATGTTCTCTGCCTCTGTGACCTCAGATTCACACCTTCCAATCTGAGTCTATTTGTCTGTATTTGTGGCATGGGTGGAGGACTGGCAGATATATAGCATTTGCCATCTGCTAAAGCAGCAAGGATTTGCAAAGAGAAAAATGTGTGCATCTGGAGGAACGGAACTCAGAAACTCTCTTTCCCAGAAATTCATGTACAGAAAAAGTCAAAGTCATACAGCTTGAATAACTGATTCTTTGAATAGTTTCCTCCAATGAATTAAAAACACAGATGAGACATAATTAATGTCCCGAGGTCACAAAGTAGCGAAAACTTGGCCATCTGTGCAAGACAACCTTGCTCTTCCCAGCGAAGAGGAGGAGAATAACTGTACAACCTCAAAGACTTTACTGACTCAAAAGTAGGGATTTGGTATCAAGTACATTTGGAAATATTGAGGGTCAGTGACCCAGTGCTTATAAAAACATGAAAAGCCAAATTCTGCCATGAGAAATCAATAAATTTATCGGGCAGGTCATTTTGCCATCCTCCTAGCCCATCATTGGCTGATGTCTGAAGACAGTTTTGGTTATCTATCACAGTGTAGAGGGTGTGAAATAGGCACCAGAAAGGTAGAGACCAAGGAAGCTGATAAGCATTCTCCAGTGCCCAGAAGGATGCCCTCCAAGAAGGAGGTATTTGGTCTCAAGTGTCATGATGGGAAAAGTCTAATCTATACTTGTTTAAAATGTGTACATTGCTCTATGCACCGCTATCTTAATTCCTAATCAGAATCATGCTCACCCATTTCCCAGACAACATGCTCACTAGAATTAATCTTACTTTTGAAAATATTCCCAAACAGCAACCTACATATTCAAATGTGACATTTAAACCCTGTGAGATGCTAAATGCTGTTGGGCTCTTACAAGGGAGGGGAGTTCTGTCATTGCCAGAACAGCTAATACAAAAGAATCACCAAGAACTATCAAATGTTCTGGAATGTCGAGGAATATCCCATTTGCATGGTCACTATTTGGTTTAGAAAGGTGTTTACTCAAGCCTGAATTGGCAGGTGAAATTTCTCTCGCCTTAATGGGCCACTTCAATATATATACACTCACCCGTACCCTTGTGTGCCCCCTGTGCGCTCAACCTCTAGAATGAGTGGCACTCTTTCCTGGTTTGCAAGTCCATAGTCTGGCTAGACAATCTACTTTCTGGAGACTTCTACTTTCAGCTTAATCTTGTCAGGAGTTGACAGATAGGGATGGCTTCCTAGGATCTCAGAATGTTGTTTGACAGGAATGTCACCTCTCTGGAGAGGGATTTCCAATAGCTCTTCCATCAGTCAGACTTTCAATGGGAAGGTCTCTCTCTCTCTCTCTCTCTCTCTCTCTCTCTCTCTCTCTCTCTCTCTCTCTCTCTCTAATATATACCAGACCTTTCCATTTTAGCCCTCTTTCGAGGTACTAGGTGAAGTAAAACTTTGCTGGGCTGTCCTGTCTTCACTGTATGATTAATACCACTCCCCTTTCAACTGCTTGGTGCTGGGAGAACCTCCACTCCCAGAAGAAACTATCAAAAGTGTCTCCTGACTTTGCTTAAAGGTTCATTGAGGGATAAAATCAGTCCCACGTGAGAATCACTGATTTATCCTAAGGCTCCTGGAAAGTCCTTCAAGTTCCCTGAGCTGGCTTGATTTGAATAGATGTTGAGGGGGTGGGGCTCACAGCCTTCCTGATAAATGGAGGTTATAGAGCCATGTGGGTATCACTGCTGCAAAGTTAGGGACTTGGGTCAATAAGTCGGGGAGCCTCTCTCTCTTAAGGACATGTCCTGTACAGCACGGAATCCCTTGGAACATATTTAACAGGATTTCAATTACAGTAGCAAGCTCTAGGGGACAACATTTCTCCCTGACATCAGCTGACGACTGGCCATCTAAGGGATTCTTAGGTCACATCTGATTCAAGGCAACCACGGAGAAGGGAACATGGCTTTCTCAGTGTCCTGCATGCAGAACTGCACAACAGGTAAGCTGGCTGGGCGAGGGGTTTTGACTAAGCTCAAAGAAAACAAACAGCACACAAGTTTGGGGGAAAAAAGTCTTTTGTTCGGGTAGGCTTCGGGTAGGGGTGAGTTAAAGGGGGGCCTGTGTTATGTATTAGAATTTGAGAGTAGGGATTGCATTGAAAGAAAGCTGGGATTTCCCTGGGGAAGGGAGACATAAAAGGCGCAACTTTCAGATGCCCAGAGGCCTTTTATTTCTGTTGCACAGGACAGAGGGAACCGTGCAGGGAGGAAGAGAGAGAGAGCAAGAAAGCGAAAAGCGAGAAAGGAAAGATTGGATCCTGGGTGGGAAGGGCAAGACCCCTTTCTTTGTCACTGCAGGGCCAAAGTGTGATGACAAATGCCCCCTAAAATTTTTCCAAGTTTAATGCTTTGTAATAAATCCAGATCTACTCTTTTTCCCCTTGTAAAGGAAAAGGCAATATGAACATATTTATTTAAATAGATGTTTAAGAATTTTGTGGAATTTCAAATGCACATTCCCTTTCCCCACCTCATCCAGAGTTCCCCGACCACCAACATCAACAGCTCCCTCATCCCGTCAGCTCTCTGGCTACCTGTGTCTGCCTTCTCACCTACATACAGGCTATGACCATTTCGTCTTTTCCTCAACCATCACACTATCAGGTCATTTTGGTTTTTTTTTTTTTTGTCTGTTTGTTTTTAATGTTTTGGAAGTGGCTTAGGGGCAAAATTGCTTTAATCTTTTCTTGTTCCAATGTTTAGATAGCCCACCTTCTGGATGGCATCTCAATTTAGGATGCCTCCCTAAAATGTGTGCATGGAGGATTTTATGTCTGGACACTGAGAATGGCAATTAATTGAGGACCCCGTGAGTCAATTTGCAGAGGATGCTTTTGTACGTGTTTCAGTTTGGTGGAGGGGGGGGGGGGCTTGTCAATTTGAGGCGTGGCTGTGAATGGACTCATTGAGGTTTCCTTAACACCACAGAGGCTGGGGTTTGCAGAGGCGATGATAACAAAGGAGAGATCAGCGCCTCTCTGGAGTCCCCCATGTGTCTTTGAAATGGAGTCCTGCCAAGCTAATCTGCTCCATGTCACCTGCTGGGTTCAGTGACTCTGGAAAAAGCTGTCTTCCTAGAGCTTTCCCCTCAAGGAGACAATGATCCCTTGGAATTTCAGAGTCTACCTGGAGCTTTCAATATCACCTTCTCGCTAAAGGCCTCAACCAGGGTTGGCCCTTCCAACCCATGGCACACACAGACTGTCTCCTTTAGCGAGTTTCTGGCCACTGCGAACTTGAATGCTCAGCCACAGAAGAGGAGCGTTTGTTTCAACAGCTGCTTTGATGATGAAAAGCTGGAGCTATGCCTCCCAGCACAGCTGGTTCTGACTGTCTGTCTTTACCTTACCCTGCTTTTCTCTAATGCCCAGTTGTGGCCCACTGATGTTTTGTAAAACAAAAGCACAAACTCCAAGAAGGGCAGGAGAAGACTAGTTACCGGAGACATGCTGTGCAGGGGCTTCTCGGTGCTGACACAGGAGTCTTCTCCCTTTACTTTTATAAATTTGATTTTGTCTAGTTTATAACTAATTGTTAAATATGCACTGTTGCCAGGTTGTCCATCTGGTATTGCAGTCTTTAGGGTGACTATGGTTAATAGATTTATAAATTAATACCCTTAAAAGAGAGGCTTCCAGCCCCTTGTTTACATTATATGTGTTTGGGATTTGTTTTGGCTGGTGTGGGGATAGAATGTTGGGCCCAGTCCCAGCTACAACATGCTTTGTCACTGAGCTGTACTTATCCCTAACTACTTTTTAACCTTTCCAGAGAATCTTTGTAAAAAGGTGTGGCTAAGCTGTTCAGGCTGACCTTTAATTTGCCTGGAAGCCAAGGCCTTCAAAATTTGGGATTCTCCTGCCTCAAGTTCCCTTGTTGCTGAAATTAAAGGCCTGTGTCACCAGTGTGTGTATGTGTATGTATGTGTCTAGTGTTGGCAACATATTACCAATGACTTTCATATTGGAAACCAGCAACACAGAATAGTTTCCTCACTGTAAGATGCTGTAGGTCTGTGGATCAAGGCATAACTTCTTCCACAGAGGACCAATGGGTTGCAGATCTGGACAGGAATGATGGGCTCTGGACTAAGCCAGTGTGTGCTCTATCTTATTTACTGCTAACTGTACACATTTGTTTTAGCTGCCAATTTTCTAGTTTACAAACTCTGGAAAGGGTTTTAAAACTGTTCGCAACAACAATTCCACTGCAAGGGAATGGTAAGAAGCAGGGAAGACAGCACCCACTCCACACGCTCCAGATGTTTTTATTGGCCTCTATTAAATAACAAAGGGGATCTGTGCCCTTAGAGCACAACTTCCCCAGAAGGAGCCCAGACCAATCAGTCACATTAGGGACCTAATGTGGGCAGACTCTAGGCCAGGACTTAAAAAAACAAAAACAAAACAACAATAACAACTAAGGTTCTGCTTCCACAGTGTTGGGTGTCTTATTTTAAAATGATTGGACAACTTCACATCTAATCGGATTGCTAATTTTTTTTTATTGAGCGAATATCATCAGCAACAGTGAAATTGTGGGTTCTAGTAGCAATGTATTCTTTTATTTTTAGCTGATGGAGCTGCCAGCCAAAGAAGTGTTGAGTCTTTGATTACAGGAGCTTGAATTTCTCCATTTTTTGCTAAAAGTTCCCTTTGTCCTTTGTAAAGCACGACTCTGACGTGGTCCTTGCTGTACCTGTACCTGTCATGTGTGTAACAGGACCCAACCCACAATAGGCACCGAAAATATCTGCTGGGAAATGAATGGCTTTTATTTGGAAGATATCAAGGTGACATCTTTAATCCCTTATATTCTTCCCCAAGACGAACCTTCTGGAAAAAGTCTTTGCTGATGTCCAGGATTCCCCCCCCCCCCAGCCAATTACTCTTGGATGTAACCCCTTCTTCCCCCTCCACATTCCAGTGTTTTCATCCCTCTCCTCATTGGCCAGACAACTCCTGAGTCAGGTAGAGGGCATAGCTTTCCCTGAGAGCACGTCCTCCCATCTCTGGGCTTTGTAAATACATAAGAATAGAGATCTGCTAAGCCACCCTGAACAAGCTGTCAAAAGATGTGATGAAACAGCTGTCCACAGAGGTGACACAGTCACACAGCCATCATCAACAGATAAGCAATATTTACAGTCTGTTGAGTTTCTTTTTCAATAAGTAGATGCAGACAAGCATTCTGATGGCTCTAAACACTGGACAGAGGTGTTTTATAGTTTGTCTTAATCTATATTGAACTTAGTGAAAATGTGATTTTTCTATGTCATGGTCTTTTGAATAATAAAAAAAGCCAAAACAATAACTATTTAGCTGAGATTGAGGAAGAGGGCCAGGAAATCCAAGGCCAACCTAGGCTCCAGCAAGATGTTGCCTCAAAATAAAGCCAACAGGTAGTGAGGATCTTTTGTTTTTAAAAGGCTAGGTGTGTGTTTAAGACTCGAGTTCATTTAGGAAAAATATCATTTACATTTTTATATTTAATTGCATTTTCTTCAAAGTTGAAATCTTACATAATTGCCCTACTCTGACCAAAAATTTCTCTGTAACATGAAAGAAAGAGTTGTTTTGCCTTTACATGACATTTCTGAAACATCTGATTATGGGAACTTGCCAATAGCAGCAATAATTTAGGATTTTCTGTTATTGGACTCAAATGCACAGTGTCGGAATCAGTCTAGCATTGTTCAGGGAGGATGGTATTTGAATTTCAGGAATCTCTTAGCAAAGGTCTCATAACTCACCGAACATAACCTGTTTCATGTCTCTCAAAACAGGATTAATGGAGTGGACAGCCGCCACGAGCAGTCTTGTCACTAATGTATAGTAACATGTAATGTGGTGTAGCTATAGTAACATGTAATGTGGTGTAGCAGTGGTCCCCTCACGGGACAGCAAAAAGGCTGGCGCCCATAGACATGCTCAATAAGGTTAGCTATGGTTATTGTTATCTACTTTGCAATGCTATTTTTTTTTGTCACATCTTTATAAACCTCTAACTCATACAAGTAGCTCTCCCCTCCCCTCATTTTGGAGTTTTTTGTGTGTGTCAAGTACTACTACCAGCAAGGGGGTGACGTGGAGGATGGATCGAGGCATAATCACCTGAATACATATTTTGGCAAAGGGGAGGCTGCCTTGGAACTTCCACCTTCATTGCTATAATATTTATTTGTCTTTAATAATAGATTCTTTTTGAAGTGTATCGAAGGTGAACAAATAAAAATAACAAACGGAAGCCTTCTGCCGTTGTCTGGCCAGAGACCAGGTGGACCCCAGTGTGGACGCTTTAGTGCTTTGTCTCGGAATCTTCTCTTCTAGCCCATCTTTCTTTGTCTTCTGGGTGGGTTTTTTTTTTTTTCAATATCTTCAAATTCAGTAAGCAAAACTTTCTGATTTCATAGTTGAAACTCAATGAATCAAGACAACATTATCAGGAAAGGAAAAGCTACCCAACGCAAGGTTAAGCCTCACAGATTTCTGTTCATCATCTCTAATTCAGAACTGATTTAACCTTTAACCTTTCAAACGCACACTTCAGCTCAGCCATCATGACATTTAATACATGGCTACTTGGAGTTAGGAGGGGGGTGATAGAGCGAGTTTACAAAATTTAAATATATATATATATATATTAATCAAAAGAAACATACTTTCACTTCTAAATCTTATATTTGCCTTCATAGTCAGCTCTCACACACTAGATTTTAGACATTGCTTATGAAATTAAATAACTTGGAAAAATAAATACGCTTTATTATATAAAGACATATAAATCTGTACCACCCAAAATATTCAGAAATACGTAAATGTGACTGCTTAAAACTATTTTCCAGAAAATACGGTTGTGATATTTATGACCTTTGATTCACGATATAATGAGATTGTCAAACACTGACGTCAAACCTTTCGTCTTTCTACCTATAGGCACTGCACAGTGTGATATGAAAATGAGGTAGACACAAATCCTTAAGTTGGCCAGGCTGAAACACAAGCATAGTCCCCTTCCCCGCTCATGGCCTCTCATCATTCAGAGCTATGAGCACAGCTCTTAAAGGCTCAGTGAATACACTGAGTTGCCACGAAAACACCCAAACAAGCAATTTCTGTAGAGAAGAACCACTATCTACAAGAGACCAGTGAACAGAAATACAGGGCAATGCAAAAACAAATGCCACCGAACTACCCTGGGGGTGTGGCGGTGGCAGTGGCAGACACCACTTTCTTGCTCTGGATGCATTTGCTCAGTCTAGAATGCTCCTGATTTGTAGGACATTTCTTGCTTCCCTTGACAGTAGAGAGTTCTCTGTCCGGCTTGTCCCATGTGTCATGGGACAGGCATATTTATTTCTCAGTGTGTTTTTAGGACTGGCTCCATAGTTCCATAGTTCAACAGAGCTGAAGAACACTGTTTCTTAAACAAAGCAAGAGTCCAGGGACGTAATTTTTAAAAGGCCAAAAGAGAAAATTTTGCAGGATTTTTTTTTTTTTTTTTTTGAGGCAGAGTCTTGTAGCTCTGGCTATGCTGGAACTTATTATGGCCCCAAACTATAGGTGATCCTCCTGACTCAGTCTCCTGAGTACTGGGTCACAGATGTGAGCCGCTGCGACCAGTGTTACAATAATGAGTCATAGACCTGCTGTGACTCAAGTCAGAGCCAAGGTCTCTCTAAAAGGGTTGTTTGTGGAGACTCTGGGGGTTGTGGCAACAATGATTTGGGTTTTTTTCTCAAATGCTACTCCTTTCTAGGCAGTGTTGACGTAAGCTGTCTCCGCTTGACCTTGGCTGTGTCCCACAGCTGTAGCTGCTTTGTGATATGACAGTGTCTAAGTGTGGGAGTCCCTGGGAGCAAAAGCAACCTGCTGGAGAAGTCATTGCTGCCCTGCGCTCTATTGGAAGCGAGACGTTAGCACCTCGAATGTGCGTCTCTCGTCTTTCTTTCCTCCACTTGCTAACTTCACTGTAGCCACAGTGGGAAAGCACCATAGGAAAGACTTTAGAGCTAGAAACAGGAGTCATTGAGGTATGCTGAAATCTAGAAGTTCTAAGACATTATACCAAAACATCCATTAAATAAACATAAAATAATCCAAACCAAAATGCTATAGCAAGAGTCCGAATGATTGCTCTCTTCTATGTACATAAAATTCATCTATTTAAACGGCCTATCTACTAAAACAAAATGCTTTTGATTTAGTTCTTTAAAAAAAAAAATCACAGTTTAAAAGCCTTGCCAAAGTGGACACTCTCTTAAGACAGTAGAATTGAAATCTGGAAGTCAAACTAACAGTCGCTTTATGAGATCACACAGGCAGTAGAGCTTGCTTTAAAATCTATGTCTACATATGCTGGAGTACAGAGGACTTTTACTGTCTTTTCTTCCTCTCTCATAGTTTAGAAAACTATATGTAGCCCCAAGAAGAACAGCAATATTAAATATGCCCCAGGTTTTCAGTTAAAACAATCAGCAGCTTATGTTTAAAGATTTAAGCTATTAAATTATTAATAGGAGATATACTGACAGAACATCTCAGAAAAAGAAACTAGCATATATATGTATGTACAGACACACATATGTGTGTGTGCATATACACAGACACATCCCCAGGACTATATTTATAACTCCTTATGAATACACTTTTTCTATCTTCCTAAAAATGTATTTGAGAAAAGTATGGGATCTAAGGGTTAATATTTAGAGAAGGAAAACACAGATTTCTTTTCTTCATCAACCACAAGACTATGCAATGAGGAGGTTCTCACGGCAGTGTAACCAGTGACGTTAGAACTAGTGACACACTACTCTTGAGAGTGTGAAGGGACCCGGGGGAATTAGCTCTGGTGTCGCCTGTACACAGAGTGAACAAGCCATGGGCTCGGGCGGGAATGTTTCACGGACAGTAGTAAGCAGCAGTGACAGAGACACTGGGATTTTCAGAGGCCATCCTGTCTGCCCTAACGTTACTTCAGACCTTCTTCACAGCATGCATCTGGAAAGGTGCCAGCGATGAAGACACCATATCCTTAGAGAACCACAGATGTGCCGCTGTGACTTTTCTTAAACCCAGGGATGAATCCCACAGCCTAGTGAAAGAGCACAACTTGAGCTCCTGTTTCTTCTCCCAGTTCTCTACTGCATACAGAAGTCTTGCGGCTAACTGGGGCACGGAACCAGCCCTGCCGACGCAGCCACTGATGCCCGAAAGTCTGACTTTGAGACGCATCAGTGGGTGTCAATCAAGCTACTTCAGCTAACCTGCTTTTCACCTGGCATTGGGAATGAGTAAAACCTTCCAAGACAAGTCTGAATAAAAAGTCATATGGAAGTGACTTTATATAATACTGATTTCAGCTTCATCGCAATGAATGTGCTTCCAGGAATATTTACTGTATTAAATACATCAGACCTACTGGCTTCATAATTTTTTGTCACAGCTTAGCCTAGGAACTGTGCTGAAGCGATTAGTCCATCTGTTTGCTAAGAGCTGCCCCAGTAGTTTGCATATACAGTGACAAACCTGCCTTGCCGTGCCAGCTACTGCCTAAGGAAAACAAGGAGCAAAGTAAAAGCTGATCTCAGATGGCCTTCTTGTCTGGGGGCAGGGAAGAGATTCCAGATACCTCAGAAGGTATCAGGTCACTGGTTACGCGGCTGGTCACCAATATTTCCAAAATTGCTAGCTATTGGTGGCTCTAGACGTTATGCGGGGTATGCTAAAGTATTTCCAAGCCTTGCAGAAGCAAATGATAATAGTTGAAGAAAAAAAAAAGGCCTTGGCCTCAATAAGCAGGAACCTTGCTCCAATAGTCAGAGCTACCACAGCTTAGAAAGCAAAGACTGGCTACTTTTGAGCCATTTCTCTAAATCATTATCACTGTACACACATACAGCTCTTCTAGGCAAAGGAAGCTACTTCTTGGCACCATTCCTGCATGAGGTATATGGATTCTATAACGTCACTTTGGCAGTCTCACACGGTATAAAGTATACCATGGCAGAATAGAGAGAAGGTAACCGGGCATTCATAGCACAGTATCTAGGACGCCTTCACGGGCGTGACAGTTCTTGGCTGTGAAGGCATGCCCCAGAATATTATAACACTGAGAGTTTGGGTAACAAGCATGCAGCATTAGGGCCGTACCGAGCTCCAAGGGCCAGTACTCCACGCAGCGTCTCGTGGGCAAGCGTGTGTGTTGCACTGCTCACGGTCTGGAGGCTTGTCAAGAACTTCACAGCTCAAATCTGGGAACCGGTCACCGTTGGCCCGCTGACAGACCACCAGTCTTGTCCGCATGCCTCCACCACACCGCTTGGTACACTGGAAGAGGAACAAAGAACGCGACAGTTATTTTGTGTGAACAGCACATGGCAAATTCTATTTCCACACAGGAAACTTTTCTTGGCTACACTTTGTTATAATGTTGGGCAGCCTAAGTCTGACAGACAGAGCCAAGGCGAATTGCCAACAATGACAGAGTCAATGGGCCATGGTTCCTGGGAATATTAAGCATCCCTCAGTGAGGGCTTCCTTTAGATCTGAAGTAAGGGCTTTTATATAGCTCGCCTCATCAGGTTGAGAACACAGTTACTTGCCTCATATTTAAAATGAACGTTGGGAAGTTAATTTAATCAATCTTGATTCATTAGCCAATAGCTAAGATAAAATTCTTTGAGGCATACAGAAACAAGTAAATAAAAAAAAAATAACCAGAAACTACTTCAATATCAAATAAAAGAGATAATGACTTGGCCTGTTTTGTTTTGTTTTGTTTTGTTTTGTTTTGTTCATTTCATTTTATGGTAGTTGATAATTTTTTTTCTTTGGCTTTTGTTTTGAGACAAAGTTTCACTGTGCAGTCTAGGCTAGGCCGGAACTCACTGGAATCCAGACTGACTTTCTGTCTCAGCCTCCTGAATGCTGGGATCATAGAGACAAGCAGTCAGGGTCAACTCCAAGTTTTATTTTTAAATGTTGCTGAGGATTTAATCCAGGGACTGAGTTTTATACAACCCACATGTGCCGGCAACTTCTATGAAGCTGTCATGGATGGACCTTTGCTGATTCTCTTATTCCAGTTGTGATGTGCAACCGTTCAACTCAGCCTCTGGACCTCAGGACAAGTACAATTGTCCCTTAGGATGAACAAGAGCATGACGGCAATGGACGCGAGCTGACGTCCTGACTCACGGCAGGACTCACATTTGTGAGACGGGAACAAGTTGTATTCCTTGGACAGTGCCGCTGCGCTCAGATCCAGGAACACAGACATCCAGTTTCCCTGCTACGTCAAGGGCGGCTCTCCCACAAGGGGACGGGTCAGCCTGTGAGGACTGACAGCAGCCCAGCAAAGGCGTGGACTCGCCTGGCTTGGATTCAACTACAGAAGTCTAATTATGGATCCCGCAGGACAAAACTGCACTGAGGGTTAGGAAGACTCACATCCCAGGAGTCTCAAAGCCCCTCTCCCCCTCCCTCCCTCAGCATCACTGCCCAGGAAAACATCAGTGAAAGTCAACAAAAATTCCTGGGTCAACTGCCTGTCCCTTCTAGGTTATGTGTATGAAATGACGAGACACGGGAAGGTGGCCCAGTGAGCCCATCATCTCCTATGCCTTTTTTCCTCCTCTTGGTGCTGTGGTCTTCCAGGTGTTCATTTTCAGGTTTTATTTGGTAAACAGTCAAGACACAACAACTCGGTAAGCCTTAAATATGTGCGTCTCTTACAGATTCAACCAGAGAGAGAGATTTTAGTAACATAAATACGCAGGTAAGTCCTACTATAAAGTATAACAAGAGTTCAAAAGGCCCAACACTACTGCTATTGATTATCATTATTACTATTAATGAAGTTATTATTGCATTATTACAGTATCACTTGATTGATTGAAAGTTACATGTTAGGCACTTAATGGATGCTATCTCATATAATAGTCATAAATATTATGCAGGTGGTACTATTACTATTCCAGTTTGTGTGTAATGACATGAAAATTGAGCCAAATTATGTTACTTGTTAATATCACAAAAATGATAAAGGTCATACATAGGTCCAGCCAGAACCTGCACATCCTGAGTCAGGGTCTAGCTGGGTGAGACTGCATGATCCTTCCCTCCATGTCCCCTCCTCAGCTCCCCAGATGTAGCCATCCTCATCCAGTGCCCTGAAACAGTCACACCCCAGCTCGCATGGCCTTCAACCTCCAGGCATACAGAGGAAGAGACCACAGACACACTCCCATTCACAATAGGCTCAAGGAAAACAAAATATCTAGGAATAAATTTAATCAGGAGGTAAACGACCTCGGCAATGAAAACTTTAAATCTCGGAAGGAAAAGATACAGAAAGGTACTAGAAAATGGAAAGACATGCCATTACCACGTTCACGGATTGACCGAATTAGTATTGTGGAAATGATCATCCTGTCAAAAGTTATTTACAGATTCTGTGCAGTCCCAATTAAAATTACCATCTCATTCTTCACAGAAACTTAAAAAAAAAATCTTGTTACAAAAAAAGACCCTGAATAGCAAAAATAATCCTGATCAAAAGGACAATGCTGAACAGATAAGCATTCTAGACCTCAAGCTATGTTATAGATCCATAGTAATCAAAACAACATGTACTTGCCTTAGGTTTTCCTATCACTGTGACAGAACACCATGATCCATAGCAACAAGCATTCATTTCATCTTACACTTCAGGTAACAGCCCATCATTGAGGGAAATCAGGATAGGAACTCATGCAGGGCAGGAACCTGGAGGCAGGAGCTGATGAAGAAGCCATGGCTTGCTCTCTATGTCTTATTTAATTTGCTTTCTTATATTGTCCAGGACCATTGGCCCAGGAATGATACCACTTACAATGGGCTGGGTCCTCCAACATCAGTTACTAGTTAAGAAAATGTCCCACACACTTGCCTACAGAACGATCTTGTTAAGGCATGTTCTCAATTCCCTTCTCTCAGATAACTCTAGCTTGTCTCAAATTTCCAAGAAAAAAACCATGAAAACAAAGGTACTGATGCAAAACGGACATTAGAGACCAATGGAACAATAGGATGTCCAAATTGGATACCTAATTATATGAACACACTAAACTACAGTCATCTGATATATAATATTTGAAAAAGATTCCAAATATAAATATTAGAGAAATAAAAGCATCTTTAACAGATGGTGCTGGGGAAACTGGCTGTCCTTTGAAGAAAGATGAAATTAAATCTTTACCTATCAATTTGTACAAAAACTAGTTCCAAATAGTCCAAAGACTTAATTATGAAACCTAAAGCATGGAAATGACCAGAAGAAACATAGGCATAAGATGGAGATGTAGGGAAGAGCTTTCTTCAGGACCCAATTTGTCCAGCAACTGAGGCCAACAACTGGCAAGAGCGATCCCCTAAAACTAAAAAGCTCTGTCCAGCTAAGGAAACAAGCAGGGAAGCGAGGAGGAATCCTACAGGGTGGGAAAGAGTCTTTGCCAGCTATACATCTGACAGAGAATTAATACCTGTCATAAAGTGCATGGAGAACTCAAAGTACAAAAAGAAGTTAAAATAAAAGGGCCCACTTTACAAAAAATAGGCTTGGGATCTGAATAGAGAGTTCTTAAAAAAGAAAAAAAAATGGCTAAGAAATATCTCAAAAAATGTTCATCATCCCTAGCAATTAGAGAAATAAAAATCAAATCAATGCTGAGATTTCATTTGACCCCAGTCAGAATGGCAAAGATAAATAAACCAAGTGATAACAGTTGCTGGAGGAGATCTGAGGGAAAGGGAACTCTCTTTCACTGTTGGTGGGATTGAAAACTGGTCCAGATGGAAATCAGCATGGAGAATCCTCAAAAGCAAAAAATAAATCTACCGTACAACCCAGCTATATCACTCCTTGATATATGCGCAAAGGATTGGACGTCTGTTACACAGACAACTCCTTAGTTGTGGTCACTGAAGGTCTGCTCACAATAGCTGGGAAAGGGAAACAACCTAAAAGTCCTTCAACTGACCACAGATAATGAAAATGTGATACATACATATTATGAAATATCATTCAGCTGTAAAGTAAAATGAAATGAAATTCTCGGGTAAAAGGGTGAACCCAGGAAAGATAATATTGAAAAAGTAATGTGGACCCAGAGAGACAAGTAACACTGTTCTCTCTCTCATCTGCATTTCTCGAAAGGGACCATGGGATGAGGGAAGCAATCGAGAGGGGGATAACATTGTACAAGTGATTTGAAGAGGACTGGGGAAAAAAGGGGGTTCTTCAGTTAGGGAGTGGGGAGGAAGATAAAGAAGTGGAGAGGAGGTAAGAAAACAGTAGAGATGTCTGTAAAAGTCAGAAGGAATCATTGTATTCCACCTAACATTATATGCAAGACTGATAAGTCTGTGTATACATGTACATATATAGTTACATATGTTGTCCCGGCTGACAGTGCTCCTTCCAAGAGCTATGGGCTACCTAACAGTATCCCGACACCAGACGTGAGAAGCCTTCTTTTGAGTTGTTGGTTGGAATTGTCAAGAAACTCTCAAAACATAGGCTATTGCAGTTGCCCTTGATTGCCTCCCAGAGAAGGAAGAGGTCCTACTGCTGAAGACACCATGTACTTCAGAACAGGATCCAGAGGATCCAAGCTCAAAGACTCCTCTGAGAGGACTAGTTTTGTGGTACCAAAAGGTGCCAAGCAAGCTTTCAAATGAGGAAAGTAACCAACAGTCCTACCCAGCTACGATGCCTATGTAATAAAAGTATCCAGCATGGTAATAGCTCCAAGGGTGCAGTAGTGGCATGCCTATCTCTGTGGTAACCAACAGCTCTCTAATTGGACCTAAGGTCTGTTCAGTGAAAGAGAAATCATGCAAGGCACTGTAAACATAGCCAGCTACCTGAGGCTAATAAATCTGTGGTCTTGGAGAAGAACCTACAGCCACCACTTTTCTAGATCAGCATAATTCTAACTTCATTCTAAGTATTTATTCTTATATCCACCACTGGAGAAATATCTCTTTGCAATCATTCCAGAAAACCTCAACCAATCAAAATACAGAGAATAAGTAGCCATGTGGTGCCCAGCCCTACACTGTTAGAGCTAACACAACCCAGGCAGCTAAGGCTCAGGGATCAGAGTGGAAGAGCTATGGAAAGATTGTAGCAGCTAGGAGAACAGGATGTTCTCCGTGAGAGTTCATCTCTTAGAAATGTCAGAGAAGCTACACTTACGAAGTCTTATCAACAGGACTGCCTAAGCAAGCTCCAAACAAGGATGGCACCAATAGATTTGAAAACATGGAAGGGACATCTCATAGGGCCCAAACCCTAGACAAAAAACTACAGGCAACTAATGAACACTGAGAGCAGGAGAAACAGTCTTCCCCAGGGAAGAACACCCAAATGAGTTATCAATAGCAAGTGGTCATCCCTGAAATCATGTACATACAAGTAACAATGTAGGAAAAGAGCATATTGTATTTATATATTTAGGGTTATTATATGTAGGTATAAAACATATAGAAAAAAAGAGACCTTGAATTTGAGAGAGAACAAGGGGTACATGGCAAGACTTAGAGTACAGAGAAAAGGGAAGGGGGGAAGTGAGGTAATATGGTCTTAAAACACACACACACACACACACACACACACACACACACACACACACACGGCCAGGAAATGGACCTGTTCTATGCACTGTGTTTCCCTTTGTCAGGCAAAGTGGGCAATTCTATAAAGTCAACAGTGGAAGAAATCACTCTTGGAGCAGGAGGATATACAGCTCATCCTTTAATGTCAGCTGTGGTAAGAATAACACCCTTTCTGGTTTTGTGAGGAATTTGAAATCTTAGAAGGCACTCTGCCACGGTAATGAGTGCACCCAAACTACAGCAGAAATGGCAAGACTCCCATAGGCTACTTCAACATGTGATTTCCATCCTAAAAAGCATCCATTTCTTAATCATCAGAGGTTAACTAATAAACAGCTTAGGCTAGATTTACGCACACAATCTTCCGTCATTCTCCAGCCCCTGCCCATTCAAGCATTCTCTTCATAGTAACAAGTTCATTAAGAAGCAGGGGAGAGCTAACAGAGATATCCTAGGGAACCCCAGATCTGGAAGCTCCTCCTAAATCTAGTTCCTAAAAATAAAATATTAAACAATAGCAGCCAATCAACCAAGGAAAGATAGAAAATGGTTTGCTCTTACCTCTCCCCAGCTGCCGTAGGCCCATTGGGGACATGGGCCAGATTCACAGGCCCTTTGCTCATCAGGTTTGATTCTCTCTACACAGTCATTGGCGGGGTATCCGTTTTCATCCTGACACACCACCACTCGCCTCTGGGACCCTCCGGCACAGGTACTAGAACACTAAGCACACACAACAGCAGATTTATCTTCACATCGCTTGCCTTCTGCACACACATAGACCAGCTGGCTGAAAGGCCAGTGACCAATGACAGAGACTAGCTTTAGATCTTCATACACAGCGGAGGAAGGTAACTGGGAAACTGGTGGGGCTGTTCACTTTGTGCACACAGACAAATGGCTGGACAGTAGAGAGGAGCTTCTCCCCCTATTCTCCAGGCCATGGGTAGTAGTCAGCCCTGTGGAGTGATACTGTTTATGGAGTCCTCCGTGCATCCCCGTTCATTGCCCACCTTGTCCACATTTCTGAGAGGGACAGAAGTGTCAAGGGACACTGTTTGTGGGTATTTTTTTCAAAGTCTCAGGAGATCCTTTAGAACCAACGTTTGGGCCTCTTTGAATACAGAGGTTAACTCATACTCAATAAACTGCCAGTTGTGGAAAGTGAACTTCCACACAGACTCAGTGAGTCTATAAATGCACCACAGAATGACATTTAGACATTACTTCCTAGTGGGGGATAATCCTTTCTTCTCCTCTTTACAAGAGCCTATATTTTAGTGGCTGATGGTAGTAAGACATACTCTATTTGCTTTTCACTTCCTCAATGAACTCAATTGAATTCCTTTGCCACCAACCTCTCCTTGGTTTGTTTCAGTGGAATGTTCTTGAATGGCTGTTGTTTACATTTCAGCTGGTTTCCCACACACACTTCTCATAGCTCTCCCATGAGAGTGCAGGTGAGTGCTTCTCTTTCCAGAAAGTCTTTCCCTCTTTAACCTAGTGCATGTCCTAGCACCCTCTATATGACCCTTGTTGTAAAATTGGCAAGCTTATACTCATTGAGTCTCCAAAGCAATGCAATTTTCTCCAACTAACCCTCCTTGATGGGGCGGGGAGGGGGGACCACTCTACCATAGAACAGAATCATTCAACCTGAAACAAATATATGTTCCCTATAGATGGATTTAAATGAAAATAGCACTAAACCATGAAACAAACCCCGACACCAAACCAAATAACAACAAAAAGCTTTCATAGGATAGCCAAAATACATGTATGTGACTTCCTAATTTTTTTTTTTTTTTCAAACAGGAAAGCCTAGGACACACTCTCCCCATCCTCCACCAGTTTTTAGAACTGAACGCTTCCCCAAATGGAAAGACTCCCAGGATACAGGAGAGGAGGAGCTGAGAAGGTGAAGGGGCTGGCTAGCACAAAGCCAACAGACACACTGAGGGGTCTAAGCACAGAATCCAATCAGCACTCAGGGGCCAGTATTTCTGCATTTACATTCACCTTAGGGAGTGACAGACTTCTAATTCCTTTTAGCCCAGAAATAACATAGTTAGCAGTCCTAGACTCAGAAGGACATTAAAATTAAAAAGCTAACAAGACCCCACAGTGGTCAGCCTGTCCCCTCTAATTATGTGGCTCCCAGAATCTGTTGTCACCTGGGCCCTTCAGAATATGCCAGCCAGCATTTCAGTGTTCCACAATGTATTCTTGAAAATTTTCCAGCAAAACAGTTTAAAACATCCACATGCAGTTTTTTTTTTTCCTTTTGATGTTCCTTTTCAAGGCCTTTTGCAGTTAGAAGAACAGCAGTAAGGACTGTGACAAAGATAACTGTCACAGTAGTTGCTGGCTCCATCCTGTAGCGAGCGAAGCAGAAAGCACTTCCCTCCAATCATCTCATTTAGCTACAGAAAATATCGAAAGCAAGACAATGTTGACCTTCTTTTGCAGCCAAGGAAACTGAAGCCTACAGAGGGAAGGGCACCAGCCTCGGTTAAGAACTCTCTTCTAATCTAGGAGACAGCTCAACAGGTTTAATGTGCTCGCTGCCCAGACTCCTTGAGTTCAATCCTTGAGTCCACACAGTGTAGGGAGAACCAGCTCCTGCCAGCTAGCCTCTGATTTTCACAGCCGTGCCATGATGCACACATGCATAAATAGACATTAAAAAGGTAAAGAAAGAAAAAAAGAATTCCTCTTCAGAAAGGTTTCTCTGCCCCCTCTCCTCCAGCCTACTCTGCCTGCCCCTCCTGGTTCAACTGTGAAGTATTGTCACCCAGAAGTGACACCTCCTCCTCCAACTACAAAGGAACTCTTCTCTGGAACTGCAATGAAGCCATTGTATTCACCCAGCTTGACAGCAAATGTGTGTCAATAAACTTTCAGAGGAAAATTTCTTCAGAAGCCGCTCTAGTCTGTTTTCCTCCAGGCACAAGTAGGGGAGACAGGCAAAGGGGATACTCACTGCTCCCCAGGGGCCAGTTCGCCACTGGTTTCCTCCAAGCACATGGGTGCGGCTAGGGCTGTCACTCCTGGGACGGAAGTCCTCGTTTTGATATGGGTAAACCAAGCCAGTGCCTGAGATCCGTTGAGGGCATGGTGACATGGAACAGTCCTGCTCAGTCTCGGGGATATAATCTGGGTCACACTCACTCCGATCAATCACGTGGTCGCTGTAGTTGACACACACCACTTGTCGGGTTGCCTTACCTTGCCCGCAAGTCACGGAACACTATGTTGAATATCCAGAAAGAAAAAAGGGCTATCATTTGGAAGTCCGACTTACAATATTGAAAATATGTTTCTTTGGGTGGCTGAACATTTTCCCAGGTGCCCAGTTTAAAGTCTCAGAATCATCTTGACTACTTTCTTTTGTTCCCATCCAATATCTCTTGCGCCAAGAAATGCTGACAACACAGAATTCAAAACACATCCAGATCCAGCCGCTCTGTTTCTACCCTCACTTCTCTTGTCTATGAAAGGCATAACCTTCCCTTGCCAGGATTAATGTAATCATTACCAGCTGGACTTCCAGACTGACATGCCCCACATATGCGCTGTTTGCCAGTGACAAAATGCCACCCACTACTGCTTAACTCATGCATCCTTCTGGTGACTTCCCAGTTCACTTAAAATAACACCCAAACTCCTTGTTGATTTGCTAGGCCCTTGATTATGGAGCCTCCGGCTATTTCCTTGGCTGTTCTCACATTCTCCATATACTGCATTTAAAGCTTCTCAAACAAACCCAAAACTCCATCTCAGGGGCATCCTGTCTTCTGCAGGATCTGTGGCACCGCACAGATAGCGTTGTGCTTCTCTACCCTACTCCATGCATAAGAGTGAGATTATTTGTCTTTTGTTAACTACTCACTTTCTGCTAAGCAGTTAACATATATAATCTCAATCATAACAACATCAAAAAATAGGTATTTATCCTGTTTCTTTCTAAAATTTAATTTTATTCACCTATTCAGTTTTATTTCTGTGTGTATGTGCATTTGTATAGTGTGTGTGTGTGTGTGTGTGTGTGTGCTTGTATACACCAGAGGAGAATGACCGGTGTTGTCCATCTAGAGCTCCTTGTCCTAGACCCTGGTGACAGTGTCTCTCACAAACCAGAAGCTCTCAATTTTCAGCTAGGCTGGCTAGCCAGCAAGCTCTAGAAAGCCACTGGGATCTGTTTATCTCTGCTCCCCAGCACTGAGATTAGCAGCATACCTGCCATGCCCAGCTTTTACATGGGTGCTGGGAATTTAAACTCAGACCCTCAGGCTGGCACAGAGTACTCCTCCCCACTGACCAACATCCTCAGCCCGTTCTTTTAAGAGCAGAGGAAAAATGAGGTCCAAACACTTTAATTTGCTCAAAATCAGGCAACCAATAGATGACTAGGTTTTTAAATGTGCATTCCTTGCACAATTGACTAAGGTTTCTTCTGTACTTAGCTAGATACACATACATGGAGCAGGACAATTTAAATCTCAAGTCCAACTCTGAAATAGATAACCCATTCCTAATATGGACCCTTCAACTCCTTATCCTTCCCCATCTTCCAATTGTACCCAACCCCACAAAATCCACGCTTACAGAACTCCAGTCAAGCGCCTTCCACTGTCCACAGGGTGTCACAGAACACTCTTCCTTGGCTACTGGTTTAGGCAAGGTAGCACAGGCACTCTCGTCAGCCACAGAACCATCCTCGTCCCGACAACTGACGTATCTCATCCGGGTACCTTTTCCACAAGTGGCTGAGCACTGGGTGTTGGAGTGAAAGGACACAGACATGTCATTTGAAATGGCTGCTTAGTGTTTTTCACTTAGCCCACTTTCTTATCAGTTCTTAGCTCTCTTTCTAGAGTCATGCCAGAGAATAGTTGTCTCCTCTGAACACCCCCCCACCCACTTTTCTCCCCGTCTGTTTCTTACTGGAGTCCAAGACCCAAATCGCCACTGGGTTCTGGGCACACTGTGTGTGTTTCTCCTTGGTTCTGGGCCCAGTAGAAGAGGGTGACAAGATGATAATTCACAGTCCTAGATGTGAAAGGAGAGAACAGTTACCTTCAAGGCAACAGGCGTTTATAGATGTACAGTCATGGTCAGAAAGCATATTGTACCAAGAAATCTAAGAACTCTTATTTCTGCCTGTTTCTACAAGTCTCCTGACCCCTCTTAGCCCCAGACTCTTCAATGGCAAAGAGGGATACAATCTGAATCATTTTCTGGATGCCTTAACACAGGGCAGGGTCTACTTAGTCGTTAAAGCCGTGTTTATTCACCTGCCCCTAGGAAAAGAGAGGGAACATTGTGAAGCACTGCGCATGTCTGGAAAGAGCAGGATAGCGTCTAAAAATTATTAACTGTTAGTGTTTAAAAATTCTCAAGGCTAAATTGTGTTCTCACATTTCAGGTAGTTTCCTAATCAAAACCTGCTAATCATGAACTTGTTTTCCCAGGGCACCTAAAGATAACACCCAGGGTCCTGAAGGTCAGCCTCAGATATAAAAGGAATTTTCTGCAGGCCAATGGCTGGAATTCACATAATGCCCCTCAGCCACTCAGAGAGACTTGTAGTGAACTCAGTGGTCTGTGGATGGATACTAGGCTCTTATTTACAGAGTGGAGAACCAAAGAGCACACCTGTTTATAATCACTCCCAGCCGCCTTGATTCGAGACATAGTTATCAAAGGCCCAAGAGCCAGCTGACCTGGAGCAAAAGCATTGTGGTCTGGGACTGAAGGTCACTGATGTTTCCTTGCCTTAAACCTTTACATATGGCAGAGAAATTCTGCTACTGGCTCCATGCCTGGCCTTCCCCTTTGCCAGTGCTCCAAAGAGAGTCCAGGGGACTTTTGCAAAAAGCAAATAACTTATCCATAGGCTTCAGTCGTGGGAGCCTATGGACAAAGGAACACTCTAGAATGAGAGTGAGAAATCCTGGTTTGAATCTTTAAGGAAATTGCTAAGTTGGCACTTGATGTAAGGACTGACATTTTCTTGGGACTAAGGACCGTGTGATGTGTATGTACGTGTGAGCATGTGGAGGACAGAGGGTGTTTACTGGATGTTTTCCTTAATCACTCCGTACCTTAATTTTAGAGACAGGATCTCTTATACAATGCACAGCTCACTGGCTGGATTTGCTTGCTGGCCCATGAGTTCCAGGGATATACCTGTCTCTGCGTCCCGCCTCAAGGTTACACACACACATCAAAGATACACACCACCATGCCCAGCTTATACAGGGAACTGAAGAAAAGAACTCAAGTTCTCATGATGGTGCAGCAAGAATCTTCTCAACTGAGCCAATTCCCTGCCCCCACCTCCATGTCATTTTGAACATTTAGAAAAATTATAAAAACAAAATTTAAACCGGGTGGTGGTGGCACATGCCTTTAACTCAGCACTCAGGTGACAGTGGCAGGCAGATGTCTGTGAGTTCGAGGCCAGCCTGGTCTATGAAGCAAGTTCCAGGACAGCCAAATCTGTTACACAGAGAAACCCTGACTTAAAAAAAACAAACAAACAAACAAAAAAAGATAAAAAGAAAAAAAAAGAAGAAAAAACCCCCAAAGTTTATACAGGTACAGTACATGTTAGGGTAGTTGATCGGCAACAATAATATGATCACCATCAATATATTCACCCTTTGTGAGTCTTTATCCATAGATGATACACGATGAAATACACCCGGCTAAGAATGCCCACACAGAGGGAGCCGATTGGCTGTACAAGGCCTTTCTTAAGACATGAGTTCCCAGTACAGTCTTGGCTAAAATCTACTTTCATTGTTATCAAATCTGATATGAAAATTCAAATCTCATCATAAATAATACCAAGATCAAGGCAGGCACACAACAGTGAGCTGTGAGGCAGCACTCTTAGGAGGGGAACAGCTCATATACATGTGTGTGCATGTGTACATGTATGTGTGTGTGTGCATTTACTTATACACACACATAGGTAGACATTACATACAGATATTTGTATCTGTGTGCGTGTGTAGAAATTTTACTGAGTTAAATGATGTATAGCAAAAATTTTACAAATGACATTAAAATTTACAATGATCTCAAATTTTATTTAGCCATTTGATGCAAATATAAATGGCTCTTATTGATTTTTTTTTTGCTCAACTTTTGAACCTATTGCCAAAGGATGACTATAACTGCTGAAAAATATAGTTGAAAAGTGTGTTCCTGAATTATAACGGTTGGATGTTTAGGAGGAAGGTGAACGAGAAATGTAGATGTTTCTTCCAACCTGACTACAACCTTGGGAAATCTCTTTGAGGTGAGGGTGGGGGTGCAGCTGAGTGGGCAGAGTCCACGCTCGCATGCGCGAAACCCTCAGTTCAACATGCAGGACTGCTAAACTAGGGCGACACATGTCTGGAATCTCACAGCTCAGGAGGTAGATTACAAGTGGATCAGAAGATCAAGATTGTCCTTGGCTACAAAGAATGAAGCCAGGCTGGGCTGCCTGAGACCCGACAGGAGAAAAATTCTTTGCAGAACCAGATAATAATCTTCAAATATTCACTTTTGGGTGTTATTGGTAGTGAAACAACTTCAGATTATTAACGTTTCCCCATCACTTTCCTAGGGTGGTAACAGCTGACAAGCAGGAAACGAAGCGGTAATTATAGCTCCTGCTGGTATCTGTGTGCCTTGCTCTCTCACCAGGCCAGTCTCCAAGCCATGCACTTGACCTTGATACAGTGCTAAGAAGACGCTTCTAGCAGCACACCACAGACACGTACAGATGTTAGTGACCCTGTGAGCACAGGCCACTGCCACTGAGTGGGGACTTTTGAGGATTTATCAGCTCTCTTCCTCTCCAGTGTTTCCCAGTTAAAGAGAAGCCATTCGCAGCCTCTAGCTCCCGAGGCTTCTCTGAAGCACTGTTGGGTCTTGCGAGCTGCTCCAAACTGGCTTGAGCTGAACACACTTCTTGCAATTCATTGTGTCTGAGCTACTGGAGTCTTCAAATAAATAATGTAAGATATCCAAGTTCAAGGCAAGACTGACTAATATTTGCTAGCCAACAAGAATGAAACTCTAATCTATAGATACTTAAACAAACCAAAAGATAAAACCAGAAAAAAAGTTAGATTCTAAGCTTGGCAGAGATGGCACATGCCTTTAATCTCATCACTCGGGAGGCAGAGGCAGGCAGATCTCTGTGAGTTCGCGGCCAGCCTGGTCTACAGAGCAAGTTCCAGGATAGGCTCCAAAGCCACAGAGAAACCCTGTCTCCCCGCCCCCAAAAAAGTTAGATTCTACATGTAGAAAATAAGTAACTTCTAGTTAATTTAACACCCAGGTGCTCTATGTATGGATTCCTCTATGAAAATGTTTCACTTTTGCCTGAACCAGTGCGACATTTTGGCCCCTTACCGCCCCAAGTCAATAACCGGACTGAGATGGGAGACTCACCTGGGTATCGGTCGGCCTAGTTGCGGCATTGCAGTCATTGTCGTCCACCACCGACATGTAAGGCCCAATGACGCACTTCACTGCCCTCAGCTGGTAGCCCTGTCCACAAGTGACACTGCACTGGGGGAAGGAAACGAGACAAAAATGTAAAACCTTTTCTTTCATGTCCTCGCCCCATGATATTCTGTAAGAGAAAAGTCCTTCTACCAGAAGTGAACTGAGGGCTGACACCCAGAGATTAGGTAAAACCATGCGATCCTGTTTCCTACAGTTTACACTGGTCCATCATTGTAATGATATTTACAAGGATCTCTGCTAATGGAATTACACTAGTAAAGGCACAACTCCTTGACCGTGAGCGCCAGGAGGGAGAGGAGAATATCCATAATTGTCATAGACTTCACTCTACCCACTGGAGCGTTCTGGCTAACACAGGTGTTGGTCTTAACAAAGGTCTGTGACCTTTGATTTCTGGAAAAGAATTCTTGGGCAATAACTGAAAGCTGAATCAATGTTTCTGCATAGGACACGCTTGGCAGTCGCATTTATGAGAAAGAGATAAGATATTGGAAAGGACCTCCATGTGCAACAGCCAAGAGTTAGTTAAATATATCACAGCACACGAGTAATACAGAGATCAATGCGACTGCTGCAAGGCATACTGCCAGAGTTCCAGGCCAAAGAACGGCATGGGGGGGGCACTATGGGGAAGATAGGCAAAGATATACAATCAATTTCTAGACCTGAGAGCTCACTGAGCCAGCAACAAGTGCTAAAGGTGCACCGTTGATGGGGCTGGAGATGTAGTGATAGTAACTTTTAAGCCGTGCAGCAAGTCGAGGAGTACTTAAGGAAGAAGCTGCCAGATGGGGTAACAAAGTAGCTCGACACTTTTGTTCTTTCAACCACCTGGTGAGTTCAGCTCAATGCACATGAGGAATTGTTTCAAGATAGGCTCCCAGGGAGGCCACCCGACAAGTATTAGGACATCTAAAAGATAGCATTGTAACATGCTTATCTTCTCTGACAACAACGAAAAGGGGCAATAACAGAAGCAAACTCAGAGAGTTTTGTGTGTGGAGCTGATGTGTGTTTTGTGTGTGGAACCAATGTGTGGGAGCTGATAGATTCTTAAGCAATATGTCAGAGAAGAAATAACAGAGATATTAGAAAACACTGGAGAGAAAGATGAAAGAAATGGTGGAGAACCAGAAGACATGGAGAAAGCAGCGCTCATCAGGAAACTTTTCACTGCAAACGTCTATACACATGAAGAAGAAAGACTTTAAAACAGCAGCCGAGCCTTAGCAATAGGAGCTTATCATCAAGTTGTGGAGGGAAACCAATAGCACTGGTTTCCCTATAGTATTTGGGGCGGGAGTCTATGGGACCCTTTTGGTCACCAACTCAAAAAGATGTAACCCAGTCCTGGTACTGGGGATTTCATCTGGTAGCATTTGGTGTCTAGTTAGGGTATTGTCCCCTACATGTGGTGACTTTGTTTAAGCTCAACACTCCAAGGCAGATCCAATCTCAGGAGTAGATGACCAACAAGAATCAGACTCCATGGTTTTTAGTGGCCCTTTCCTTTCCTTTCCTTTCCTTTCCTTTCCTTTCCTTTCCTTTCCTTTCCTTTCCTTTCCTTTCCTTTTTTTCCCTTTCCTTTCTTCTTTTTCTTTTCTTTTCTTTCTTAAGAGAGAGAAAGAACATGAAGTTGGATGGGTAGGAGTTGGGAGGATTTATGAGGACTTGAGGGATAGGAAAGAATATGAAAAAAAATACACTGCATAAAATTCCCAAAGAATAAATTAAAAGAAATAAAAAATAACCTAACTTCCTAACTTTGCTTTGCATCTCAAGGAACAAATGGCAGAGCAAACTAAATCCCAAAGACAAAGAAAGTAATCATAAATGTGAGACTTCTACAGTAAAAATCTCTAAAGGACAGCAGAAGAAATGAGAAGGCCTAAATAAATGGAAAATTACTTAATCACTGTAAACTATGGCTAAAAATGCCAATATTCCTCAAACTGATCCAGAATCCATTCAAACCCAATGGAAAATCACCTGTGTGAAGAATAAAAAGGCTTATCTTTAAGTTCATACAAAATGGTAAGAGATTCCAAGTACCAACACATACAAAAAAAAAGAAGAAATTTGGAGGACTTGTATTTTACAATCTTAAAAATTTTGAAAGGGATTGAAATGGTCTTATACTGGCATAAAGACAGGCATCAGACTAGTTCCGAGTCCAGGAAAAGACTACGTTTTTGCTCAAGTGATTTTTGACAGGTGTGCCAATACTCTTAATGGAGAAGGTATGTCTCTTCAGCAAACAGAGCAGGAACAGCTGCTTACCCACATGTGCGAAGCCAGACTCCCACATCATATGTACAAAACCTTAACAATGGCTCAGTTGCCTAAAGCCAATAGCTCCAACTATTCAACTCTAAAAATAAAAAGGCATATGTGATATGGTGTTTGTCCACTGTGATACTACAAGCAAAGACAACAAAAGAATAAGGGAATCGCAACTCCATCTGCCCATCAGAAGACATGATCAGCAGAGTAAAAAGGCAACCAGGGAGATTAAAAATTAGTACCAGGGACATATGCACAATTCACATAGCATCATCCACAACCTCACGCCCTTTAAAGAATTGGATGAGACTAGGAAAAGGAACGGTGGAGTGCATGAAAAATGGGAGAAGGTCCATTTTAAAGTGGTTTAGAGGTTTGTTTGTTTGATTGATTGATTGATTCCCTCCCCCCCCCCTTTTTTTGGACAGAGTTTCCTGTAACTCAGGCTGACCTTACACTGTCTACAATCCTCAGGGTTGACCCTGAACTTCGGATCCCCCCCTACCTCCACCTCTCGATTACTGAAATGATAGGAATGCAGCACTGTTTACAGTGTCTGCAGTGTTAGGGATGGACTCCAGGACTTTGTTTGTGCAAGGCAAGCACTCTACCTGTGCAGCTACAGCCCCAGCTCCAATGGTGTGAATTAGAATCTTTTTAAATGGACAGGCAGTTTGGCTGGACATTCCTCTAAAGAAGACATTCAAGTGGTGACAAACTGCTCAACGTCTTTTTCTATTAGAGGGATGAAACTAGAAGCCATAGTGAGACAGCACTTTACACTCAGTAGGCGGGCTGCAGTTTCAAAAGTGGAGAATAGTAACTGTTGACAATGACATGGAGAGATTGTATATTGCTTACATATTGCTGGGAGGGATGGAAAATGGTACAGCCTCTATAGAAAACCACTTGGAAGTTAAAAACCTAGACACAGATTTACTATAGGAACCGATAATTACATCGCTGGGTAATAGATTCCAAATCAGTGGTATGAAAATAAATACTTGTTCATTTATGCCAGAAAAATTCATAGTAGCCCAGATGTGAAAAGAACCCAAATATCTATCTTGGATGCTCATTCACACAGTGGAATACGATTCAGAAATTAAGAGAAAGGAGTGTTGGCCCGCGCTACTGTGCGGATGGGTGCCAAAAGATTGATGTAGTGTGACTGACGCCGGCCCCATCAGCCATGTGTTAGCACCACCGCCCACTTTTATGAACAGTCCAGCATATGCAAATCCACAGACCCAGAATGGAAATGGATGATTGCCAGAGGTTAGGGAAGCAGGGGATGGGAAATAGCTGTTGAATGTATATGGGGTTTCTTTTGGAGTGCTGGAAACAGTTTGGCAGTACCCTGAGATCATGAAACATGGATATACCGAATACCACTGAGCTGTTCCCTTTAAGACAGTTAATTGTATGCCCTGCATGTTTCTTTTCAATCAAAACATACAGACAGAATACAATTCCAAGTTTACAAATATAAAAATCCTGAAGAAACGGCAACAGCAACAAAAGCCAAACAACAACAAAGGATGCTCTGCATTTTTCATTTCAGCTGTGTGTTTGATTTTTTTTTCTCTTTGCTATCACATATTTTGGAAATTTTTTCATGCGAATATTTATAACTCTTTTAATAACATCTTAAAAACTGTTTGCCTGAGTTGCATGCCTGGTTAAAGAAAAACCAAATCTCTTATCAGAGATGGGAGAAGAATGGACTGGTCGGTCAGTTGTAGGAGATGTGACAGTCCTGTCTTGACATTGATCTCAACGTGTGCTAACACCTTGTCATTAATCAAGAAGCTCTATGGATTTGGACAAACAGGAAGCACTATTAGAAAGGATAAAGGGGCGCTTCTTGTTTGTTCAGAAGACTCTAGCAGAAAAGTGTCAGTATGGGGGTCAGACAATGGCTCAGAGGGTAGAGGTGCTTGCCTTTAAGAGTAAGTCTTGAGTTGGCTTCTTGGTGTGGAACCATCTGTGTAAGCTGTACCTTAACTTCCACCAGTACACCATGGCACACACACTCGCACGCATCCTCTTTAGCACCCCCCCCCCCACACACACACACTACATGTTAATCAATAAGAATGAGGAAGCCCCAGATGTGGTTGTAAAGCTGCCTGCACATTGCACGCAAGTTTGGAAATGGAGACAGAGGCTGAAGAACAGGAGTGCCAGTGGCTGGTCAGGGTGGAGGAGCCATTCTTCAACGGATTGCATAAGTGACAGCCGACAGCTGTTCACTTCTTCGGGGAACTTGGAGTGCTGCTTAAATCGTACACAGCACTCTCTTGCTTCTATATTAGGAAAGACTGGATTCCAAGAGCAAACTGGGCCCAGGGGACATGCCCTCTCTGCTTTTGAAATGGTAGAAGGCTAAGGCAGTGGAACCTATTACACTCGAGACAACTGGGAAAAGATTCTCGACCTGATGATTATGATTCCGGACCCCTTTGATCTAACCAACTACGTCTGAAGAATCTCACTTATTTATGAGAGTGGAGTTTTGGATCCCTTATGCTGGCAGCCAAAATATCCCTTCCAAAGCCCAGCCCAGCCCCTCTGCTCCAAATCAGCTGGCAGACAGGATCACATCCCCACAGAGGATTGCTTCTGCCAGATGCCACGTCTGTTGTGAATTTGTTTAAATGCTTGTGTGCTGCAGTTTAGGACAGGGTGAAAACCTGCACGTGGGGTTGTAACCGGAGTAATCCGCTCCAGCAGGGCAAGGTAACCCTGACTGCACGGCAGGGCTGCAAAGCCCCTGAGTCCCCTGCGCTAAACCCAGAGCCACAGAGGTACAGGGCAAGCAAGCCAAGCTACACAGAGCTTGGTGGTGAAACCCCACCCCTGGAATGCCCCTCTTCAGATAAGCAGGAAAGAATGCAGTTAAGAATCTTATCATTCAAAATACCTGTCCCCAGGGACCTGCCTGCCAGGCTGCACACTCTGGCTGCTGACAGGTCTGCCTGGACTCTGGCTTGACCTCAGGGTCACACATTCTATCACTTAATCGATCTTCGCCGAACTGACACCAGACCTGGCGGTGCTTCTGTCCTTTTCCACAGGTGACCAAGCACTGGAATGAAAAGCAGAGGCTGTCAGGGTTGTTTCTGATCAACGCGCTGGGGCCCTTGGGGGCTGGTGGCTAATGAGAACAGGTGGCCCTTTCTCATACACAGCCCCTCTCGGCTGCTGGGCAGCAATGAGCAAACACAGCCAGCTCTCTCCCAGCGCCTTCATCACTTTCTCTTTCTTCTCTCCCCTTTCCTTCTTTTTTCCTGGCAGTGCCTCCCAGAGCCCAGGCTGGCCTCCAGCTCACTTTGTGACTGAGGGAGCCTGAACATTCTGATCTGCTCGCCTCTCCTACCAACCCCTGCCATTGTAGGTGTGCCCACTAAGGCTGGTTTATGTGCTGCAGGGATCCAACCCAAGGCTTTTTGCGGATGAGGCCAGTGCTCTGCTAAGGGAGCTGCATTGTCAGCCCCTTTCTTTCTGGATTCTTCCTCGTCTTCATTCTGACTTTTTCATACATACACACACACACACACACACACACACACACACACACACACACACACATACACACACCCATGACGCTTCACCCGTGTTTGCTCCCGCTAGCTGCTCCCATTCCTCCAAACTTTTTCTGATCTCCTTTTCCTCTTTCCCTCCTGTATCATTCCCTCATGTTCCCTTTATATTTAACATCTTATGCCCAGATTCAAACACAGAACCTTAACAGTGTACCATGCTCTGAGAAGCAATAGTCAGGATTTCCCAGCCCAGAGGTTCAGTGTGAAGAATTAAAAGCTCAATAAACTCACACACCTTTATAACCCAGCCACAATGTCTCTGTGACTCAATGTTTACATCTGTAAAATGGGGATAGCAATAATTCTGACTCAGAGAAACTAAAATGTCTAGCATATACAGTATACATGTATGACATTCTCAAGAAAGAAAAATTGGAAGTCCCGCGGCGGTCCCGGCTCCCGAGGGCGGCCGCGATGCCTTCGTCGCAACTGGTCAGTCAACTGCTGGAACTGTGAGTCCGCCCCGTCCCCTCCGTCAGTCCGTCCGTCCGCGCCAGCTCCCAGCCCCTTCCTCCCCTCACTACTGTAGTCACGGGCCGGGATGGCGCCTGGTCGCTGAGGACCGTGGTGCACCGCGGAGCGAGCGGGCGCTCCACCCGATGGGCGCTGAGTACCCAGGCAGAACAAAAGAGAGCTCTAGCAGGGCTGGACAGACCTCAGGAAATGCGGGCGGTTCGCCATCTTTGGGACCATGGACAGTAACCTAACGCTCCCAGGGCTGGAGCGCTTCCTAAAATGCGGGTAACAGTTGGGCATGGCAGTTCCAGCCCTCTGGAAACAAGAGGGTTGCCACGAATTCCAGGCTAGTGGGGTTATGTTGTGAGACACTGTTCCCCTAAAACAAATAAATAAAATTTTGAAAATTCGAAAAAAAAGAAAGAAAAATTGTTAACTATAATCATCATTATCATTTGTGCTCATTTTGGAAAAAAATTAAAAACCGTGGAAGGAGCATACAAGACAAAGCTAAAGTAATTGAAAGTATGTTAAACTCTTTACTCTTTCCTTTCCAGTCTTTTTATCCAAGGGTGTTTCGTGGGAACTGGGTGATGGAACAATCACGCGGTATATTCAGTGTGATTCAAACTCCCGTGCAGTTAAGACTAGCTGCAAAAGTTTCCTTTCCTTTCCTTGTTATTTTGTTTTAGAAAATGGTCTCATGTAGCTCAGGCTAATGAAGCCTTAATTTCACTACATTACATACAGCCAAGGGTGGTATTGAACTCCTGATCTCCCACGGGTAGGATTACAGGCATGTCCACCATGCCTGGCTATTACTTCATCTATAATTCCACTTGAACTAATATTAGCTATCTAAGTAAAATGTGACACCACCATCTTCTGTTATGTTTTAAAAATCAAGGATTTAGCCCATTGCCTCCTGGGAAAGCACTAGATCATTCATCCACAAAGCAGACACCGATGAAGACACACAGTCCTGCTTCACCATTCCAGGAGTGTGAAGGGTTTTCTTTGCAGGCTTGACATCCGAAGTAAACTCACATGGGGAAGGGAAGGGCTTGCAGACAGAAGCTGTGATTGTGGCTACTTCGCTCCACCGCATTCCTGACTTGGCCAGTTAATAAGGGGCACCACCTACTCCTCAACTCCTTGCATCCCATGATGGATGGAGGTGGAGCTAGGCTCTGTCTTGCTGAGAACCTCACTGGGCTGTGACAATGCTGGGCTACAGTAATAGTGAGGATGGATACTGCATCCAAAGATAGAGAGACAGACATGAACGGGATTGATTGCCTTGGGTTTCATTGTGCAAGGAATGAGAAGCATCATTCTGGACACTCAACCTGGCCTTCTCTTTCTGGCAAGTGCTCCCATGTGCCTGGATGTGTAAGTTAGGTGAGCTGTTCACTGCTCTCTAACTCTCATATTTCAAAGACAAGGAAGATGGAAACCCTCCTTCTTGGACTCGTGTCTAAACTATTTTAACCTCACACTTAATTAATTTTCAACTGACACAAAAACGGGGAGGGGAAGAGTCATTACTTCAAACTCAGCAGCAGCAGCAGCAGCAGCAGCAGCAGCAGCAGCAGCAGCTGCTCCTGGCTGCAAGAGTCAGGCAAAGCACAAGTGACTCTGAAGTCCCTAGTGGACCGAAGGATTTCAATCATGATGGAAATGAAGAATCATTGCATCCCCAGGGGAGAAGAAAGACAGATTCAGCAGTTTACACCCCCACCGGACCCTGGGTGATCATCTGAGTTGACCTAGGGACCAGCATTGCCCTCCTCACCTCTGACCAGTCCCCTGATTTCCAGTGGGGACAAGAGAACTCATTGCATCTCTGTACGACAACTTTCTCCTGATGTGTGCATTTGCTATCATCCAGGACATCATTTTGGGTGTTGACGCAAATAGCTCTTCTTCTCTGGGTACCACCATCACAGCTTTTAGAACACTAGGAGCATAAACAATAAAGAAATTGGGCATTCCTGAGTGACTTATAAAATAAGCTTAAAATCATGGCTACAACCCTTAAGAAATGAGTGCCCTACCATAGCTTATATATAGTTTTTATGTGGGAGATTCTTTTTCAATGTTCATTATGAGGTTTATCCTGAAGTCAATATTATCTCACTGGCAAATTGAGACGAAAAATAGGCTATAAGAATGGTTGGCTGATTAGCTTCACCATGAACAATTTTCTGGATGTTATGCCTGAGTCAGACATTGCAATTTAACCTTGGGATTCTTTCTTGCAAAGCTTGACTTGGTCAGGCATTATAAATCAATCACATCTCTCTTTTCCATCAAGTTTAAATGGGTTTCGTAACACAATCCAAGAAGGAGCCACCATCAACTCATTGAATTTAGTATCTAAGACTCTCTTAGAGCGAGAACCGACTTACTTCTGTCCAGGCCGAATAGCGCCAGCCACCTGTATTACATTCTCCTGAGCATTTTTCCTGGTTGCTCGGTTTGGGTTGACTGCTGCAAAAACTGTCATCGACCTTCTCAGACCTCCCATCCACCCTGCTGTACTTGGCACAGTAGATGTCCAAAGTGCGGTAACCCAAACCACACTGGGCGCTGCATTCGCTCCTGCTGGCCACGTGCCACCTAAGCAGAAATAACGGTGGAAAACCAACAACGCGTTACATTTATGTGTCACATCCAACTAGTGGGAAAGGTGATTTCTTTCTTTCTTAATTCAGATATGATGAAAGCTCAAAGCCACAGCCAGTTAAAAATCCAATTTCAAGCCAACGTATCCATGTATTTTTCACAGCTGCCAATGTGCCAATGTACATGGAAGTCACAGAACCATAGCCAGAAATGCTATCTCTGTGAAGAATCTGCCTGGTACAGTCTGTCTGAAATTCAAGCCACAGAAAGAAAAAAAAGGGGGGGGAAGGGACTCAGCATAGCAAAAAAAAAAAAAAGGGCAATTTTTATATTTAAGAAGTCCAGGCAAGCATCTCATTTGGCTCCTTAGGCCCGCTCTTGGAAAACTAACCTGCAGGGTTCCCCTGTGAATGTGGCTGTGCTTGTAAGTACTCAGTGACTATTCTGATAACAATGCAGGAATGAATAATATGTAGTGTAATTGAAAAATTTCAAGTGCACTATACATGGTGTACATTATTATTATGCTGTGAAGTAAAGACATAAGCTTCTTGGGTCTGACCACCGGCCCAGCTTCGGGATCAAGAAGAGACCCTGTCTCAACAGAATGAAGCAGAGAGTGATGGAGCAGGACTCACAGCCTCCTCCTCTGGCTTGTGAAGCAGGCACGCACCCTTTCACATGAGCGCATATACTATACACATACACACACATGACAGGGAATTTCTTGAGGACAGCAGGCATTGTGTGTGTGTGTTTGTATGTGTTATGAACATGTGTGCCAGTGTTAACTGTAAGTGTGTGTCTGTGTGTGTGTGTGTAGATGTACATATGTGTGGGTCCATGTGGAGGCCACGTCAGGTGTTGCTTCGCAGGTGCCCCTCTACCTTGCTGTTCTAATCACATTTATTGTGTGTGTATGTGTGTGTGTACCAGGTCTGGCGGTCAGAGTACAAGTTGTGAGAGTCAGTTCTCACCTATCATATGGGCCCCAGGGCTCAAACATGGGTCATGAAGTTTGGGGCATGTGCCTTTCCCCCCTAAACTGTCTTATTACCTTACAGTATTTTCTGAGGGAGGCTCACTGAGACCCGGGACACTCCGATTTTGTAGGCTGGCCGACCAAGAAACCCAGGGCTCCTCTATCTCCCCAGCTTTGAGGTTACAAGGCCACACCATTCTACTCAACATTTTAAGTGTGGGTTCTGGAGACTGAACTCAGTTTCCTGGGTTTGCAGAGGTACCTTCCAATTGGGCTGTCTCCCTAACCCTACTTCTCCACTTTTAAGTCCATCCGAATGGGCCACCTTTGAATCCCTGATATCCTTAATGAAGCCTTCAGACTCACTCAGGTGCACAGCGTAGACTAAAGCCTAATCTTATTTTTACAATGTAATAGGAACAGAGTCCACAGTGCTTGAATTTAAAACATAAATTAAAAAAAAAAAAGTTAGAGTTTTCTGAGTCAGCGATCTTGAAACGTATGTGGACGTCTAGAAAAAGATCACTTCCTTCTGCTCCCCAGGCGATTTTATTCTCCACTGTCAGTTCTCGACATCTGAGCGCTTGGGTGGCGCGCCACTTCTCAATGTCCTGACAGTTCACACGTGCACACCTGTCTGGGGGAGGAGTAGGGAAAGAAAGAGGAATAGAAGCCAACGTGTTTATCAAGGAATTTCTCAGTAATGTCCGAAAGTAGGTCAGAGTTGAGCACTGGCAAATAAAGCGGGCTGTGGCTTTTCCATTACGCTGAAACAGCGTCAGGGAGACAGCGTCAGGGAGATTTTGTTCAAACGCGGTAAACGAGGCCCTGTAAGCTCGCCCTTTATCTCATCCTGTCACAGGCCGCTGGGGCAAACTGTCACTTCCTAGAGGAAGTGAGGTGAAAAAAGGGAGCTCATTCAACAGAGGCATCTGGAACTTTCATCTGCACTTTGATTTTTGGCTACCTCTCATGGTCTCCAGAGTCACTTCCCTGTGGGAAGCCTATTTACCATCTGGCCAAAGGAGGGAGGTGTCCTGACAGTTCAGGCTGCCAAAGTCACTTTCCTGATATCCCATAATCCCTAGGGGTCCAAGCAGAGATCCTGGAAGAATCTGAAAGAAGTTCATGGCGCTACCTTAAAAAAAAAGCAACAAAACTCAAAATGATATCTAATTTGCCTTATATTCTTTCCGGACAGTGATGTGTTCTTCGGCACAATGTACTCATAGTTCATTTTACGGGCAATAAAATACTATGATCCTATTCAATTATTAAATTTCAGGAAAGTATTTTCTAGTCAGACACGGTGGTGAGTACATGTGTCTTGGTACTCAGGGGCTGGAGAACTGTGGACTTACAGCCGCTTATCCTACATAAGAGATCTCCTGCCTCAGAAACCTGAAGACTGAGGATATACTTCAATGGCAGAGCCCTTGCCTAGGAGGAGGAAAGTGATGTCTATGTTCAGCCACCAACACTGAAAAAGTAAGACAAAACCCATGTTCCAATATGTTAACAAGTGAACATCAAGAAACATGTGTTATGTCAGTGCAGGAGCAGCAATGGGGGCTGGCGGTGAAACATCTCTGAGAACTACCAGGTGAAATGGATTCCTACACTGGAGCTCTTCAGAGCTTCACAGCCATGATCAGCAAGCGTCGTGAGCTTCCAACGCGAGCAGACAATGTTTGGAGGGCCACTCAGACACAGAGGCTGGTGAACTCCACCAGACTAGCGATCCACAAATATGCTTTGGGAGAGCTATTTTGGAACTTGACCAAGCAGTAACCACTCCCTCTCCAGTCTCTCGGTGGTGCACACAGCTAATTGGCCACACTTTGGCATAAGTTTTGATTAGACGGATTGTCAGATGGGCAAAGGGGACGGTGTATCTCCCTTAGGCTTGGTTTGCATCTCTGTATATTTTATTTAGCAGGCACCTTTAATTTTTTTCTAGCAATCAGTAGAAGCCAGTAAGAGATGAGTCTGAGCACCGACCGAAAGTCATAGTCTCTTACTGACTTTTAGGCACGAGCATATGCGTGCCTAGTTAGGTGGCTCCAAAGTTAGTCCTGAACTCTTTCTGCCACTTGCTCCTCACTTCCTCCCCACTCTGATCTGAAGGGAGAAAATCCCTTTGCCTTCTTATCTGCAATCAGAACTGCTTTTGTCATCCAACCCTGGTTTCAGGCTGCTGTCCTCACTTGGCCTCTGCAGAGTTTTTTTTTTTTTTTAAGTTTCTAAAAGTAGACTCTGAATGGGGGATTTAGAACAACACATTGGCCTAGCTATTGGTCAGAATAAAAAAAAATTGGGCCAAAGATTTATCTGCTATTATGAAAATATAAATGAAAATCAGAGCACGTGTTATTTAATCAGCAGGCGTTGGGTATGAATGGAAGCTCCCACACTTATTACCAGAGGGAGCCTGAGTCAATCACGTCGTCTCATCAAGCTGAAGCTTCCTGCAAGATGGGGAAAACAGGATCCATCTCATAGAGGGAGTAGTAATTGGGACAAGATGGACATTTAACAACTGCAGAAGATACTCAATAAGTTAGCTATGATTATTACGACTATTGCTATCCTTGGCATTTCATTCTCCAAGAAACTTCTATTTTTGCCTCATACCCTTCATTTTCTGCAGTGCTGAAGATCAGACCAGAACCTTGTCTGTGCTGCATCTTGGGCCTTTGGTTTAATGAGACAGGGTCTCACTGGGTAGCTGAGGCTGGTCTCAAACTCTCAGCCTTCCTACCAATTCTCTTGGGAGGTTGTAACTTTGTTAAATCCATGGTTGATATTTTACAATTTTTTTTTCTATTTTGGCAAGAGTACTAAGAGCATCGGAGATAAAGGTCTTGAAGGGATCAGGGTGTCCTGCCTCTGCTTCCCTGCTGCTGAGAGCCCAGACATAAGCCGTGATGCTGAGCTTCCACTAAGTCTCAAGCATTGGCCAGTGAGGAGGCAGCCCCCTTGTGAGCCTGACTCATCTGAGTTGATCCTACCTTGTCCTGCATAGACCTTTAAGATCTGGGTGAACATTATGTTTACAGCTTCCCCTGCAGGAGAAACTGGCACCATTGCACCCCAAATTGTGGCTCGTATGGAGGTTGCTCAAAGAGAAAAGTACTTGGTTCTTGAAGTAACAGGGCAAACAGTAACTCTGCTTTGAAAAGAACACTTGCTAGGTAAACTTGGAATAAGATTATTAAAATATCATTTGTTTGTTTTTACTGTCACATTCTATGTCTTGAAATGCTTTGTACAGACTTGTTTTCTTTGCCATCATAAAAGGAGGAGGTTTAGTGGTCTCCGCAGCATCCCTACAGTATCTGCATGTATTGTTCAAGATGTGACAAGCTTCAATCTGATTCAAACATGTGGAGAAAAACCACATACACAGAGCCCCAGAACGTCCCAGAATGGACGGGACAGGACAGACACTGGTAGAGATGAATTCTTCGTATGTGAGATAACAGAAAGAGACACACGAGGACCATGCTACAGAATTAACGAAGTAAGAATGAGAACAGCTTTCTTCTCGAGTTGAAGCATACAGGCCCTCCTACCAGATGAACCACATCTCACCTTAGGCTACTATGCGAACCAGCGGGATCTAAAGCAACTTGCATAGCAACTCTCAGATTTAAGATTTTTACACATAAAACAATGACAAAATCTATGTTAGAGATGTGGTTTGAATAAGAAAGGCCCCATAAGCTTCTATATTTGAATGTCGTCAGGGAACAGCACTATTTGGGAAGGTTTAGGGAGTGTGGCCTTGGGAGAGGAAGTGTGTCCCTGGGACTTCAGAAGCTCATGCCAACTCCCTCACCTAAAGGTCAGGAGGGGTATCTCTTCTCCAGCACCGCGCCTGCCTGCCACCATGTATACCACCATGTATACCACCATGTGTGTCACCATGTATACCACCATGTGTGTCACCATGTATACCACCATGTGTACCACCATGTATACCACCATGTATACCACCATGTATACCACCATGTGTACCACCATGTGTACCACCATGTATACCACCATGTATACCACCATGTGTACCACCATGTATACCACCATGTGTACCACCATGTATACCACCATGTATACCACCATGTGTACCACCATGTATACCACCATGTGTACCACCATGTATACCACCATGTATACCACCATGTGTACCACCATGTATACCACCATGTATACCACCATGTATACCACCATGTATACCACCATGTGTACCACCATGTATACCACCATGTATACCACCATGTGTACCACCATGTATACCACCATGTATACCACCATGTATACCACCATGTATACCACCATGTGTACCACCATGTATACCACCATGTATACCACCATGTATACTACCATGTATACCACCATGTGTGCTACAATGTCTGCCACCATGCTCTCTGCCACGATGAGCGTGGACTAAGCCTCTGAAACTGTAAACAAGCCCCCAATTAAATGCTTTCTTTTTATATAAGCGTTGCCTTGAAGGGGCAGGGGATGGGAGAAGAGGAGGGCGGGGAAACTAGTTGGGATGTAAAACAGACCAAGACATTTAATTAAAAAAATGAAAAGAAATTAAATAAAAAGAGTTGCCTTGGTCACAGTGTCTGTTCATAGCTGCAGCACAATGACTAAGACAGTAATAGGAACTGAGAAATTAATAGGCTATTAGTTGTATTAAAGGATAATAAAAACCATCCTACTAATGTGGGGATAGTACAGATAGCTGTCAAAAATAATTCTTAGCTTAGTGAGACTTTCTCTTAAAAAGTAAAGAGAAGGTGGGGGTTGACTCCGGGCCAGAACCCTGGTCTAGCATGTACAAGTCCCCCAGTACTCGGAAAGCAACAACAACAACAACAACAAACACAACATCCACAAGAAAACCCAGACCTCACAAAGGACTTCCTCTGCCATAATTACTTATAGGAGATATAGTGATGGCTGGATTCAGGGCAATCTAAAAATGTCGTCTTCCTCGGCCTGTTAACCTTGCATCTCAAGGAAGGTGTACATGAGTTCAGGGACTGCTCAGTTCAACTGTTATTTGCATTTCCCACCCCGACCAAAGACTCCTTAATTCTAATTGGACTCAATTGACAGACGAAACCGGGTTTATATGGACACTACCTAAGATAAATATCTGCCTAATATTTACATTAACATCTACTTTGTAACGTCTTGCTTTTACAATGACTTTTGTCCACACTTTTTGACAAGCTGCTGAGCAACCCAGGTGGTGACAATCGCTTCAGAAAAAGTGTGGTAGCGTGGAAAGAGCCTGGTTTGAAGTCAGAGCCTCAGGCTAGGATTGGAAGATCTTTGGCACACCTGCTACCATTGCTTGTTGACTCCTAGGACAGAACACTAGTAATTCATCAGAGCACCTTTTCTCAGGCACACAAGAAGGCCTTATAATGTGGTGATGTGGAACCTCCCTGACGTGTGTACTCAGCTACTTGTGAATGGAGAGACCTTAGCACATCCTCCTGCTATTCTTTGCTAGTGAATGGAGAGACCTTATCAGACTTATTCTATGCTAATGAGGAGAGACCTTATCACATTCTTGTACTATTCTATGCTAACAATCTCTCTTCTGTAAATGGACAATGTAGTCACCAGCCTGACAGGCAGATTACACTGTACAGCCTTCCAGCTGTTAGTGCAGCCTTCCAGCTGTTAGATATTTACATAGGACACAGTCAACCTCTCAGGCAACCACAACACTTGAGAATTCTCCAACCTCTCAATTATTTCTCCCATCAGGTACCATACCTTTCTTAAACACAGACTAGATAATTGTATTTAGAATTTCTTCTCATTCCCTCCATGCCTTTTACCTTAATGCATAGCGTCTTCTCTTTCCCCTCTGTGTGTCTTTGTGAGTGGTGTATGTGTATGGCATATGTGGACTGAAACTTTTGTGTACATACAAATTCTGCATGGTGTCTACTCTGGATGGAAGGGGAACACCATGAGGACTCTTACATAAGATATGACTTAGTGATAAGGTCAATAGCTCATCTTTGAGTCGTGAAAATCAAGAGAGAATGTTTTCTGACAAGTGCTATGCTGTGTTAACTACTTTGAATCTTTAGGAGAACAAGAGATCCAGTTACAGATCTCGGCTAAGTGGTGTTAGAACTGTCTTGAGCTTGTGTGAGGAAAACACTGGAAGGCTAGAAAAAGGTCAGCAGCTCTTGTCTCTAACTCATTCCCCTTGGAAACTCCCCTCAAGCCCTCAGGACTCTGGAAGAAAGATACAAGGAACAAAGATCATACCTCAAGTCGCAGTCCGTGCCACACGCTTCAGTGACAGGTCCTGGCTGGGGCAGCCGGTCACATCTTTGATCAGAAACAGTGAGCTGATCAGACTCTCTGGTGCAAACAAGTTTTCGTCTCCGCTCCCCTAAGCAAAGAGTAGGAACATTATACCAAGGAAATAACCTAATCTAAATGAGATCAAGGACTTGCCTAAGTTTTCTATAGAGTTGTTTTTTTTTTTTCTTCAGTTTTGTTGGCCATGATTACTGTTAGACTTTTCAATTCCACCAGGACAGGACAAAACCAGCTGTCCGTAGACGATATGTCAACGTTCTAATAAAACTTTATTAATAAAAAGAGGGTGGTAGCTGAATTTGATCCCGTTGCTATAGTTTGCTGACCCCAATTTAACACAAGGAAACAAAACTAATATAAATTATGACCCGTAAAGCCACATGATGGAAAATTAAAGTGGCAGTATTGATTCCGCATGGCTTCACATATATATTTGAACTTCTGAGGAGAAAATGTAGCATGACCAGTCATGACCTGAATCCCATGAAGTTCAATTTGACAGCCAAAATAACCAGAAAGGTCCAGGTAAATGAGGTGAGAAGATGCAGATAGAAAGGTTTGCAGGTTATATATATATAACTGTTCTTTCAAAAAAAAAAAAAACAGTAAGTAAATAAAACATCTCCCTCTCCCCCCCAAAAAAAATCCTTAAACCCACAAAGGTGGAAACTTTTGAGCAGATACCTTGGCAGGGCTTGCTGCAGGCTTGCCATGGCCCGTGGCTGTTCCAGTAGAACTGTTGAGGTTTGCCCTCAATTGGAATGTTGAACGAGTACCGCACGTCAGGGTTGTACAGCTTTCCCACCGACAGCACCTGCAACACGGGGAACACTGAAGAGAAGTCTGCAGGCCCCGCAGTGCCAAGAGGAGAGAGCCACTGGCCAGAAGCCGTGTTTCTACCTGAAGGATGAGCTCTTCCTCGATGCGGTCTGTGGAGTTAAGTCTTTCCACAACATTGTCCGACCCGCTGTACTCAATGACGGTGCTCCCCACGCGGACCTCCCTTTTGGACATTGAGACAACAAAGTCTCCATTCAGCAGGAATTCACCTTTACTGTTTGATAAAGCTGCGGACGAGAAAAGAGAATTAGGCGAGGTGCTGCCTAAAACAAAACAACAAACAAAGAAAGAACATTTGAATTGGCAGGGACTGGCAGAAAGAAGACTGGAGGCTTCTCAGCCAGACCATGAGTTCATAGCCTTGGTTCGCCGTATGCTAGCTATGTGACCGTGGATGACCAATCCTTCTTGGTCTCAATTTTTTTATTGGGCATAGAAACACCCACCCATTATGGTGCCTATGTAAACTAAGAGAAATATTATATAAACGTCCTCATCAGCCTGAAGTTAGTTACACAGTATCGACAGTTACAGGATTATACGTGGAGGCTAAAGTATTAAGATCTGATACACACAGAGGCTACCGGGTGTAGAGGCAGCGGCCCCAGACAGAATTCCTTACTTTTTTAGAGGGTAGAGAGAAGCTACTGGGAAGTTAAAAGTTCCAGAAGCTTTTGTTTGAAGTGAGGTCTCCCTTTGTAGCCAAAGTTGGGCTAAACTCACTGTGTTTATCACTCTGGCCTCCAACTTGCAGTGTTCCTCCAGCCTCTGTCACCTGGGACTGAGAGCAGGAGCCACCAGGACTAGTGTAACCAGAAATTCTCTCTAAAATGACCACATTGCAGTTTGCCATTGAACTGAATCCTAAGAACACATTACTTTTCCACATGATATGACTGGATAACCTGTGTGAAAATACTGTTGGATTGACCGTTTTACTTCCATTGCAACAGCAGTGGCATGATCGATATTAAAATGTAATTTGATTAGTTATAAGATGGAAGAAATAAATGTTCATATCTTTAGATTAATTTCTTAAAGGTGGTACACCTGGAAGGAGACTGGAACAAGTCCGCCCACATGACTGTCCCCTAGCTGGGGTGAACCTCAGAAAACCCTGCTTCACCCTTAGCTCCTTCAGAGAATGAGCTGCCAGCCATGTCAAACGCAGATCTTCCATGGGTAACAAAGACCAAATAAGGTTGTTCCCTTGGCACCGCGGGCTGTTTCCCAAGCAGGTCACTTACATATGTGCTGTCAACTCCACCACCCAGTTCTTTCAAGTCACACACTAGCCATGCCGAGAAGGGGAAGGAAATGCCACATGCCAGAGTTACAAATTGAGCGGCAATCTGGTTTTGTTCAAAATGCACGTGGTCTCTTCCCATGGCTTCAAGTTGCCTCAAGTGCCTCTGCGGAACTGGGGGAATGGCACCCTTCACTGCAGGTTTCTTAGCCCAGTCGTGAGGGCACAGTGAGACAAGCTCTCGAATGACGTAAAACCCTTCTCGTGATTGGTTCCTACAGATGGTTTGCCCACAGACTGGAAATGAAAGTCCAGCTTTCTCTTGCACCGCATGGATGTGTGATTTCCCGCTGCCAGCGTTAATTCAGAGCTAAGCATCCCAGAGGCAAGGAAGGCTCACAGAACTGGTTACACTTTCTCCTAAAGAGATAGAGACTCAGCAGAGGTAGTAAACACGGTTTTCAGTGGACAAGAGATTCCGGTGGAAGGTGACCTTTGACTGGCAGGCTTTCTGCTTCAGTACCTGGTGAAACAAATTGTTTCCCCCAAACAAGAGACTCCTGCTCCACTTCCTGCTAATGAGATTAGGGAGAAGCTAATTTCCTGGATTGCTGTCCCTCCTGTCACACCCAGGAGGTTACTACATAAGGTCCGCTAGAAAAACCTTCCCCTTCAAAACACACAGGAAAAGTGTGAGACTTGACGAGTCTTTACCCAGCTATCAGGGCTAAGGAGGAAGGTTGTTTGGCCACAGAGAATCAATGACTAGACTCAGCAAGACTGGGGTGGATGGTTGTAAAGTAGCTAACAGCACCTTGTGTCCAGCCAAGAGTAAATATGCACCGCCCCCCTTCACTGGGCGATGTCAAATCCTCCCTAACCCTGCAAAGAACCATTGTGAAGCTCAGCCCCAAGGTCTGTTTTCACACTCAGTGAGCTGTGACTTGCAGTCAATGCTTGCACGCTGCTCATTCACTTTCAGAGAGGCCATCATGGGGCGAGCAGTGTTGTCCCCAAAGTGCCTGTCCCTGGATGAATCTTCCTTAATTTTGTTTTCGTTCTTTAACAAGGGGATTAAAAAACGTCCAGTAAAGAAGAAAAGATCATCAGGAGATTCCGCCAGACTTCAGACTCCTGAAATGTGCTGATTAAGCCAAACAGAACCAAGGCCGCTATCTGGAAAGAGGTTATTTTCCCAAGGAAAACAGAAGAGAACCCTTCCTTTCCCTCTGGAAGCGAAGAACAGAACAATTCAACATGGCCTTCAGCTCTCAAGAAATTAATTTGTAAGGGACACTTCATGCCATGCTGATTAACTTAATAAGGATGAACTCAGAACACACGAACTACTGTAGGCTCAAATCTATAACTAAGTACGTGGAGAAAAATGCCTGACATTCTTTAAACAGTTGCAGAATGAGAAATGTGCGGTTCCCCAAAAGAGTAACTTGAAGGTGGTTAATTATCTTATTTCAATTCATGCATGTGTGTGTGTGTGTGTGTGTGTTGATGAACCTAAGGGCCTAGTAAATGTTTGATTGTAAACACATGGTTCATAATTGAGTTATGAACACAATCCAGTTCATTTTCTTGTAAAACTACCACTCAATTTAATACTTGGTATTAAAATAACAGATGCAGCTGTTTAGTAATTGATTACAAGTTAGACTTTATAGTCTTTCAAAGAAGATGAGCCTTTATCTCTGAGAGAATCGTGTTTTCCATGAAGAATCAGCAATGGCTGTTTGGCAATCCAGCAAATATTGACTCAGGCTTCTCATGTGCACGTTGTATCAGAAGCTAAACAGGCAGGCAACAGCCCTGACCTTAAACTACTGGGCTTGTGTGGATGAATAAGTAACAAATCTTATCTCTGTGGTGGCAACTGCCTTCTTCCCACTACTTAGGTCTAAGCTTTGACCATTGTTTTCTCTCTCTATTTCTTTCCCTTCATCCCTTCCTTTAATTCTTCCTTCCTTCCCCCCCCCTCTCTCTTTCTCTCTCTCTCTCTCTCTCTTTCTGTCTCTCTCTTTCATGAGTCTCATGTAGCCCAGGCTAGCCCTAAACTCACTATATAGTTGAAGTGACTTTGAACTTCTGATCCTCCTGACTGTACCTCCTGAGTCCTGGGATTACAGGTACCTGCCATCCTGTTCTGTTCGTGGGGTGCAAGGGACAGAATCCAAGGTTAATAGTCCCCGGTCCTTCTTTTTCCCTCCTATGCTACACTCAATCCATCAACAAGTCAAGATAGTGGAAACTGAAAAGAGACAGACCCTTACCACTCACCATCACCTCCATGCTCCTTGTTGAGGCCAAACCATCAGCACCCCTCTTTATAGAAACTCTCTCTTTATTCTTTATCTTTGCTTTTTAAAACTGGAGACAAAGCCCCCCTATGTAGCCCAGAGTGACCTCAGATGCACTATCATCCTTTCCTGTCTCTGCTGTGCAGAGGTGAAGGGTTGGTACCACCACACCAAGCTTCTCTTAGATTCTTGATATATACACCTTAACCAGTATTGCTGTTCTACCAGTGATGCTCAACATAACAGCCCAAGAGTACTTTTGAAAATGTACATCATTACCAGCTCAAAACCACCAACAGCTCCCTGTGCCTCTCAGAGCTTACAACAAAGTCCTTATGATAGTCACAGGGTTCAACCTGATCTCATCCTAATGCCATTTAGCCCTACGATTCTCCACTTGCATTCAGTAACAGATACACCTTCCTGCTCTTTGCCCGCTCCTGCTTCAAAGACTTTGCAAAGAGGGGCTGAGAAGTGGTTTAATGAGTCAGAGCACTGGCTGTACATACATTAAGGACCTGAATACAAATCCTTAGCACCCAAGTAAGAAGATGGGGGTGGCTATACAGGCATCTAAGTCCAGAGAAACATGGCAAGCAGATACAGGAGGATCACTAAGGTTGCCTGCTGGCCCTCAGCCTAGCCTTGAATCCAGTGAGAATCCTGATAAAAGCAACAGGAGCAATAGAGCAGGGTAGGGGATATGATCTTCTCTGTGTGTGCATGTATGCATGTACTCCACCACCACCTCCACACACATACACAAAGGTTTCCAAAAACTCCCTCTTCCTAGAATGACTTTCTTGAATGGCCTGTCCCTGTAAAGGTTTCAGCTCTGTCTTAACCTTGGAATCCACTCTGTGTGCTGTTCAGATTTCTAATACCACTTAGCATTTTTTTCCAGTACAGACCATGTTGATTATGTTACTGTTTATTGTCTTTCTTGACCCAGGAAAAGACGGCCTGGGTCTTTGCGATTTTAGTCTGTTTGGTTTACTGTGTTGGAAGTAACGCTGACATGCGATAAACATGTAAAAGCAGGAAGGGACAGTGACATAGCAGAAAATGCTTTAGCAGAGCCACATAGAAGTTAGACTAGCATGCCTGGCTAGGAATGCATGAGTTCATGCAGAAATTTCAAAATACAGATGGAGGTTCTCATTTGATTCAAAAACTATCCATTAACCAGTGTAGCATGTCCAAATGCTTGGATCAGGCCTCTATGGGCTGCACTCAGATGGACAAATAGAATTCCTGCAGGCTCATCAGAATAAAATGGTAAATCAATTTTTTTACTAAACAATAACTACTCAGCAAGATGGCCTTGATTTCTTCTAGAGCCAAGTACCAGCTATGACCAAGCTTCAAGGCAGAAGGAGCCTAGTTGTACAAGGTGACCTGCCAAATCCCTCTCAGTCACTCCGCTCTTCCCCATATCCTTCCTTCACAGGGAAGTGGACAAATTTCATTGTTACTTAAGGTGATCTGAAGGACAATAAATTAAAGTTGGTGTGGTTTGAGAGGCTGCTAAAAATCAGCAGAAGTCTTTGGTGTGTTATGGTTTAAAAATGAGGAATATATACAAAAGACTTACTTGGTAAAGTATAAGAAAATATATAAAATAATTGTGTGGTTAGATATAAAGAAATATGTGAAATAATTCTAAAGAAAAAAAAACTGAGGAGTCAACACTATAGCAGTGTAGGCTGATTTCTGTAACAGTGGCTTTAAAAATGCACGCCATTATAGCTCTTTTGGAAGAAATGGAGCTATAGACCCGGCGTAATAAAATATCGAATAGGCCCATAGAGAGTCTGTGCCTGGTTAGAGCTGATAATATACAAATTCAGTCAAATAATGCTTTTAAGAAAACATTTGCACATCAGTTCCCCACGAGACAGACGTTTTCAAAGTGTTCCATGAGATCCACGACTCTATGCTAGACTCGGACAAATGCAAGATCTGGAGCAAATCCCTTGCTGTCAAATACTGCAATGATATAATCCTTGGGTCAATATTCCGAGGGGAAATTCAGGAGAGGAAAGGAGATAATGAATTTCACGATCAACTCCTTTGATGGAAGGAAGCTCGCCATGAGAGGAAGGAAGCAGGGAGTACCTGCTGCTCAGGAAGAGACTCAGGGTTCAGGATTCATGGAAAAGTCAGGGATGCTGCTCTTACCTAAGTAGTTGTCATCCTCGGATTTCCCTGAGAAGCTGTGCTGACGCACGTCAAGGCTGGTAGCCCCAGCCGGGATTCGGACAACAGTGTTGTAACCTGCAGAGAATTTAGCAGAAAATCAGTGTTCTGCCGAACATCTCACATTCTCTAAGGACAGAATAAAAGTCAGGTAGCAAAGAAAGACAATTACCACTACTAGATGTCTTATAGGCAGATTAATCATATACTATAGCAAGGCTGATTTTTACCCCCCACATTAATACTTTCCTGTATTACATGAAGTCAACAATTTATTTTTAAACTTTTTCTTCCTCCTGGTTCTTAGGAGCAGACTCTTACCATAATGGACCGTGTTAAATGTTCCTGCCACTGTTTTGCATGAAGAATTATCGCCACCACAAATCCCACATTTATCTTTCCGGGCTTTTGAGTTTAAAATATGATCACATCCAGCTTGCTTTTGAAAAGAAAACAATTGAAATAAGTGGTAAGTATTACAGCGCTAATAAAATGGCAAGTCCTGTATTCCTTTCAGTGATGTGAATCCAAAACTGACAAGAAAGCCGTGCCCTTTAAAGCTCGCAAAGGTTGAGAACTCAAATTGTCCACAGCTTGCCATTTAAGATGTGGACATTAAGCTCACAGCAACCTAACATCCTTGACGCTGGCCGGCGTATTGAACCTCTAGAGCCACCCATCTCTAGTGCATCAGAACTGGCCTTTTAGGCAACTGCCCAGGTGCTTCATGCACAGAGTGAAGTCTGAGATGTAATGGTCTATGACTAAACATAGTAAATGAGAAAAACTGTCCAGCAAGGAAAACCAGGTGCCACACCAGAGAGCTCCTACACATCTAAGGGACGGACAAGCTGCTTGTCACTCTGATGATGTTTAGCACCACAAGTCCAGTGTAAAGAGTTTCAGTTTATCAGGAGAAATTGGGAGTTTGTTTTGCTGTGCAGCCCCCTCAGCACCTTATTTCTTTAACAAAGCAATGAAGAGGGAGGACCCTGGAAGATTCAGGGAGGACGGTGGCAACAGCCAAGCCTGAAGAAGGGAGACCACAGCCTCATCTCTTTTACTCCATAGTGTGCGTTTCTCTTTGAGCAGCTCAATGCAGTGCCCTTGAGTGGAATGACAAGAGAATCCGCACTGTCAGTGCAAGCCGAAAGGTAGATAGACCTCTTAGGTACTCTTCCTTTCTAAATATTTATTTAATTTTATGTATGTACATGAATTGCCTGCATATGTGTGTGAACTACATGCATGCCTAACGTCTTCAGAGGTCAGAAGAAGGCACCAGATCCTCCTGAAACTGGATTTTGGAATGGTTATCAAGTGCCTTGCAGGTGCTGGAAACCCAAGCCAAGTCCTCTGCAAGAGTTGCTAGTGTTCTCAACCATGGAATGACCTCTCTAGCCCCTTAGGTGATATTTCAATAAAACCAGATCCACTAGTACTTCTAATTGGCCTTTGGGCCACATACAGCGACCACATTCATCGGTTCAGAGCTTGGCCGAGCTAGCAATAATTTCTAATTCATGAAAACAACGAAATAGTATTAAGGGCTTGAGAAGTCACTGTCAGATTCTTTGCACATCGCCAGGAATTTCTCAGCTTACTTTCTAACACTAAGGGAAGGCGTGTATTGGGTGAGGCAACTGTAGTTAAAATGACAGAGACATCCGAAGAAGGCTGGCTTTTCCTCCTGCCCGTGTTCTGGAACACAGCAGTTCAACCTAGAAATATTTCTGCTAGGAAGCTTTTGGGTTTGCTCTTAAGCACTCAGTTATGGTAAAAGTGTATGTATGCATGTGTGCACGTGTATGTGCATGTGTGCGTGTGTATGCACATGTGCGCGTGTGTGCGCAGTATGTGTGTATGCGTGTGTGTGCATGTATGCGCATGCATGTTTGTGAGTGTATGTGCACGTGTGCGTGTGTGCATGTGTGTGTATGTGTGTGTGCACGTGTATGTGCATGTGTGCATGTGTGTGCATGTATGTGTATGTGCATGTGTGTGCATGTATGTGTAAGCTGATATAAAAAATATCCAAAAAAAGAACTTTTGCATATGTTCCCATAGCGACTGAAAACATCAGGAACAATCTAGAACTGTGGCTTCTCTTTGGTATAACACACATCAGAATCATGTGTTGAAGATAGATGCTAACGGTATCCTGGGCCCAGACTTTGAGAAACACTGCCGAGGAGCCAGAGCCCAGACAAAAGTAGCTGTCATTTAACTAAGGGAGACACACATCAATTAGGTAACAGGACAGCGCAGTGAAGAAAATGTCACGTGGACTTACCCGGCAAAGACCTTGGACACAGATATCATTTGTGTCCTGTCCACAAGGGGTTCCATCGATCACCCTGTCTCGGAGCTGGTAGTAGGCTGTGTTCCCTGCCACTCTGCAGAACAACTTACATCGGTCCTTCATCAAAACTAGAGAGGAAGATCATGAGGCTCCGTGACTCCCATGCCTGGACTGAGTTCCAGCCTGGCAGCCACAAGCTTCTGCCCCACTGCACTTACTTCCACTGTACTTAGGGACCCAGCGCACGCTGGGCAGCAGACCATTGATGTTAAAGTGCTTGCCATCAAAGTGGGCACACTGCTCTTCTCGGAAATCTCGCTTCTGCTTCAGGCACGGCTCGGTGTTGCAGGATTTGAACTTCATTCTCCTCCCTACGCAGTACTTCCCACCATTTTTTGGCCTGAAAGAAAAAAAAAAAAAAACATGGAAACAACAGATTCAATGTATGGGAAGCTGTTTCTCTCCTCATCTCCTTCACTTATGACTGGCTGGGTCTCTAGGAAGCAGCTTTGAAATAACAAATGACAAAGGGAAAAGGATATGGCTCCAGATTCCAGGTTTGCATTCTGCCTCCTATCAATTCTGGCTTTGCCAGAATTGTCAAAACCTTGCCTCAGCGTTTTCAGCTGTGAAATGGGATGTGCCTGTTTTGTGTCTGGATTTTGTTGCTGTTGTTTTCTTTGAGACTAGCTTATGTATGCTTTAGGCTGTCCTAAAACTCCCTGTGGAGTTAAGGATGACCCTGAAATCTGAATCCTCCTGCCTCTAGCTCCAGAATAGGCATGCATCACCATTACCTAGTTTTTGTAAACCTGCTTTGAGGATAATATGTCAAGTATCAAACAGAAAGTCTGAACATATGAAGCTGGTCTTTGTCTCCTTTTTTCCCCAAATGACTGCAGCCTTTGAACTTTAATAATTTTGTAAAGAAAGGTTGTACTGCTACTAGACTGTCTCCTGTCTGTCCTTTACCCTTTGACCTCCTCACAGGAGACCACAGGAACACACTCCCTTCCACACCTCTCATTTTGTCCTCCCCCATCTTCTTTCTAACAGCTAGTCTTTTGATTTGGTTTATAAAATAAACTAGTGTGCATATGTCCACACTTTGGTCCGTGTCATAGGGGGAGGAAGCACACTGATTTCCTTACTCTGTTGCTCAAGTGGGGTACACTCTGGCGAAGCACCATGGTGCAAGTTCATTCTCAGTGTGAAACCCTGCACGTGTCTTTTCCAGATGTTGCCCAGAGTATAAATTACACAACACCGTCCCTTCCCAGCTATCAGCAGCTGGCCAAATTCATCACAGAGGTAGGGAAGCCCTCAGAACTCAACCACAAACACTCAAACAGCTCAGAATACAGAGCTGTCTCTGAACACCATGGAGCTCCAAGAGGAAGTTCACAATTTTTTTTGTTTCAATGATTGTTTTTGGAGTAATTCTAAGTATAAGAACCGGATTTGTTTTGTTCTTCAAACAGAGGTTTTAAGTGCTGGGCAACACACCAGTCATGGCCATGATGGGGTTGGCGGGAGGCTGGAGGTAGTATGGTTGGTTCTGGCTTTGACTATTGCTCTCTTTACTGTGTCCTGAGCTCCAGATGCCCCTTTCTCTAAAATGAGTGCATATAGATGGGAACTCTGCATATCAAACTCAGCCTGTAACTTTGTTTTGTTTGTTTGTTAGTTTTTTGCGTGTGTAAAGGCAGACAACGATTTCCTCCTTCACTCTGCATATGGCTGTAAGGACTGGAAATGTGCCCTTTTGAACTACATGTCTCCTAGGCAATGCGGTTTCCATCTCATTTGTGTGTACTGTGTAACATGGAGATCTACAGCCATAAACCTTTCAGATCGGAAGAATTAATCTCATAGTTAGAACATTTGTTTGGGTATGACTATTTTTTCCACGTAGGCAAATTTTGAAACTATTGGAAATTCAACTTTGGAAATACTGTTAGCCGCATCTCCCTAGTAAAAAGATTTTTTAAGGATACTTTGTGCCAAATAGGAATACAAAGAACTTCAGAAAGTTGGGAGATTAATTATCACTCTGCACAGCCGGCTTAGGTCATTCCTTCAAGTACATGTTACACGACCCAGCTGATTAAATTTGGGAACAGACATCCTCACGGTTACAAAGGAGTTTGTGCCAACACCATCACTCTTAAAGACACCTGGGTTTTTGTCTACAAATTGGCTGGAACAGGTACATCAGCTCCTTTGTTTATTTCCATGAATCAGTGCAATCAGATTTGGGTTAGTCCAAAAATTCTTTCCTGAAATAATGAAGGTAGGCTGCTTCCTATGCTTCCAGGCTACCAGAAGAGGCTGAGGTCTCAATGGGGAGAATCCCTACTCAAGAGTTAGGTAAGAAAAGAGGGAATTTTATTAATCTACTTTCAATGATCTTTTCTAATGGGGCACACTAGGAGACTGATGTTTAAATTGTATCATTAGTTAATGGCTCTTCCATAGTAACCAGTTCTCAACATTTTGAAAATGGTTCATCTAATCCCTGCTTCCAAAAACTGGGGAGTGGGGATGGGGGGCGACAATTACTTGACTTGCTGGGTCAAGGTTCTTGCCACCAAGTCTGACAACCTGAATTTGATCCGAGGTGTAAGAAAAGAACAGACTCCCTCAGGTCTGACCTCCACATGTGTGTGGCACACATGTGCATGAACATGGACATGCTCCATGGAATCAATATGTAAAAAATTTAAACATTTTTGTTTTATCTGTACTGACAAAAAAATTTAGAGTTTACTTTTATAAAAAAATGAAACAGATATGTCCTGAATTTATAAGATTTTATACGCAGTTGTTATGGTAAGAGCCCAAGTGGGAAATATAAAGTTCACAATATTTGTTCCAGATTAACAAATTAATTATCTTGAAATTTAGCCTAATTTAGCCTATTTCTTAATTTTAAAACAGAACAAAATCGCTAAGGAAGGAAATGTGTCTGCCTTCTTAACTAGGCCATTTGTTTCTCCTTCCTGCTTTGAAGACTGCGCCGATTTTAGGGGCTCTTGTTTCTGCCATCAGGCCTCTCAGGGCCAAAAATGCAAACAAAATAACAAGAGTTAGAACCCACGGGCCTGATGGCACCTCCTCCTGCACCAGCTAGTGTTTGATGCACCAGCTTGTCCTTGTGGCGGGCCTCGTTTCTTATGCAATCTATTTGCTCACTCTGAGCATGCCATCCCAAATTCTAGGGTGCAATGAGAGCTGCCTGATCATTAAGAGCGGCCGATGCAAAAGTACCAATTGTTTGGCAGACAGATATAACCAACAGCAGCAGATCCGGAAAGAGAAAAAATACTGTAGAATGAAGGTGCTCAGGATACCCGGGATCTCGCAGCCCTGCAAGTCCACCCACTCGCTCCTCCTCAGCCCCCAGCTGAAGAGTTCCGAGTACTCGTCCACCCTGCTGCATCACTGATGGCAGCCATAGACATAGACTCACTCTGGTCTGTTACATTCTCTGATGGCTGTTTTGATGCCTCCTCCACATGTTCTTGAGCAGGTTCCAAAGTGACTCCAGCTTCCCCAGGATCCATCGATCGCAGGGGCCTCCGTTTCTTTGGGAACACAGAATCCAAACTTGCAGTGCTGTATTTAATAGGGAGAAGAGTGAGGGAGAGCTGGGAGCTGCGAGTCATCAGAGGACCAGCTGTCCACAGAAATACATCACATTTTTAAGTTTCCCCCTATGCGCTGGCTTGAAGCGCTGCAAATGTGCTACTTCTATGAATAATGGATACTGCAGGCATTTTAATATCGTGCTCATTGATTTTAGGCGGTGTTTGCATTTACCGCTTGCTCTAAAAAACACAGGCCAGTGAGCGTGGCTGGCTCCATCCTAAATGGGTAGCTCTAATGGCCAGCTTTAAACTGCTCAATTAGTCTGTGTGCTTGGAAAAATGAGGAGTGGAAATGGGGCATGGACTGCAGACAGGGGCCAAAATGAAGTATAGAATTTGCAGAGTGAATCTCTATTAGCAAGGCTTTGAGACTACAGTCTTTCTAAAAATTGAAGGTTTTATTATTATATTACCCTTGATTTGAAAACCCCAATTTCAATTAAACTGGGGAGGAGGAATTAGCTACTTAATTCTTATAAACCCACTCCCAAGAAAACACATAGGATTAGACTAAAGCAAAAGAGACAGATTACAGAGTCCTAAGCTTTATTATATATTTTTTTGTACTGATAGTTTCAGACTATCTACATCAGGAGAGCCTTGATGTTTAAAATGGTGATAATAATAAAACACAATAAAACTCCCCAGCAAGACAGGGAGTGGAGGGACTTATTTCCACTCTCAGCTATTGTTTGTGTATGACCTAAAGCCCAAGCAACTGGTCAGGAGACAAAAAGAAAGGCATCAGCACAGCCGCAGGAGGGTGATCCCTGCGGTTCTCTGATCTCTGAAGTGGAGCGCTGGAGCTGGGCTGTTGTGACATCTCTGTGGGGAAGCAGGAGTAAGGTAAGAGGTAGAGGAAGGAGGAGGCCAGGGGCGGTTTGCAGAGGCAAGCAAGAGGCAGGTAAAGGACACAGAGGGAAGATTCATCCTTCCTAGGAGGGAAGGGCTTGGTGGGAAACGGAAGAGTAAAGTCTTGGGCTATCTGGCCTCCTCTGTAATCATCTTCTCGCGGCTTCTGAGGAAGGTATAACGGGTGCTGCGAACCAGACTCAGGTCCTCTGCAAGAACAACATGCGCCCTGTACCACTGACTCATTTCTCTCACCCCACAGTAATGTTTCCTTCTGTATTTTGAAGACAAGTCCTTACTTGCCTGGAACTTCCTATGTAGATCAGGCTGCCCTTGAATTCACAGAGGCAAATGCATCTGCATCTCCAGTTCTAGTCTTAAAGTATGCATAATCAACTAATCAAGTTGTCAAGTAGGAGTGCTGTGGGACCCCCCCGAGAAGTACATTCCCACCAACACATGGGGCCTACACCCACTTACTTACTAAGGTTTGTTTGTTTTGTTTTTAATGTGTGTACTGGCATGCTTTTCTGCATGTGTCTATATACCACATGCATACGAGTTACAGACAATTGTAAGCCACCATGTGGGTGCTAGGAATTGAACCTGGGTCCTCTGGAAGAGCAGTCAGTGCTCTTAACCACTAAGCCACCTCTCCCCTCCCTCAACACATTAAGTTTAATGCTCCACAAAAAACTCAAACTTCAATCTTTGAACAAAGAAACATGGTTTTCTTTTAAGATAATGGAAGTTCCAGAAGCCGCTCAGTCTATTGTTTCTTTCTAGGCAATCACTAGGGAAAGCTGCATTTTGAATTACCTTTTTGGAACGGCCCAGGGGAAATGGAGGGATGAACTGACTTTGTTATCAACTTACTTTATACAAAATCATCTTCAAAAATATAACTTAACCAAATAATTTCCACATCCTTGTTTCCTTTCATCATTGAGATACAGTGATGAAAATGGAGCCCTCATGTTTGGCCACTGGAAAATGAAGTCGTTCAGGGTCCATCAAGTAACCCATTGTCTCTCAGAAGCAAGCAGAAGAACTATGGTAGGAAGGGTCCACCTTGGAAGGGTTTGGGGCAGTTCTTCCCCAAATGACTTGACTGATCTCAAGAGAAAAAAACGTGTGTGTGTGTGTGTGTGTGTGTGTGTGTGTGTGTGTTTTAAATGAGCTCCCTAAGTATAAAACCATGTAAGGGAGAATAAAATTCTGGAAATCAATTTGTTAGTGATTTCTTCCAAGGAAACATTCTGGATATGATTAGATTTACAAGGTGAAGAAGTCAGATGTTCAAAACTGTTCAAAGGAAGCAAAGTAAAAAAAAAATGGAAAGAGAGGGAAAAATGCAAGAAATGATAAGGATGACAAGAGTTCTGGAAATAGAGCCCACAGATTGCATCCCTGGTGAGTGACATGAGTCATGTGGACCTAGACCTAAAATTCCCTTCAGTAAGTGACTGGGTGATAATGAAGACAATATGAGCAGCCCACGGCCACTGTTCAGAGGGGCACAGCAGGTACAGAAGGTTAGATTAATCATACTCCAATGGCGTGGGACTCTGTTATCACTGGCCCGCACAAACAGTGGGCTCTGTTTAGTTATTAACGAAATGGTGAGAATCATTAAAACCAAAATCAGCTCAAGAGAAATCTGGGTTGAGATATGTTCAAGGTAACATCATGACACCGTATAAACGAAAACAGCATACTTGGGAAGAGGCCTGGTAAAACAATAACGGAGGTGTTAGCCTTGCAGTGTTTGGGCATTTCTTTGATTCTAATATGCTCATAATTACTTTCCAATGCCACTCTCAGAAGAGAAAAAAAATTTCACCACACCCTAACTGGATTATCTATTAAGTTTCAGCGTTCTCAATGGCAAGCCATGCTTTCAGCCTGAAAAGAATACGTCCGCTGAACCACACTGTAATATGTTATATGACGCACACCACGCTGGATCCACCCCAGTGGGGAGCAGGTCTGTCCCCAGAGGACAGGCACCACACGGCGTTACTTGCCTTTCCAGTCTCACACTCGGTTCCATCAGCCCAGGGCGTGTGCTGGGTCCTGCAGCCTTTGTGTGCTCCATCCACGTTATTGCACCAGAGACGTCGGCACTGCATCTGTTCCGTTCAGGGAAGACACGACACAGTGTGAGCACATAGGGCACGTGTCCCTTTCTAGTCACCCTTTGCCAGGGGTAGAAGTTGGTTTGCAAAGGGATGCTTTTTTCTTGGTATGGTATTTTTAGCATTCTAAAGTATTCCAAAGTACAGCTACCTGAGACTCATTTCCATTCCAGGGAGAGACACTGTTCCTTAAAAGGGAGACTTCTGAAGGAGACTCTGAGACATGCATGACATCACAGGGTCCTTTGTCTATACCACCCCCATGTTAATGATGAGGAAACTGAGGTACAGTGAGACGCAGGATCATTCTTGAAACTACACCAGAATTCTGAAAATGGATGTGATTTGAATTTTGCTTTGTCTCAGTTCCAAAACTAGTGTGTTTTTGTGCATGCATGTGTGCCTGTGTCTGTGCATGAGCTTTTTCATGTACGTGTGCATTGTGTGGATAAGATCATGATCATGTAATGAGCCATAAGTTCTCGACACTGTGGGAAGAAATACAGAAAAAAATTAAAATATATTTCTCCCTTCTGTTAAGATCTCATCATTACCAAACTAAGAAAAAGATCAATTCATAAGCAAGCTAAGGCCTTGTGTATGAATCCTGTGTCCCTTTCCTGCCTTTGACCCCAGAAGTGACTCCATCTTTAGCAATGCTCACGTCTTCAGGATACAGATGCTTCAGTACAGAGGCTTAAAAGTCCACCAGGGATACACAACTTTTAAGCTTCCTATTAACTGGAGCACACAACACACTTTGAAACTTCTTTCTTCCCTCTACCGAGTTCTGCTTTTAAGACTTATCCCCATGTATGTATGTATGTATGAAAGTATTTCAAGGTATTCTCTTCAATGTGTGTGTGGGTGTGCATACGTAATTGTGTATGTTGGTGTATGTTCAGGCATGTTCACAAATGTGTGTGTGTGTGTAAGCCAGAGGACAGCCCCGGTGTCATCTTCGGTAACACCATTTACATTCTTTGAGACAGGCTCTCTCATTGGCATGGAGCATACCAGTTAGGCAAGACTGGCTGGCCAGCAAGATACTGGCTTTTCCTGTCTCTGCCTCCACAGCACTGGGCTTGCAAGCCAAGGCTACCACACAGCATTTCTGCATGGGTTCTGGGGACCAAAGTCAAGTCTTCCTGCTCTCAAGAGAAGTGCTCTATCAACTGAGGCAAACCTTCAATCCCTCAAGGTATACTTTTAAAAGATGATTCTAAATTTTAATTTTATCCTAGTTATTAAAAAAACATACTTACAGAAGAAAAGTTTAACAGTTATCAGAAATTCATTTTTAGAAATAGCAAAAGAAGCCTCTAACTACCTAGTTTGGGGTACTTTACTTTCTCCTTTTGATGTTGAAGACTTACACTGTCAAACTGTCTGTTACTGAGTATATTCCTAAGGATCTAGCATTTACAGGGCTATGGAAAAGTTTGCTGAAAGAAGGCACTAAAACATGCTTGATCTTTCTCCCATCAACCTTCCCCCACCCAGTGATGTTTTGAGACAGAACTATTTGGTTTGTGCTAGACTCAGGCTATCTCTCTATCATCCTGGCTCAGACTCCTGAGTGCTAGGATTATAGGCACTACCATGTCTATAATCAATGTTTCAATTTTTTTTATGAGTGGCATTATTTTGAATAGAGTTGTTTGAACTTTTAAATAATTTATGTGGACTCCCTATATTTCTCAAATCACCAGCCATTGCCAGTGTATCCCTCTTGAGCAAAACAAACACACATTTCCCAAAGATAAACCTGAGGCATCCCACAAAAATCTGAGTCCGCTTACCCACACAGATCCTTGACTCAGCCACCAAGCCAGCAAGACAGCCGGCTAGATGATGACCAGAAGAGAACTGAAGACCCAGTTGGTCACAGAACACAAGCTTGACAAGTAAGGGAGCCAGGGTTGGCTTGTGAATTTCTTGTATTAGATCTGGAAGAGTACCTATAATTCATGTCGCTTTTACAACCTGAAGGGCATGAAAGGGCCTCCACGATCTTGGGCTTACTTTCTGACTTTCTGCAGGTGACAATGGCATTTCCCCTCTGTGCTATCATGTGAGCTCCATGAGAAAACCCGGGCTGAACACGGCGATGCTGAGCCCACCACTGCCTCATAACCACATCGCAGGCGCTGCCACTGTTAGCAAGGTCACTCTGAACCTTTTCTTTTCTCGGGTAACTGATTTAGAGTGAGACTCCAGCGGGAAAATGTGACCATGAACAAGTCCAGAGTCAACAGTGGAGGGCAGAAACTTACCCCAAACACTTACCATGTATGGGCACACCTGAGAACCCGGCCCAAAAATCAATTCACATTGTTTATCCACATCGTAGAGGAGGCCTGGGAGTTGGGAAGGCAAAGGGTAGGTTCTGGATTCAGGTTCATTCAACAAACACTCGCCGTACCCAGTGCTATGGGAAACAGAAACACAGATGGTGAGCCAGGTTCCTGCAGGCTGCAGATGGGGCAAAGGCCACACACATACACACACACACACACACACACACACACACCTAAAGGCAGCAAGAACTGTTCTTTTTGGCTTTGCTCTATTCTTTACATCCAAAGACAAATCAAGGTAAATCCAGACGCTAAAGGTGTATTTTTGACACATACTCTGTAGAAAGAGATTCTTTACATACGACATAGCCAGGAGGAAGTATAGTATCTGAGCAAGCGCTGGTCCACAGGGACCATTATCTGCTTGTTTGTTTACCATCCTTCCCAATAGGCTGTAAGTATCTTAAGGCCATAGCTAGTGTCTGCTTGTCTCTGCACAGGGCCTAGTCTATAGCAAGTGGTATTCTTGTGTTTGCTGAACTGATGAGGAAGGGTTCAAGGATTCAGAGCAAAAAAAGCATCTCAGGCTACCTGCTTAGAAAGACACCAGCCCTCTAGTCATCCCGGTTTCAGCAAACATCACCTCCTCTGGAAAATTTACACCAGGTGAGTGCTGATGAACAAAGCCCCCCTCCCTGCCTCAGGTTGCAGAAATACAAACCAGTGACCTGAGGCAATTGCTTAACGTTCTGCACCTCTGGGAAAGGAGAGCGTCAGTCTGTGACGTGTGGCCCTTGTATAATGTAAGTGGATCTTTGGGAAGCTTTCAAAAGGTAAAGGGCATAAAGAGAGGGGAGAGGAGAGGAGAGAGAAAGAAAGAAAGAGAGAGAGAGAGAGAGAGAGAGAGAGAGAGAGAGAGAGAGAGAGAGACTGATTGACTATGCCCTTATTTCTACCACATACTCTCTTCTGGCAACCGCATACTACCCCATTACTTCCAAGCCAAGATTACTAGGTTAGTGGTACAAAAATATTTGAGCCCTTCATCATCACAGTGCTCTCCAAAGACCTGAATAAATTTCAAAGCATTACACAAATGCAGAAATATTTGCATATTCCCTTTAAGAACCCAACTCTTTGCTCTGGTCAGTTTGTAATCTCCCCAAAACTGGCAAGGCTATGAACAGACAGGGTAATTTGTCTTCCTCTTCCAAGGAATGTTATCAAAGACAATCACCCCAAAGGAATGCTCAACTATGCGCTGTCTTTCCGTTCCTGGTTTACTTCGTGTAGACCAGACACTAGATCAGTGGTTTTCAACCTTCCTACCCCTCCACCCTTTCATTCAGTTCCTCATGTTGTGGTGACCCCAACCATAAAAAATCATTTCATTGCTACTTCATAACTGCAATTTTGCTACTCTTATGAATCATAATGAAAACATCCGATATGCGGGATATCAGATATGCGACACCTGTGAGAGGGTTGTTCAACCCCCAAAGGGGTCGCAACCCACAGGTTGAGAACTGCTGCCCTAGGGGCCGCAACTAAACGAAAGTTTAAGTCTTACTCCAAGAACTCGGTGATGTATTTTCGACTGCACTTCGACCACATCCAAGGGTTGGTGTAAAAGTTCAATGTTGGCGCCATGACATGCTGGGGGCTCTTCATACCTTCTTCTTTACATTTATTGCTGTCATCATGAGGCATATTAAACCTAACGTCAATGAAACAACAGTGAGAACGTCAGTGCACACCAGTGCTTCATGCAGGCGTTGTTGCTTAACAGTTGATTAAGAGAAAACTATAACCGTCTATTGGGCTATGGGAAAGAGTATGAATCCAGGTGAGCAGGATAAATTGTAAGACAACTCAAGATGGAGTGTAGAACACGAGGGGATTTTTATCCAATTTAATGTAAAGTACTTTTGGTGAATGCATGGCCATTTGTCGGGTGTAAGCATGCTTTTTGGAATTGCAGAGGCTCTGAATGTGCTGTAGTTGGTGCTAGAATACAGGAGTTGGAAATGCTAATCGACAGTTAAAGGGCAATCCATAGAATCAAGATTTTAGCAGGATGCTATACTAATGTCAGCATAAAAATGAATCGGTGTCAAAAATGGAAGCCAAGAGCTTTGCAAAAAGAGGATCCTTGTAGGTCTCGCATCTTCCATTTCTGGGCCAGGGTGACGACTGATACACCTATGTTGTATGTAAAGTGTGTGCATGAACTCATAGGAAGTGACGTAGACACCACAGGCATACAAGCCCAGCCAGCTGAAGGTAAAGATGGCAAAGGGATTCACACACCAATGCCAGCTGGCAGGAACTGGCTCCCTGAAAAGGCAAGCATAAAAAGACTCTAAACTCTTTCTCATTTTGTCTGAGGGGAGGCTGTGGAGCAATGCCAGTGTCCTCTTGGGCTTGGGCGGGTGACGACAGCATTCACACATACTTTCCATTCTTGGCTTCACCAGAGGAAGTGAGGGGGAAAATGATAGCATTTCCTCAGTGCACACCCCCTCCGTGACCCACATGGCCTCCCAGCCCAGGCAATTATCTACCAGGTGACAAGGTCAGAGGGTCATCTTTTCTCTCTGGGAAAAAATGCTGTCAATCAGAAAACCGAACATGTGGTTAATTTAGCACCAAGAGATGAATTCCCTTCCCTGGTTCACGCTGAACTCTGGAAATGTGAGGAAGATAGAAGGGTGTAGAGCTGTTTCTTATAAAAGAAAAATCTGGAGTAAAGCCTGTGCAACCGCTCCACCAATTCTCTGGTGTTCTGCTTCTTTTTTCTTTAAAAAATGTGGGCCCTTAGGTTTGCCAGTAGAGATGGGAAAATGTGATCTGTATTAGATGAATTTACTTAAAGGTTTTAATACTGAAGAGCCCATTTCTTAAAAGAGGATAAGTTTTGGCTTACAGGTGCCAGCTATGGTGTCTACAGAACTCTGGTCCAAGCACACCTCAGGCCAGGCGAGCATTCAAACCCTACCCTGCTTCTTTCTCTATGGTAGACAGGAGCTGCCCTTTTCTCTCAACTCACGAGAACTAGGTCAAATCAAGTTTACTTATTTCATCATACAAATGAACAGAAACTTATCTTCATTTAAATAAGCACATTTGCTCGCTGCTGGGGCTATAAGACCTATTTTGGAATACTTACTGACCAATAATAACCAAGACTGTTCACATCCATAGTACACTAAGATGTGGATTCTGTGTTTTAGATGCTCTCTTTCTCAACTTATTTTATGCAGTGAACGGTACATTTGACTCACTGCATCTGAGGGTCAAGCATCTTCAGGGACCATCAATTGTGGATAGAAAACAAACTTGTGTCTGTATAGAATATGCATGGATTTCCTCCTCCTCCAGTCAATATAATATAATATAATATAATATAATATAATATATAATATAATAGCTATTTATGTTATATTAGGTATTATGAGTCATCTAAATTTTATTTAATGTATATAGAAAATTATCACAGGTGACATGAAAATTCAATGCCTCTTCATAAAAGGGGCTTGAGTGTCTGTGGAGTATCCAGGTCTGGGAACCAGCCTCTCACAGACACCCAACAGTGAGTGTACTATTTCCCACACTCTGTAGACGAGCAACTAAGGCACACAGAGCTTCCATCGCCTGATAATTCAGGTCATAGTGTCACTCAGACGGGGAACTAGAAAGAGAAATCATCTTGAGGAGTCTCTGCATCTCATGACTATGGCTCAGTAATCAGAAGGACCAAGGAGATGCTGACTAAGCCAGTCTGGCCTGCCTCCACTGCCTGGATTCCATCCCAAACATTCGATCTCTGACAAAGTTTCCTTGGGAGAAAACAGCAAAGGCGTATGAAAAGGCAAAGGGTGAAAGTCTCTTACTGAACTGGACTTCTGGGTGTGTGCATGTAAGTCTGTATGTGTGCATATACATCTTGCTTCATCCCTAGCACAGCATATACAAGAGGTGGTCGAAAAGTGTTTCAATGGAAGAAGCGTCCTTCGCTGATGTTAGATGTTAGCTGTAAACCAAGTTCAAACTGGACACGAAAGGACATGCAGCTCCACTACACTAACGTTTCTCCTGAGGAGACCATCTTACAGATAGCAATAATAAGCACTGTAACTATTTTAGAAGACCCTAGCGTGGCCCCAGATCAGAACATTTCTGGGAGATTGACACCGATTTGCCCTGTCTCTCAGGAAAACAAACAGGGAAGTTATCTATCTCATAATGGCCACCTTCTGACCGTAATCTAGAAACTGAAACTTTCTCTGCAGCTTTGTTCCTCTTCTTCTCTCAAGGAGGACATTGCTGTTTTAGATGCTAACTGTCTGAGTTATAGCTGTTGAGTTGGGAATGATCTGGATTAGTTGAAATCTGTGGACCAGAGCTATGTCGCGGCAACTTTTCAGACACAGATGTGAGTCAAGAAAATTCTCCAAGCTAATTCATCCTTCGATGTGCTAGAAGGAATAAAAACGCCTTTCTCTGAGTCCCCAGCGGGAGGAGAAAAATTATTAAACTTTGCACATCAAGCATAAACAGCTCACCCAAAGACACACAGAACTAAGGTTCAAGAGGGTGGGTCGCCTATACTCAGCTTCTCACCAAGGCTCAGCTCCTTCAATCCTGTCAAATCTACTCTGAAGTCTTGACTCCACTAAAGTTAAGAAGACAGACACTGGTAAAAAGAAACTAAGTTTTTTGTTTTTTTGTTTCTGAGACAGAGTTTCTCTATGTCATAATCCTAGCTGTCCTAGTAAACCAGGCTGCTCTTGAACTCATAGAGATTGGCCTGCCTCTGCTTCCTGAATGCTGGGATTAAAGGCGTGTGCCACCACCACCCGGTTTAGGAACAAAGTCTTAGAAGTCTATGACAAGGATGACTTACACATGGCCCAGCTCGTGGGCGATCGTAAAAGCTGTGCTCAGCCCACTGTCTTCACTAATGGAACAACTTCTGTAAGGGTCACAAATGGTTCCCAGTTCAGCAAGACCTATTAGGACGGAAGGGGAGAGACCAACAGGGATATACTTTCAAAAGCAATTGTGACTTGGATGAGAAACATCGAGAAAACCATTCTAGCCATGGGGACAAGGAGGAGGACTCACCTAAGGTGTCACATTTGTCTTGAGCTCTGCAGATATCCTCCCTAAAAGAAAAGCAGACTTAGGCTGCGACAACACCAGAGCAAAGGTCAACACAAGAAAACCCTCAAATATCTAGTTCATTTTAGGGAGGGGAATAACAAAATGTAAACTGGCAAGGCCGGGGTTTTGCAACCTGCAAACATGGTTAAGCCCAGATTTAAGGGTTAAAGGTAACATGTTGAAGTCTACTGTTGTCTCCACAGCCACAGAATGGTTAGATGCACCCCACCGCAGAAACCCTTCCCTCAACACCCACTGTGAAGTGCTCACTGCTTTTTGAGTTTATTTAAGAGGAGTGGTGGACTGGCAGCTGTGGCTTAGGTATAAAATTCATGCGCAAAGCCCTAGATTCAATTTCTAGCAAGGGCTTGTAGAGCAATGAGCATGTTTATAACGACTTCAGGGATGGTCCAAGATGAGAGAAACCAGGAAGCCAGCATCTCCATCCTGCCTCCTACATTTAAACAACATTTTTCAAGAGAAACTTATATAAAAATGGTGAAATTTTTCATTTAAAAAACTTCCTTCTTTCTGACTCTTTGCAAACAAACAAAACAAAACAAACAGCAACAAAACCAATCACATAAGTCGGCAAAACTAGACTTAGGGTCCTGCAAGGCAGCCACTGGCTGGATGTGGTTAGCAGCTTCCCTTGCTGTAGAAGGACATTTGCTTTCAGGCCTGCTTTACATACTGAGTCCTCTTCTGGCGTGTATATGATAGAGAGTCTCAGCTAGAACGGTACCCTCCCTCATCCTCAGGTCATAAGCGGTAGTGTCTGGTGACCCCACGGTTGTCATAACTGAGAAGAGAGAGTTCCACTGACATGTAGAGATGCTGCTAAGAGTACTGCCGTGCTCAGGGCAGCCTGTTCAACAAAGAATTATCTGCTCTAAACTGTCCATAGTGACTAAGCCGAGAACCTCCCTAGTAGGACTCGCTCCCAGCAATGCAGGACCCTTCCCATCAACTGGGACCTGACACCAAGAGGTAAGAAGAATGAGCAATCCGTTTACCTTGTGACCAGAACAGCAGTGTCGTGCTGTATCCCGCCGAAGTTGTTCTTGGAATGCTGCCACTGGCAAAAGTTTTTTAATGTTGTCTGGGCATTGAAGTTTATCAAAGGTCCTTCCTAAACACAGAGAAGAAAGGCTCTTGGTCTATGCCACAACACCAATTAGATATGCCATTTCAGATACAGATAGAAAAAAGGGAGAAAAATAAACTTTATTACCTGTTCATTATGAATCACAACTAAGTTCACAATAACAATATTAATTAAATTTCCAATACTTGAGTCCTTATAGATAGAAGCTACCTGCAACCGAGATAAATTTTTCAAAGTTAATGGTGGGCTCTGTGTAAGCAACAAGCAATTCACTTCTTAGGTTGTGTTCCAGCCCTTTGGACGTTTCATGCAACACATGCATTTTCCGGTCTGAATGCCCGTTCACGGCACACACACTGACTTACGGTCTCTGTCAAATTCATAGAGGGCAGTTTTAGATAAAAATGAACTCTAGGAAATTTAAGTTCTGAGGCATTTTCCCTTGAAGCTGAATTACCATACGCCTTAACAGTTAATCCGTTTCAAAGCACTGCATATTAATTTCCCACCAAGTACTCGCCTGTCACTTGGTTTCCCACACCCATGCTGACACCTGTTCCTCATGCTCATTGTCCATTTATATGTTCGACATCAGTCTAACCTGGTTTGCTGCATTGCTTTGTTATCATAGTTTATTATGCCAGCTACATTAACTGTCACTTACCATAGACTAGATTCCAGCAGAAAACTGGATTAGCATTTAGTTCCCACAGCAAACTCTGGGCAAGGTATCATGACTGTCCCTTTGAAACAGGGATGTCATGGGGGCTCAGAGAGATTAGGTAACTTGTCTGAGGCTATCCAGTGGCAACCAGCAGAACCGGAAGTTAAGGCCTACGCCATCTGACCCAAGAGCCATTACTGTAGTCAAAAGTCTCTGATAGACCTGAAATAATGGCGTGGATATGGAGCTGAGGCTTACAAGGTCTGTTCAGGTTTTCCTTCTATCCCCTGGGTATGAGAGGGTCGGGGGTGTATGGAACACGTGGGGACAGAAGTGAGGATAAGGTTGAGGGGGAGCTGGGCTGGGTAACATGGGGTGGGGATAACTCACAGTTGCAAGGGAAGAAGCAAGGAGCAGGACAGGCCATGGGGAGGGAAGAGACAGCTAAGACTTAGGCCCTAAAGCAACCTTCCCAAGCATGGTGGTTTTTCACAACACAACTGGGAATTTATTCAAAGCAGGTTGTTGTTCAGGTAAAGAAGGGTTAATCCATGCACTACCGTGTAAGATTAATTAAAAAAAAAAGATACCGAGGTATAAGGGAGTAAATAAGAATGTTTCCTCTCTGCTTGAATGAAAGTTGTGAAGTACTCTCTTTGTATCTCTGAGAGCCTGGCTCCAGGATTGCTGAGGAGAGCAAAACATGAACACACTCACACTGCCTCTGTAAAACGGTATGTCCTCTACAAGGAGCCCATGTACAACCTTCCACGGCCTTTAGGGCATCTCTCGGTTATTTAGAATAGCTAAGACAATATACGTAGTTGTTTTGTCATATTGATTAGGGAATGATAAGAAGAAAATCTATATGTGTTTGGCATAGGTACAAGATCTTTTATGAAGCGCGTGTGTATACATGTGCATATGTATGTATATGTATGTATTTAAGTGCACAATTGTGTATATGGAGTGTTTTCTTCCTTAGAAGCTGTCCACCTTGCTCTTTTGACAAAGGATCTCACAGGCTGGAAGCCTGTCAAGGGGGCAGTCCAGCTTTCTCTGCCTTCCTATTGCTGGGATTACAAGTGCACACTACCACACCTGCTTTTTATATATGTGCTGTGGTTGAACTCAGGTCCTTACATTAGGTGTTACTTGACTTTCCAATCATGCAGATTCATTGTGTTTCCAATATAATACGAGAGTAGAAAACTAGAAATTTTTAGGCTTCACACCTAGCCTGCTTGCTTATAACCCTTAGTAAGATGCAAGACTGGACAGATGCATTCTGAAAAAGCATCGGGGGTGACTGGGACTCCAAGCCAGCATCACACAGTCCTGCCAGGCTGTGCGAAGCTCCTAAGTTAGACAGAGAACATGAGGTTCCAGAATGAACAAGTAGAAGGTCACACATAGCATCAAAGCCATTGGCTAGCTCTGCCTGCCTATGGGCAAGTGACATAACTCCTTGGAGAGTCCGTGTTCTTAGCTATAAAAAGAGGATGGTAGTTCAACCGAAGCCCATCGCCAGAAGGCCAAGTAGTAAGTGCACTATCTAGCAGAGGATCAACACGCACTACTGACAGCTGCCACCTTTATTATAAAAAGGCAACTAGTGAACAACCACATACTCTCTTTGGCTGTTTGCCCAGATGGCTGAAATGCCAGCCCTGATTGATGTTACAAGCAGAATGGAAAAGAAAACCCATCCTCCAGCAGCACATTGGGTCAACCCATGAATCACCTTCCATGTGGTATACTTACAATTGACATGAGGGTTAAAATATAATGTTGAAGGTTTGATCCATGGTACAAAACCATTCTGTGGTCAGCTACCACCATCACTTCTACAAACCGTGGATAGGACAGAAAGCGTTTGGTTCTTTTGTGGTTCCTTCTGTCCCTGGTGCCATTTGTCTTGGTGATATACCCAGAGGACACCTTTGTTGCCAAGCCACTCTTTAACAGCGCCACGTCGTCGGCCAGGCTGTTCCTCTTTGTCCGCATTTGCATTCTGATTTTCCGCTTGTCTTTACTGTGACTACTTTTGAGTTCTGTAATAAATCAGATGACATTCATTATTTACCCTCAGAACTGTTTATAAGTTCAAATGATGCCTTAGATGGTAGGGAGGTGGCTCAATCAGTAAAGTGCTTGCTGTCCAAACACAAGAGCCTGACTTTGGAGTCTGGATCTCTGGTACCCACATGTAAAGGCAGGTTGGTTCTGAGAACTGAAATATTGTAGCTGGGAGGGCAGACACTGACAGATCCTTGGAATTCACTGGTAATTTAGTATAGATGAATTGGTGAGCTTCAGGTTCAAGAGAGACACTGTCTCAAAAATAATAAGGTACTGAACAACTATGGAAGACATCTAATAACAATGACCTCTAGATTCCACTGGTACACACATGCACACACACATATACCCACATGTGCATGTACACCTGGGTGCACATACACATGCACATATACACACACAAGAACACATACACATACCACACTCACCCCAAAAAATAAAAACATAAGTAAATAGAATGTCTCTATTGTCAAATGTCATACAAAATAAACTACAGACTATGAGTTGTATAGAACCCAAGCCACACTCTCTCTGAAATGCCTATGTGTCTGGAACTAGCTTCCCTGGGATATGATGTGGGATTCTCCTATGTATGCTAGGAATACTATTGGTTAATAAAGGACTATAGCAGGACAGAACATAGCTATATGGGGAAAACTAAACTGAATGCTGGGAGGAAGAAGGCAGAGTCAGAGAGAAGCCATGGAGCCACCAGAGGAGACAGATGCCGTAACTTTACCTGATAAGCCACAGCCATGTGGCTATACACAGATTAATGGAGATGGGTTAAATTAATGTGTAAGAATTAGCCAATAAGAAGCTAGAGCTAATGGGCCAAGCATTGATTTAAATAATATGGTTTCTGTGTGATTATTACGTGAGTCTGGGCTGCAGGGAAATGAACAAGCGGTCTCCTACTACAGGAAAGAATATTCAGTTGATGTACACTGGTTACTCTAAAATATCAGGCTTGGCTTAAAAGAAATGGAAGCATGCAGTTCCTTCCATTGGGTAACAGAAGCCTTGTTAGGATCATGAATAAAGTAAAAGTCAATTTTACAAAAGAGCTGGAAGGAAGAAAAATTATATTCCCTTTTAATATTTTTTTTTGAAATTTGATGATAGATAGCAGAGAGAGAGGTCTGAGAGGTAATTGTCTAACAGACAACACAAAAGACACTAGAGAACACAGGATAAAATATTCCATTTCTTTATCAGGCCGCCATCACAAGTGAAATAGAAGAACGGAGTCACTGCCATTCAATGTTTCTGAACTTGCAATTGATTCATTTCAGTGATCAGTAAAGGGAGCAGATGAGGGCAGAGTGTGGGCCAGGAGCTGGACCGTGACTTATGTCAGTGCAGTGAGATGAATCTCCAGGTATCTTGGATCCCAGTCTGTGAGAAGCTGTGGTTCATGGGGCAGCAGCCCTGGGAAAAACTGGAAGCTTGTTGGGAAGGAGATTCCAGGCCTAGGGGTGTGTGCATGCGTGTGTATGTGTGTGTGTGTGTGTGTGTGTGTGTGTGTGTGTGTGTGTGTGTGTGTGTGGTGTAGCCACAGAAGCTAGGCTTAAACTGTCCCCGAAGTGTTTCATAGTGTGCTCAAATTTTGAAATACCCCATTCAATTTTCATATCACCAATCACAGAGCAAACAGAACACTCATAAAAGGGCCTGCTAAAAACACATTTTGACTATAACTTCATTTAATCAGTAACCTTGTTTACCAGTTCATGAATGTGCATTCATTCACGTTATAACAACAAAGCAGAATTGTATGACTAAGAAGTATGCTTGAGTGGCTAAGACCTGAGAAATTCTTTCTTTCATCAACACCAAACGAATATAAACCAAAAGGATAAACTCTGAGCGGCTTCATATTTGAAGGGCCCAAATACTTGACGATTATAACCACTTGCTGAAAAAAATTAAGACCAGGATGTGCCCTGGACCAAACTGAACATTTTGATTATTAAAATGGTGAAGTTTTTTTTTTCAGCTGTCAAACAGGCTTTTGTTTGCTCTGTGGGTCCTGGAGATTGAACTCAGGTCCTTCTGCTTACTGACTGTCCCAGGCTTACAGCTTGGACTTTCCTACTGATTTGACCTTTGAGTCATCAGAAGACACTGTGTAGAACTTTATCAGCAAAGTGACAGCTATCAGCCACAATGACTTCAGTCAAATGGAAAGCTCAGAACAAGAATATGTGTAGAGTGAGAAGATGGAGGAGCAGCTGCTGCAGGCTAGGGATGCAGTTAGGATGAGAAGAAGAACGTGGCACCTAAAGAGAACGGTGTTTTAATCTCAAAGTGTGCAATAAAGCCGTAATATTTCCATCTATCCATCTATCTGTGGATATACCCCACATGCTTCTATACATTACATGACTGAGTAGTATGGCCAGAGTGACTCGATCACATTCTTTTCAAAAGACAATACGTTGTAGGGCACTGCCTACCTTTTCTTCTACCAGTTTCAGTGTTTCAAGTTTCACACTGGGGTCTCTAATCAATTTAGAGATGAGTTTTGTGCAAAGTGACAGACACAGGGCTGATTTCATCCTCCCCCCTCCCCGGACACCCAGTTCCCCCCCCCCACCATTTGTTGAAGATGCTGTCTTTTCCCCAGTGTGTATTTTTGGCATCTTTGTCAAATATCAGATGCCTGTAGGTATTTGATAGAGATTACACTAAATTTTTTAATGACTTGGGGTAGAATGGTCATTCTCACAGTATTAATTCTGCCAACCCGGGAGCATGGGAGGCCGTTCCAGCTTCTGGTGTCTCCTCATTCTCTTTCTGGAGTTTTCACTGTAAAAGCCTTTTGCCTCCTTGGTTAGGTTTGTTCAATTTTTGAAGTTGTTGCAAATGAAATTGTTTCCATAATCTATTTTTCAGTGTGTTTCTTGCTGATGCATAGAAAAGTTGCTGATTTTCTTAAATTGATTTTGTATTCCGCCACTTTAGTGAAATTTTTGGAACAGGATTCCATTTGCCTGGGAACTAAAGCTGATCATTGACAGATAGGACCTTATAAAACTAAAAAGGTTCTGTACAGCAAAAGAAATACCCAGCTGAGTGAAGAGGAAGCCCATAGAGTGGGAAAGTATCTTTGCCTTCTGTGCAGCTAACAGTTAATATCCAGAACATATGAGGAACTCCAAAACCAGAGCAAAGACAACAAAGGACAAATGTTCTCAGAAGAAGAAATCACGATGGCTAAGAGAAATCTCAAAAACGTTTAACAGCTTCACCAGGTAGGAGATTCAAACTCAGACAACTCGGAGACTTCATCTGACACCAGTTAGGATAGCTAAGACCAAAAAAACAACCAACAACAAATGCCAGCAAGGATGTGGGGGGCAGGGAGTTCACTGTTGTTTGGGTTGTAAACTGGCCCAGTCACTATGGGAATCAGTGTGGACAAATCTCAAAAAGCAAAAAATAGATCTACCATATAGCCCAGTTATACCCCTTGTTGCCATATGCCCAAAGGACTTGACATTCTCCTCCACAGATACTTGCTCAGCCAAATTCATTGCTACTTTACTCACAATGCCAGGAAATGTAATCAACCTAATGTCCTTCACTTGATGAACAGGCAATCAAAAATGTGGTGCATATTTAACTTGTAAAGAAAACTGAAGCCATGAAACTTACAGGTAAATGGATGGAATTAGAAACTATTATACTGAATAAAAGCTGGACACGGTGGCACACATCTTTAATGCTAGTGCTCAGGAGACAGAGGCAAACAAATCTCTGACTTCAGGGCTAGCCTGCTCTACAGAGCTAGTTTCAGCCTAGCCAGAACTACATAAACTATCTTAAGCAACAAAAACAAGCAAAATATCATACTAAATGAGGCACCCCAGACCCAGAAAGACAAATGCCACATGATTTTTCTCACGCGTGGATCTTAGCTCCAAATCTTCAGATGTAAAGCATTTTTGGAGTAACTGCAGAAACTGGAAAAATAGAAAGGGTCCACAGTGAGTGGAGAGGAAGGGGGAGAAGGAGGTTTAGGGAAGGGAACAGCAGGGTATAGGGGCTATGAAGAGGGAAATGCGGAAAAAGGGACAGGGAATAAAAATTGCCTAGGAAATGGGGAGTACACATGAGTGTGTGTGTGTGTTTATACATGTACATATATAGGTATATAGTTTAAATAAAGTTATGCCACTTGGGGTGACAGTGTTCCCCCAAGAAGCATAGACTAGCTAACACAATAGTTCCCAGTGCCACACATGAGAAACCTCTTTCCCAGTTGTTGGCCAGCGGAATTTATGAGACCACTGCCTTTGGTCGATTCCCAGAAATGGCCAAAGTCTCCACACACTTTTAACACAAGAATAAGGACTTGGAAGAATGGAGCCAAAACTGACTGGGAAGCCTCCTCCATGAGGACTAGCTCTCATAGTACCAGAGGGAGCCATGCAAGCTGCCAAAGGAGAAGAACACCAATAGTCCTGTCCAGCCGCAATGCCTACAAACAACAATGATCAGAATGGCAAATATCTTGACAGGTGCAAGATTGGTGCTTATTCCCTGGGGAAAACCAACAGCCATCTAGCTGGACTTAAGGACCTTTCAAAAAGAAGGAATTCATGCTGGCACTGTAATCCATGACTGGTGAAATCATGGAACCTAGACGAGAACTTAACACTGCCAGTTGTAAAAACCAGTATAATGTCTAACTACACACTAAACACTTGTCCTTATGCCCACAGATGAGTGCAGCTCTCACCCATAATTAAGGAAGCTTTTTTTTTTTTTTCAGCGACAGAGATCATACAGAAAGCCACACATGGGCAAAATGCAGAGAGCAACTGCCTGTGTGTGGGGTGGCCAGCCCTAGTTGATATACCTATAGCACAGCCCTTAACCCCAGGGCTCAGGGAACATCGAGGTGGGAGGGCGGAAAGATTCTAAAGGACAAAGCACCAGAATGGGATGTTTGCTGTTGCACAGGGTCTTCTATATATGACAAAGAAATCTCTGTTACCCTCTAGAATAACTGCAGGCAACTGATAATAGCTGAGAGACAGAGAATCAGTCTTCCACAGGGACAAGACCCTGATAGGCTAGCAAATCTCAAGAGGTCAGCCCTAACACATGAGCAACACTTAATGATCGCTGCAAATTTTGCTTATAATCTGGTGTGTGTGTGTGTGTGTGTCTAGAAATTATAATTAAAGAATAAGGGGTCAGGAATTAGAGTAGTAGGAGGGACTTAGAAGGAACTGGAAGGAAATGAAGAAGTTTGATATAAATATAGCATACACATGAAATTCTCAAAAACTAAATAAATAGCTTTATTTAAAACAAAAAAACCATGTCACTAAGCTTGCTAAAACTAAATAATTCTTAATGTTTATTGTAAAAAAAATATATTAAATACCTAGAATTGAGCAGTGTATAAAGAAAAGCGTTCATTTAGAACAGTTTTGGAGGCTGGAACGCTAAGTCTAGGCAGCCCATTTGTTTGTCGTTAGCATCACAGGGGGAGAAAATGAGAGAGACCTCATCATATGGTGAGATGGGATGTTAGGACGCAGGGCCAGGCACACTCTTAATAAACTCTTGCAGGAATTGACAAGGGATTCAAGAGAGCCACCAAGTCTCTTCTAGAGCAGACCCCCCAGCAGTCCAGCTGCCTTCTACCAGGCCTCACCTATCTATTATCTCACCCATTAAAGGTCTTTCAGTTTTTACTCTTACACCGGGACTGAGACCTGAATGCACAAACCTTGGAGGGACAATCCACCACCAAATGATAGCACACTGTGATTTGATGGGTTTGGTTTACTTAAAGAAAACTCTATCTTCAGTAAGGAAAAGGCATGGGATTCACTATTGTAACCAGAAAGGAAAAAAAAAAACAAAACAGTTTGCTTTCAGAGTTCAGAAGGAACTTAGAAAAGGGACAAACTGACCCCCAAGAATCACAGGGTGGGAGGAGAGAACTGACCTTGGAAATTTGTGCTCTGACTCTACTCTACACCAGAACTCACTTGCCCATCCTCCCATGTGCAAGTAAAAAGTGAAATAAAAATGAAACCAAATTGCAGGAACCAAGTCATTCTTCCTAACAAACCAGCACATCCTCCTGGGAGATCCTGCTCAGCCTTTACCAGCTTCACCTGCCTCCTCATGTGCTAGAATCTTACCTACGGATTTAATTAGTCCAACTAATTCCTAGCACATTGATCACTGTAGCAATTGATTTAAAATGTAGCACTAGAGGCATGGGTGGTGGCACACACCTTTAATCCCAGTCTGGGGAGGCAGAGGCAGAAAAACATCTGTGAGTTGTAGGCCAGCCTGGTCTATATAGTGAGCTCCAGGACAGTCAGGATGACATAGTGAGACCAATTTCAACAACAACAAATTAGCATTAAAATGGCACAAAAAATAGATACTGCACCTAATATACCTACCTATTTTCTAGCCTCAAAATAGAATTGTAGTAACAGCTTTAGTTCTCAGCTGAGGGAACACACTGTTAGGATCAAAAAGGAAGTTCTTCAGTGGTCTTCCAGCATAATACAACCAAGGGTTGTGTTTTAGGAATTTACAATGTCCCTTGGCTAAAACTTTTATAAGAATGGACTAATTAATGAAATTTTATTCTTGACTAAGTAGTAGTGCAATTTCCCCCATCATATACAACTTCTTATTTATTATAGCTTTTCAATGACCATTTCATTAAGACTTACATACCATTAAATTCCCATACCTTTAAAATGTATAATCACCACACCGTGTGTGTGTGTGTGTGTGTGTGTATGTGTGTGTGTCTGTGTGCGCACGCGCTCTCACAGGTGCCCATTACCTCATGCATGCTATATAAACACACTGCCTCTGAGTTTCACCTTCAGCCCAGTTCAGTGAGTTATAGTCTACGCACAGAATAGACTAAGTGATGACATGGTATGAGTCATCATCGCCATTGTCTGATTTTAGAACAATCTGATTGTCTCCAAGAGAACTCCTATACCTCTCAGGAGTCACTCCCCCCCCCATTCTTCCTCTTTCCTGGGCCCTACCAAATAGTAGCCTATGCTTATACATCTATGGGTTTGCCTTTTCTGCCATGCCACATGAACAGATTCATACAATATGGAGCATTTGTATCTCGAGTCTTTCACCTCACTTGATGCTTTCAAGCTGTAGTATATATCTAGTCTATTGCTTTTGCTGTCAAGTGGCCCATAGTGAGGAATATGCAGATATGCTTGTCCATTTGGCATCTGGGTGGATAGTCAGCAAACCAGCTGAAGGCAACTCTACATTCTACATTTTGAACAGCTACAAAAATTGTTTTCCAATGTGGCTGCATAAACAAACAAAAAATACATTAAATTGTATTATTGTGTAAGTGTGGGCATATATATTTTGTGGCATTCACGTGCAGGTCAGGGGACAGCCCCCCTGGCAGAGTTGACCCCCCCATTCAGAATCTATTTCAAGCCTACAGGCCTATTCAGGTCCTCTCAGTAAGCGGCTTTGCCCACTGAGCCATTTCATCAGCCATGTTGCCTCCTGAGGTTTGAACAAAACCCATGAACCAAGCTATCTTTTTACATGTCTCTTGTTCTTTAAGCAGTCTTGGAAAATTAGCCCCATTTATTTCATCCAATAGTTTACAAGAAACCTGATCTCATTCAAACCCTACAATAATGTGTTGAGTCTTCTGAGGACCAAGCCCATGGCTGAGAAAAGGTAATATTTAGCAATACGAGTCTCACAGAGGCATGTACACAGATTCTCTGCTGGGTGTGGTGCACACTGGCAATCCCAGTACTTGGGAAGTAAAGGCAGGCAGGTCTAGAGTTTGAAGCCAGCTTGGGCTACATGTTTTACAAAACACACACACACACACACAAAGAAAGAGAGAGGGGGGACTTTCTGTCAGGCAGTGTGTTTTTTCCTGTGACTACCTCATCGGCTCTAAAGTTCTGAATGGTGATTACTAAGCCTAGGTTAACATTAGCATTTGCAATCATTTTGGCTTCGCTGCTGTCAAAAGGCAAGAACTAATGCTTCTCCCGATCACCAAACCATTGGGGCTTTAGGAACCCACACAGTGAGAGGAGACAGCTCCTCTTGACCTTGGGCACATCCCTGTCTATCACCCTGGTCTCCCACTTAGAAACCCAGGGAAAGTCGCATCTGTTTACAGCTTCTTGGAGGGATAATGGGCGTTTATGAACTGCAACGAGCTAACTCCTGCCTGTGCAGGAAGGAGTAAATAAATCCCATCGTTCTCATTTGCTATTTTTAAACCAGTCATAAAATTATAATACGAGTTAGATTTTTAAAAGGAACCATTTTAGGTAGAGTGACTAAGTGCACTTAAAAATAATGTTCTGGCTTGGGATAATGCTTCCAAAGGTGTTGTTTGTCCTCATGGGTGCGACAGATGAACAGAGCATACGACGACTTGTTCCTGACATCTGACTGGACCTTACAGTAGAAGGAGTGTAGCAGAGGGACAACCAGAGGTGCTGAGGGTGGGCTTCAGTCTCCCAAATGAGCAGAACATATCCTGCTTCCATTTAAAGGGTATTTGGGAATTAAACAAGAAAGGATTTAGAAGAAATATTTCTTACGAATCAGAAGTTTAACACCTATTTTGTGCCTAAGTAAGTTGAAAAATAACCAAAAAGCAAGTTTAAAACAGTTCAGCCCTGGCCGGGCGATGGTGGCACACGCCTTTAATCCCAGCACTCGGAGGCAAAAGCAGGTGGATCTCTGTGAGTTAGAGGCCAGCCTGGTCTACAAGAGCTAGTTCCAGGACAGGAGCCAAAAGCTACAGAGAAACCCTGTCTCGAAAATCCAAAAAAAAAAAAAACAAAAAAAAAAACAAAAAACAAAAACAAAAACAAAACATTTCAGCCCTTAAAATCCTAATATGTAAACATTTAAGATTGCATTATTATGAAAAAGAAATATTTTACAATCAAAATTTTGAGGATACTTAATTTGTTCATACTTTGGTAAAAACATTTGAAATCAATTTCATTTTACAATGCAAGGAAGTGCTTATCGTGCTACTAAAGAATCGGACTTATTTTGGAGAAAAATACACACATACACACACACACACACACACACCCTTGTTACTCAGTGGCTACTCACCAAAGTGTTTCTGCCAACTGGGCTGAGCAGAGCCAATGGGAAAGCTAATGGTAACCCTGGGAGGTTAATTACGGCTGCGGATTTTCACAAGGCTTATCAAATTTTAACCGAGCGTTCTTAAGGCAGAGTGACCTCGGTCTTGGTGGGCTGAGGAATCACATGGCAAGGAACAAAGGAAGGTTCAAGAACAAGGCCCATTCCCTCTCTGTTTCACCTGAACGTAACCAAGGGAAGGAAGGCAGGAAGCCATCATTAGTGTTTCCACTTCGATCCTGGACTTAGGTCTTGGTTCTCACTCATGCTCTAACTCAATAGTAGCTGCCCTTCCTTAGATAATCTCTTGCCTGGAAACCTCAGATTCCTCATCAGTAAAATAAAGATAATACTGGTAAATATGTAAGAGGGGAGTTGTAGATACTAAAGGAGATGATACAGTCAATTGTTTTAGAGCAGGGCCCAGCTTACAGGAAAGATTAAATACCCCCACTTAACACGGTAAGAGAAGGGGTACCGTTATACTGACTGTATAGAAGAGACTCCTCTCTACACATGAGTGCATTAGAATTAGGGACCTTCAAATAAACAATTATACAGCAGAGAGACTCTTATAAAGACCACCGGTGGAAGGGAAGATGGAGAGGAGAGAAGATCTGAAGGCATGAGCAGTCGATTCCTGCTTGCAAAGGATTTGGACAAGCGCATAAGGACCGGCAGTGAGAGGGCAGAGCCTGAGCTCTGACTGGCCCTGATGGTTAATCTCTACCTCTATTGTAACTGGGTTCGGAATCAGTAAGGAGACACCAGGGGTAGTTGAGAGGCTGTTTCCAGAGAGGCTTATCTGAAAGGGGAAGGCTTGCCTGGAATGTGAGCAACACCACCCCATAGATTGGGGCCAGAGATGGAAGAAAAATAGAAGAGGAGTTGGGGGCACCTGACTTAGTCTCTTTTGCTCCTGACTGAGTGTGCAGTGTGACCGGCTGCCTCATGCTCCCACTGCCATGATGGTCTATACCCCTTTACCTAAAATGAAGGCTTCTCTATCTAAGTTCTTTCATCAGGCATTTTGAGATAGCAAGGAGAAAAGTGCACCCTCCTGGGTCACTGCAACAGTCTCACGTCTTAACCGTTCTGGGAGCTAAGTCTACAGCCCAAAGCAGACTAGCCTCCGCCATCTTAGTTCTAGTCAAAACTAAGATCTCCACTATTGGGGCTGTGGTTGGGGATACTTAATGAAGTCTTTGACCAGAGACAAAAGAAGGCGAAAGAGAAAAGTTCTATTGGGATCATAGGAATTTAAAAAACAAACCAAAAATAAACAACAAGAACAGCAAAACAATGTGGCTAGGGGAAAAAAGGAAGAAAACAACCCCCCCAAAACCCCAAAAATGGATGTTTTAATGAAGTACCATGTGCTTCTGGAATGCAGGGGGAGAAAGAGTTCAGTGAGGGGCAGGGGTTATTACACTTGCATAAAGCACTAGTTGGCGTGAGTGGAAACAGCATGGTTTAATCATTCTTTAAGGGCCCTCAGCGTGCTAACTTCAAAAACAATAGCGGATCCTGAGATACTCTCAGAATCATGTTCCCAAGACCAGTTCTTGTAACAAACTATAAGTTGTGTTTTGAAAAAAAAAATAATAGCAACAAGAACAAAAGTGCTGTGCCACCTACTGCCAAGTGACTTATTCATGTGCTGGCAACTGACAGGTGCAAAGGCAGGGGCACAGAGGTTTGGGGTGAAAAGACTTATTTTTAACTGCTTGAATCTTGATGAATGATGTTTTGTGAGAGTAGTTTATGGACATTATTCTTATCGGGTATTTTCAAAAACAAATCAATTAGGTTATTTAGGTTAAACACGTCAGACAGTATCCACATCTGGAACTTTCTCCGCACATAGAAGCATTTTGAAAGCTCTGAGACATTTTTCATGAAAGAAACCAGCTTACATCTATTTAATTTCTTCTTGTGTGTGCGCATGAGGTTATGGGATCTTTCCCCATTTCAGAGAAGGGTGGGAACTAAGCACCCCGGGAAATACAACAAGACAGAAGATTGCATACGAGAACTCTCTTTACAAAGAGAGAAGACTGTCCTGGCGCAGCAATGACAGCTCTGGGCGAGGATGCTACTGGCTGCTCTGTGTGGGTTTTCTCTGTAGGAGTTCCTGTCCTAGGCACTTTACAGAGACGGACTTCATTGTTCCTCATGGAGACCGCTTCTGGCAGGGACTATTAACACCAGGTCATAGACAGAAAACCAAAGGATGCTTGACATAACTTGAAAAGATATTTCCAGAACATCTATCTGGAAAACGTAGGGAAGCTACTTGACAGTACAGGCACAGGTAAGAACTTCCTGCAAAGGGTTCTAAGAGTCCAGGAACTAACCCCAAGAACTGACAAACACAACCACATGAAATTAAAAAGTTTCTGCACAACAAGGAGAGCACAGAGTAAAGAGGCAGTCAACAGATTGGGAGGAAAGCTTTCTTAGTCATATTTCAGGCAGGGATAACACCCAGAATTACACACACATGGTGGTGGTGGGGAACAGAAAGAGAGGGAAAGGGAGAGAAAGTGGGGAGAGAAAAAGAGAGAGAGACAGGAGTGAGTGTGGGTATATGGCATGAAACAGGGAAGGGACCAAATGAGACTTGTGCTGGTTTAAGTGAGCCATGTCCACCATCCTTTAGGCTCAGGTATTTGAACACTCGGTCCCCAGTTTGTGGTACATGTGCCCACTCACACCCATTATACCCCCACAAATATATGCATACATATGCACACACATGTATGCATGCACATACATACAAATATTTAAAAAGAAATTGATCTTAATAATATAGTCTACTTAATATACCTTATCCAGAGTATGACCAGTTTAAGACACAGCCTTAGCCATGTCCAAGACCAGTTGGAGACCACAGAGGATGGAGCCTTCAAGGTAGTTTACAAAGTAAATGCAGGAGGCAGTGGGACTGGGGAGTTCACATGTGCATGCAGGTCAGCATTCAAAGGGACTTACGTTCAAATCCTGGTTTCTCCGCATCCGTTCTGTGTGACCTTGCACCCACACCATTTTCTCCTTACCTACAAAATGTAAACACCTACCAGCTACTCTGTTCTGGGGTGGCAGGCAGACTTAAGCGACTTAAGATGTACTGGGTATGGAAACAGGGTCTATACATGACAAGCGCTCTCGAGGTGACAGCTGTGGTGGCTTTCCAAGGCACCTAGTAGCTGCCTTGAGGCCAGGTGGCTCCTGAGCTTGCCTGCTGTCTTGACACTTCAGTACAGCCCGTGGGTGGCCTTGCAATGCCTGTGGCAGGAACAAGGTTTCCTACTCAGAGCTGAGATTAAAGAGCTCGTGGGACTGGAGCTCTTTAAAGACTGGGACCAAGTCCCAGAGAGCATTCCTTCTGAATGGGATTGATACAGGAGCCTCCTGGGGATGGGGATGCCTCTGTCTAACAGGGCTTGCAACAGTAACTCATTCCCTCCCCAGGGTGCCTACTCCCCTGGGCAGGGAAGGGAGGAGTCCATAGGTTTCTGTATTTCCAATGTCAATCTGACCTCCACAGTTATAGGCTACCTTTCCCAGTATTCTGGCCTGGTTCTAAAGAGTTCTGTTTTTCTTTATTTTTTTTTATCATTCGTGTGTGTGTGTGTGTGTGTGTGTGTGTGTGTGTGTGTGTGAAGCTACCATGTACATATGTTTTCATATGTGTTGAGGCCAGAGGTCAACATCCAATTTCTTCTCTGTCTCATTTTCTCACTTAACTTGGAGTTCACTAATTTGTCTCCACTCCCCAATGCCCCAGGGGTTACAGACATGGGCTACTGAGTCTGGCTTTTCCGTGTGAGTGTTGGGCATTTGAGCTCACCTATACACTTATTGTGTGGCAAGCACTCACTAACCAAGCCATCTTTCCAACACCCAGCAGCTATTTTGTTACTCTTACGTTGTATTTTGTATCCGTTCAGCTCTTGCAGGGACAATTTAATCTCTTAAATGAACAAAAGGACGAAAACTTTCTTTTCTGCAGGTTTGAGGCAGCTTCTTGAACAACCCCACAAGTTCATTCTTAATTATCCTCACACTTAGATCCGAACTTCTTTGCTCCTGCTTTGAAACATCCCCTTCTGGGCACCATCCACAAGCAGCTTTCCCTTGAGCCATACCCCAGGAAGGCTACAGGTCTGAAAACTGAGGCTTGGGTTGTGGGCCTAAGCTGCCATTCATCCTAGCTCAGGGCTTTGATCCTCTCAGCACAGAGAAAAGGAGCAGAACAGAAGCTCATTATGTTAGATAAGAGTGGAAGAAACAAACAAATGAAGTCCTTAGCTTCAAGTGGGTAAAACCCAAGGCTCTTTCTTGGCTATTGTCGGTCTCAGAGACAGCGTTATAAATAGTATGCACTTTGACACCATTTGAAATTGGTTAGTTTGGCAGTACTGAGGTGGAGGGATCTTCAGGGTTCTTAGGTCACTCAATAGGAATTACTATTTGTAGAAAAGTACTCAAAGATTTAGAATGGGTTTATCTGCAATATAAAAGAAAACCAGTGTTCATCAACTATATAATGGGTGAATATTATATCCATACAAGGGATAGTATGGATATACAATGGATACTATGGCTATCCATAGTATAACATTTATATTCAGACAACAGAATAGTACTCCATGGGATAAAGGGTGACGGACTGGTAAAGGCAGCAGCGTGGATGAATCGCAAATGCAATGAGCTCGCTGATCCTGTTTATATAATATTTTGGAAAAGTCATACTAATATTATGACATGATAATATTTGCCCAGATTCACAGAACTGTGGGCTAAGATGATGAATCTTAGAGCATGTAAGGTGTACCTTAATATAAAATGGAAAGATCAACACCAGGAAACTAGAGGAAAAGAAAAAGTTCTGTAACATTCAGAAAGAGCAGAAAAATACCAAGGTCATATCAAAATCAGCTTGAACCCTTTCCAGACACAAACTGCATTTTCAAATGCTCTATTCTAATACCACACAAGTAGCCAATAAGAAAGGAAGACTCACCCCAACACAGCCTTAATCTCGGCCTGCTCTCTGGGTAAAATTTACCAGTCCCAGCACACACAAGACTCAGACTTTCCTACCTCTCTCTCTGCAGTACTTCCTAATCATTAAGGATTTGCATTTTCATAGTGTATTCATGCAGACATCTGGTCCAAACATAAAAAAGACACACGAAAAAAATTCACCCACAAATGATTCACCAAGGAATGACTACAATATCAACTTTGAAACAGTCTGATTTTCATAAAAAATAAAAACAACAAAACTCAGTGGAGACAAAGCTGTGAATTTTAAATCTCTATGGTATGATAAACAGCCTTTCCTTGGGCCAATGATCTTATTCCCTATAAAGAGACCCAAGAGACTCTACGATGTCTGATTTGAAAATAACCCAGGATGGAGGAAAAATCCTCATGTTAACTCCCGAGAACTCTGTCCCTGTCTGCTAATTCTCAGTCCTGCCTATAGAAGATGAGCATCCATACCCATTTCAGGTGGCCTCCGGGAGTATGACAACATTAGTCAGCAGCTGCATTACCTGCTCCCTTATTAGCAACTGAGAGCAATTTCTGACATATAGCAGGAACTCCAAAGATCCTGCTGGGCAAGACACAGGAAATACCTGAGACTGGCTGCCATGAGGGAAGAACACAACCCCCTGGCTCTAAGAAGGGGACAGGAGAGTACTTCGCACATCGGTGAGAAGAGCGTGCCCTCCGGTCCAAACCTATTGGCCACTGTACACTTCCATCCTCAAATTAGCTCCTCTGGGAAATCACAGGTAAGGGCCTATCCTGAATGGCAAGGGAGATGGTGAGAAGAAATACTGTGGACTGAGAATGTTTCCATCGGCCGGAAAAAGCCGGCAAGAGACAACGTAATAAACAAAACACAAAAAACAGCCCAATTCTAGCGAGATAGCTCAGCAGATTAAGGTCTCACCATGTAGAAGCGAGGACACAATTCAGACTCCTAACACCCATGGAGACCCTGAATGGGAGTAAACCCATCATTTGGGAGGCAAGATCCCCAGGGCAAGCTTGTTAGCTAGATTAGATAGAGTTAATGAGCTCTGTGTCTAGCAAGCAATCTTCCCTCCATAAATGAAGTGGAGCGCAACTGAGGAAGACACCTGACACAGACTCTGGCTTCTAAACACAAGAGCACATATGTACATACATACCTGCACAAATGTGAGTCCACATACTTGTGAACACACATACTTACATACATGCCTACTGCACACAGACAAGCAACAACAAAAAACGCCCAACCACGTTGCCTTTTGTATTTCACCAAACCCCTCCGTTTTGGAGGAGCCATCAGGGGCTCTGTGTGGTACCTGCCCTGCGGTTGAAGGCTACTTCCATTTGTGCTATACAAATTAGTATAGCAGCAAGCTGATCAGGATGAAACACAGACTTGAATAGGTGGGTGGGGAAAAATTGGCCAGGTAGAACAAATCTAAACCTACTGGGCAATTGTAACGTCGTCAACAGTGACACCATGAAGGCTATTGGAGAAGCAGCTACCACTCACAGTGTGCGGGCTGTGTTGAGATCACAATCTAACCAAACAGAAAGCTGGGAGACAGCTAGGAGCAGCTTTCATGTAGGTGCTGTTCAGGTGTGGGTGCTCACCACAGTAAATGTATTTCAGTTACATAGAGAAATAGCCTTCACTTTCCATATTGGGATATTTAGAGGTGGAAAGTCAGGTATCTTGCGTGTGCCTTAAAACACCCCAGCAAAAAAGCAAGCAATCAGGAAGTAACTGTGGAAATTCTTGGTCTCTATTCAGTGTAGATGGTGTGTTCAGTGGTGGTCACTCTGCTGTCACCTGGATTTATGTACACTAATATGTTCATAATAAAGTGGATTTTTTAAGTAAAAAAAAAAAGGAGCCAGATGTGGTGGGGACACACCTACATTCTTAGATTTCGGGGTCTAAGAGTAAAAGGGCAAATTGAAGACCAGCCTGGGGTAGCTAATGATACTATGAGAATAAATAAAAGAAATCATTCATTCCTACATCCAAAGTCCCTCATTGCACTACTGTCCAGTGACTTATCTGAGATCTGCACCATGATCCGAGGGTGCCCGTGCATTAGAAGTTACCTGTTCTTATTTCACAGGATGAGAGATGGCGAGGAAAGAGGGCTGCAGAAAAGTGTACTAAGGAGAGTCCGGTTGATTTCAGCCCAAGACACCGATTAGCACACCATGGACCACTATTACCCCAGACACTGGCTACCTCCTCAGGTTGTTCATAGAAAGCCCCTTGGGGGAATCCTGAGGGCTGCCTTTCACTGCTTTAGGGCCCAATTCACAGGGCTGCTAATCTAATCAGTGGATTGATGCTAAATTGTTACTGGGATCCCAGAAGTTAATCTATAACAAGCAAGACACTCCAATTGGGGCATGCTAGAGCCACAAAGCTGCTGGGTGTCATTAGAGTCTTGGTGAGAAGTTGGAGGAAGGATTTCCTCATATCAAACCAGACTCCAGGCAGGCAAGTCTACAATCTGTCCAAGAACTGTAATTCCTACCACTGTGGTTGGCTCCACAAAGGAGCAGTCTTTTAACTAGACCAGACCTCAGGCGTGGGGAAAATGCTAGGCTTAGGAGCATTGTGACCTTGGCTAGCTCTTCTTTATCAGCTCCTGTGTTTCAGTTTTTTCACTAACAAACAGAAGTAGCTCACAAGGCTCCACCCCAGCCTGGGGGTTTGTACTTTGTTAATGGTTGGTAGGGTTGTGGGAGAAACATTTACTTCAGTGGTGGACCCACTGATAAGGTGTACAGTCTCCTGTAAACCACCCTTCACTCACCCTCTGTAAGCAACCCTACTAAAACACACTGGGTCATTACAAAACAGAGTTAAGGGGCACGAAGTAGTTGGGAAAAGGAAAGGGAGCAGCAAAAGAGTGGGGACCACAGACGGCAAGGGGGGCATGAATATCATTGTATTACATGTCATAACAATACCTACTATGTATAATAAATATAGAGCAATAAAGATGAAAGACAAAACCTCATAAAATCCGTGTAAAGGCTTGGAACCATATAGGATGCATGGCCAACATAAGCCATAGGAAACTTGCTTGAAAACTGGATGTTAATCCAAACCAAAGAAGATGCTCTGCACATTAAAGTCAGAAAGGATTTGTTAGCTGGGTATGATGACACCGCCTGTAATCTTAGTCCTGAGAGGCTGAGCGAGGGAGAACAGAGGCTCAAGGGGAGGGGAGGCTATATAGGAACAACTTGCCTCACCAAAATGGGGGATAGGAGAAGAATTTTCTAGAAAGGAGCTTCTCTGTTTGTGTTTTCAGTCAAGTCTGGCCCCTACCATAGAACAAATGGAGCTGTAGGGCCATTTCCTACCATCGGTGTGATTTTGGAAAGTTGTTCAACTTCTCTGAGCTATGCTTTTGCTCAATTGTTAAATAGGGACAAGATGCCCTCCCCATGATGGCAAGGAACATATTGATAGGCTAATACAAAGTACGTGGCAGAGCATACATCATGCACACGAGAGTTTGATGCATGACCTGAAATGTGTTGACTGGTCAGCCTTTAAGCCTGCACTCTTGAAGGTCCAACCAAGTGCTTAGAGTACAAACTCACTAGTACCCAGTACCCAATGGTCAGTTCAAGAGGCAGCTGACCTGCACTGAGAGACAGACTCCATTTTGACTGGCCATGTATATCGCAGAGACGCAAACACAAAGTGGGGCTTTCATCTGTCTCAGCCTGGCAAGCCCACTTCAAAGCTGCTGGCCAATCTCTAGTCCTAAGGGATTACAATGAGGTGGGTTCAATTGTTGCAAAGAAATTGTTGCAAGAGGAAGCAGTATCTTACAGGTCTAGACAAACTGCCTCTTCTCCGTTGCCCACCAGCGAGTCTGATTAGTTCACTGATGAGAGCTAACTCTCCTGTGAAAAATTCAGGGTCACGCAGAAACAGAACTTGGGGGTGGGCAGTTGGTAAAATGTTAGCTGTGCAAGCATGAGGGCCTGAGTTCTGTCCCTGAAACCATGATAAAAAAAAGCCCACTCAATAAGCGAGCTTGTTATAAATCCCAGCACTGGGGAGATGGAGACGGCTGGATTCCTGCGGCTCATTGACAAGCCAATCTTAGCCAAGTTGACAGGCTCCCAGTTTAGTGAGAGACCCCAACCCAAAGAAGTAAGGAGAGCATTGGAGGGAAACCTAAAGTTAATGTCTAGCCTTCACATGCATTTGCACAGACTTACACACACCCCAAAAACGCACATGTGCGCGCGCGCACACACACACAGACAGAGAGACAGAGAAAGAGGGCACATAGGACCTGTGCTTTTACCTGGAAGCAGTCAATGGAAAGGACTAACAGCAATGTCCTTTCTGAGGCGCCCAGCCCGACCCTCCGGGGGCCCTGAGATGAAGGGCAGGTGGACAGAGAGCCCAGGAAATCTGTTCCTGCCCTCACAAAGGCACGCTACAGGAAGACGGCTCCCCACTACTCTCCGTTTTGAATCCTAACGACTTGAAAACAGAATAAAAGGACAAAGCACGGAGAGACATCCAAGCAATGTACATTTAAACTGACCTCCAAACAAAGCTGAGCCCGAAAGGGCAGATGCTAGGCCAAAAGAAGCTTTCCATCAACAGAATTCTACACGGGGGAAGGGAAAATAAGCGAACAGGAAGTGCTCTCCACCCCACCATGGTGGGCACAATGGCTTTGGGCAAGCCTCATAATTGATTTACAATGTGTTTAATGCAAAGCTCCAAGTGATTACATCTGGGTTTGGTGTTTCCAGTTTCCCTTCTCCCACCACAACGCTATCTTCCCCATTTTCATGACCCTTCTTTGCTTTTCTTTTTCATCTTGCAGCCTGTGAATGCCGATCATCTGCTAAACCCTGTCCCGGGACCTCCCTTATTTCATGCTCAGTTCTGAGCACACCTCGGCAAGGTCACGTCATTTTTACTTGATATTCTATAATGTGACTCAGGTCACACGCAATAGAATAGGGATGGTTTCTAGTGTTCTCATCATGACATAAACAAGTGGCTCAATAAGTTCTTGATTGCTCAGTGGAAAAAAAAATTGCATACAAAGCCACTTTTTCCTTCGTAAGCCCATGGTTTCTAGCACATTAGACTCCTCCACGCAGTTTTGATTACATTATCTCAGACTCTTTCTGAAAATGAGACCTACATCAAGAATCAGAAATGAGCAAGGCTCACAGCCCAACTGTATGCAGCAGTACAACAGCCAGAGTAGCCTGCCCTGCTGAGAATCCCACAACCCAGTAACTACAATATGACATGACTCTGCGTGGGGCTTCCAGGGGCCACTCTCAGACCTGGGCGAGGAGAAGTTCCAACAGGTGTCAAATCTGTGGTGTGTTCCTGATAATAAGCGACCGACTCTACACCCTGCACTCCAGTTTCCTCTCCCATCTACAACTAGAGTGTTGAACTAGATGTAACTACTGAAGATTCTTTCAGTCCAAATATTCCACTGCCCTTCTAGAAAAGATCGGAAAAAATTACCGTGAGAAAGTGAAGTCCTTAAGGTACAAGTCACACGTGCCAGAGAGTGACTAATGCCTTAAATTCAGCTTCAGCAGTGACACTCAGATTTGCCAGACTATCCCAATTGCTTGGACACTTATTAAAACTGCTGATATGACTCCACCCCATTTGCCTGAGAGACGTGGGTTGGTTGGTTTCTTTGTTTTATGGGAATCTGCATTCGTATATGGGAACTCTGGAAGGCAGGTGACCAATCACTGCTCATGACTAGAAGGAGAAATCACTGTAGCTGAGTGGACAGACATCATTGGGCATCTCTTTCCCTCTCTGCCAAGAGCTATTGCTTCCCACTTGCATGCTATGTTTACTTCCTGGCAAAGGCTACCTGTATCTGCGGGTCAGTGCCTGTAGGGGTGCTGGGGAATTGCGCCACATTCCAAAACCTTTTCCTAACTATGGGGCTCCTGCATCTGAATTCAAAGAGACACAGGAACAATTGGAACAGAAAACCAGAGAGGCAGAGTCCAGCAGACACCTTTAGCAGAGCCAATCAAAACTGCCAGGCTTTCCGGGGGGTGGTGACACACACCCTAAATCCCAGTGCTCTGTGGACAGAGATAGGTGGGTCTCCATGAGTTCAAGACCAGCCAGGTCTACATAAGTGAGTTACAAGTTAGCCCAGGCTACACAGAAGCCCTTGTCTTAAAACAAACAATCTAAAACTGCCAGACTCCTGATTCATCACGGAGGGTGAAGGGAGTGTGTTTGGCAGATTGGTCACTGGCAAGTAAATACCAGAAAACAAACAAACAAACACTTGGTCTTGGTTTTTTTGGAGGCTGTACCCTCAGACTTCAATATCAACAATGACTAGAGCCTGAGTGAGCTTTTCTGGAAAGATGAGTACCTTTTATTGATCATCCTCAATTTCATATATTTTAACTTTTTCTTTGTATTTTTCTTTTTTAAAAAACAAGATCTGAAAATGTGTCCTCTAGCCCCAAACAATCAAAAGTCTATAACTTGTGTTGTATAATTCATTTGAAAAAAAAAAAGACCTTGAATATTTTCTTGAATGATAGTGTTGACTTTCTCTACCCTATTTCCCTTCTCCACATGCATTCCTACAGAATTAAAATGATGTGGTTTCCTTCTGTATGCTGTGAATAGGTTTTATTACTATTGGTTAATAAAGAAGCTGCTTCAGCCTATGACAAGATAGAATAAAGCCTGGATGGAAGAGATATGAGAAAGAGTAGGTGGAGTCAGGGAGATGCCATGTAGCTGCCAAAGAAGACACACCAGATCTTTACCAGTAAGCCACAGCCTCATGCCAATACACGGATTAATAGACATGGGTTAATTTAAGATGTAAGAGTGAGTTAATAAGAAGCCTGACCTAATGGGCCAAGCAGTGTTGTAATTAACGTAGTTTCTGTGTGATTATTCGGGTCTGGGTGGCCGGGAAGGAATGAGCAGTCTCTGCCTACATTAAAATGGGTGGTAGAGGAGGAAAACACTTGGAGAGCTTTCCTTTGGCCTGTCAGTGAGGTCCTCTGGAAGGTCACTTCTTCTGTGTGAGAATCAGTTTCCTTACCAGAAAAGAGGCAATGAGAGAGAGTCCTGCCTCGTTAAGTCTGGAGTAGAGATGAAGGGAAAAGGGAAGGGCCTGAGCTTTTGGTGACTGTCTAGAAAAAGGCAGGACATCTCTGGCTGCATTTCAAAAAGCTATTCTGCAGCCACTCTAGGGAGAAGAACATCAGAATCTAGATTAGTGTTCAGTGCATTAAACACAAGTACCATTTACTTTTTAACACATCAGTTAGACAGAAGGGAGGGATCATGTATTTCCCTTCGATCCAGTGTACAACATGTTTAAAATATACACTTGCTATTACATATTTGAGAAATAAAATAAACCTGACTTAGGATAGTAAAAAAATAAATAAAACTAGGACAAATGTCCTAATGAGTAAACTAGCTGGCAGCTAGCAGGCTTGCCACTACTCCAGTTCCTGAGACTATTGTTTCTGAGGACAACTACCCAACAACAACTTTTGGACTTTTCTTTTTGCCTTTTTCCTTTGCAGACAAAGTCTCAATATATAGACCAGGCAGACCTGGAAGTCACAAAGTAGCCCAGGCTAGTCTTGAACTTGAGATCATTCACATATGGCTTCTTCATTCCTTTAGGGAGACCAGGTAACAGTGACTCCAGTTATATCCCACCTTGCTGTCATGGTGAGAACACAAGAATGGATGCAATAAGCTGAAAGACCTGTAATTCTATCCTCTTGCTGTTGACTATTCTGATTATATGTAGTTATCTTTATCTTTATTCCCTTTAGAAATAATACCTCTAGCAGGGATGAAGACACGAGACACCATCACGGTGAGAAGTCCTGATAGAGATAAAAGATGATGCTGACAACTCTTCGGGGGAGCACTTAAAACAACTTCCGCATTAGTCTTGTAAAAGATACCAGAAAACTCTGAACAGCTACTTACTTTGTTGATACAGGTATGAAGAAAGAGTTCCATAAGCAAGAAATCGATGAAATTTTAAAAAACATTTTAACAATCATCTTAGCACATAAGAACAATCTTAAGGAGGCTACTCAGTGGGAAGCTGCCAGCAGGTGAACAACAGCCAGGCCTAGAGGTCGGTGAGGGATGTTACAACACTGCAGACTGAAGGCCACAGACAATCATCAATTTCCTCAGGTGCCCAGGAAAATGCATCTCTAGGGATGGACCGTATATCATCTGCCCAGAATGCAGTGAAACCAAACAGCAGGCCTACAGTGTGTGGATGGGACTGGAACCTAGAAGGAAGCTTCCAGATCCATTTCTGGGTTTCCTAAAACCACAGACATTAGCCAGATCAATAAACACACAGCAGGCTTTGTGAATTCCATTATAAGAGTAAGCAAAGCAAAACAAAATAAAATCCAAAACCCTGTGCAGCATGCATATGTCACGAATGTGACACAAATCAAAAGCGAAACCAAACGAAAAGAAGCCATCAAGAAAGTGCAAACGACTGCTCACCGCAGCAACAGGTTCAGACTCCAGCTTTGTCTGAAGTCTCAACAACTTCAACAGAAGAGGCGACTTCGCCCACAGATGGACTGGAGTCATGGCTTTCTGATTTCGAATCCTGACTGTACATTCTTAGCCGTGCAGCCTTAGAAAAGTCACTAAATCTCTCTGTAGTTCCCATTTATACAAGGGGCTATACCTACCTTACCAGACGACTGAATAAACCGTATCGTATACGGTGGTGTTTTGCAAACAGCAAAAAAGCTGCTGCGTTCTTGCAATGTGGCAACGAACCCACGTCAAAGCAGCATCTGTATTTAATCAAGAAGCAAATACCTGAGGTGTCACAGGCACGCCTTCCTGTTGAGGACTCCCTCTGAGGAGCACTGCGCCTATAGATAATGTGGGGTTTGTTCTGCTCCTCTTCATCCTCTTGCTCATCCACAGACAGCAGTGGTTCAATAAAATAATCTCCATCGTGGGATCGGAACGTACCCATCTGTGGAGAGACGAGAGGTTGATTCAACACAACTCAATCAATGGGAGGGGCAAAAACACAACACAAAGAAGGAGCTAATCCCAGGCAGGAGCAGGAGTAGTTTGTCCTGCCCCTCCCTGAGAGGACCAAGGCAGCCTGGGGCAGCTGTGTCTTATCTTCGCTCTCTACCACACTGGAAGCTAATTCTTGACTTGATTGCTGCACACTATGCCTGCTTTCCAAGTCTAGCTTTTCCTTGGTACCTAAATTCCAAATCTCTTATTCTTCCTCCAGGAGGCTCAAGGAGAGTGTTAAGTGCTCAGGCTGCCTGGAAATTCACAAACGCCAAGGCATAACGGAGGGACAAGCTGGTTAGCCCAAACTTCCTCCTTTCACATTCACCAGGTACAGGATGGCCACAGTGCCCTCAGGGTGGTCTTGCCTGTCACCCTGACACAGTCTCCTCCTGTTCCCTTTGTCAAGGCAGAGTGATGTCCCAAAAGGCAGTGTTGTCACGTTCTTCTGCGTGCACACCCAGCACCATGCCTATCCCCCTTGAGCAACGTTCTCTCTGGTCTGAGCTTTCACATTCTGTCAGCTGGAGATAAAGTTCCTTCTTCAACATCAACTGTGAAGGTTAAAGGGGATCATACCAGCCTTGCGTGAGGCCCAGTATGCGAGCCTTCTGAGGCTTCGAAGTGATCAGTGGGTTCTGGTGTAGCTCATTAGTTTTAGGCCAATTTGCTCTTGCCGAGTATGATGGGCACCTTGTAAAAGCCATTTTTCTGACCCCTCCTCAGTAGCTCCAAGTTTTGCAAATGTTCCATGATGCCTCTAGCTTGAACCATGCAATGCCTTATGAACGCTGAAAGTGTCCAATGGGCAGCGTCTCAGAGGAGACACCAAACTCTTCCCTCTTCCCACACTGAAAATAACCAGAAGCCTTCCCTTGTTTCCTGGGCACAGAAGAAAAGAGCCCTGAAGAGGCGCGGACACCTGTACCCACATCGTCCAGAGGCGCGGACACCTGTACCCGCATCCTCCAGAGGCGCGGACACCTGTACCCGCATCCTCCAGAGGCGCGGACACCTGTACCCGCATCCTCCAGATCCTCTGCCTCACATTTGCTGTCCTGCACCCGAATCTCTGGGATCAGTTCAAGAATGAGAATTTTAAGACGCTCCCATGCTTCATATACAAGAAAAGTCATGCAAGACGCCCCACCAGGCTAAGGCACTGTTTTCCCAAACCAAGGAGGATCGAGAAGCCTGAAAGAATTCTTTTTCCTGCTGAGATTTGGGGGGGGGGCTGCCACTCTCTATTTACAGATTCAGAATTTCTAGGTGTGAACTGGACTTTTTAAAGAAGCTCCCCTCATGACTCAAGCACATAGATTCAGTCACTTTTAGCATAGTCAGTGACAAACTGACAGATCCCAGAGAAGCACCAGGTCAGCACATTCGTGCTAGCCAAAGCATGTCTATCTGCAGTCAGTATGTAACTGGGGTTTCCTAAGTACAGGGAACGGAAAGCCTACGGGAGCCGGGACTAGTGAAAGAATGCCGAGAGGCACAGAAAGGAAGGGACTTGTCCTAAGTGGCCCTTAAGTAGTACAGAGCAGGTTAGCGTTAATGGTGACTCTTGAACTCAGAATCCTGATTTTACATCAGTGTCTGCAAAAAAATAAAAGTCCTTCTCCGGAGGAGTGTGAACGGGGCCTCTGGCCTCTGGTGAAAAGTATGGAGAAGAAAGGCTGAGGTGAAATTACAACCTGGTCACCTATCAGCATGAGGTCTGGGGCAAGAAGATTGTTCTGAAGGCCCAGGAACTCTTACCAGCAAAATGGTTAGCTCTGATGGTGGGGGCCTTGTATCACAGAGCATGCAGCAAAAGCTCAATAAATGGTAACAATGTGGAGAAAAAAAGTAATTTTGTTGTTGTTTCAGAAAGAAAGAATCACCAGGATCCAACATATCTTGTGTTGACCGAGGTGACCATTACGGCCATAACCATATACACAAACACGCTATGCACAGTCTACACTACAGCACGCGAGAGGAACAGCTAGGTGTGAGTGCAAATACCTGGGACAGAAGAGGAGAACAGGGGCACAGAGAACACGGGGCACAGCTGAAGAGAGGTCTATGATTTTGGAGCAGAGGAATGACACCATGTGGAAGACGATGGAGTCTTGTAGGGAAGTAGACATGAAACGTTTTAAAAGAAAAAATGTTGACCCAGGAATGTAGCTCTCTTGCTGGCAGATACAAGACCCAGAGTTATCAGCAACACACACACACACACACACACACACACACACACACACACTGTGGGAAATATATGGACTGAACATAGGAAATTAAGAGAGTTTAGAGAAAGCATAAAGCTGACTACTTGAAACAGGGAATTTCAGAAGAAGAAACTAAGATGAAATCGGACGTTGTTGGGACATATGAGTGAGAAGATGTAACATCAGAATCTTAAGCACCAGCTGTGGAATTTGATACTGTTTGCGAGACTATGAGGAGATGTGTAGGTTATGGGAACAACCACAGCAATGAGATCTCACAGCCCACTTAGGGACCTGCTCTTGATGTGCGGCAGGGATGGAAAAAACAAAAACAAAAGAAGAAGAGAAGCAGATAGATGGAGGTATTTCTCAAACAGTGGTCCTGAGGAGAGAAAGGGAAGCATGGACTGAGGTACAGACCTTTGCTCAGCAGAGGAGAGCAATGTGTGAGATGGGAGTCAGGGACACTGAGAACTGGCAGGTGTGGGAGTGTGTGTGTGTGGCAGGTGTACGGTTTTAGATCACTCCAAACGGCAGATTTCCTGGACGCCTTCCTGGGGAGTCAGGAACACCATCATGGAGAGACCGCTACAGAAATGATAAGGATGAGTTGTGGGAGGAAATAAAAATTCCAGGAGACAACGAAGGCAGGAAGCTCAGAGTTAGATTAGTGGCCAAAGATACAAAAACCGAGTTCGCATATTTTTAAACTATATGTCGCCCTATCCCCCAAAAAGGCCCGTTGCAAATTATATGCCTTTCGAATGGGGTTAGGTCAGTCCAGAAGCCCGCATTCTCAGTTCTCAAGGAGACCACGTGCACTGTGTTACCATGTAAAACCACCAATGGAAATTAAGGTCCTACGCAGAAAAATATTTATACAACTGCTGGGGCCACTCAGATTCCACCGGTGTGTAGGCGGGGAAAGAGGAGGAGTAAAGAATGTTTACCAACGAAGTACACAGCAGCCCTATCTAAGAACCAGGAATTGGGGTCCCTAGCTTTAAATTAGGGGTGCGTTGTTTCTTTGGGATTCACCTCAAGGCTTTTCAGCCTATCTAGGCGATAACCTCTCAAAAGCGGAGCCATTCTAGCGTCCAGGCCCAGGTTTGAGGCCATGATGACTCAACGCAGCATCCCCTCCCCGTGACAAACAGCGGTCTCCGCCTATTCCCAATCAATATCAACCAGGCTCTCTGGGCGCCAGGATTCCCAGTGCTTAGCTGGTGGGTAAAGGGGCTCATCCCCTTCCCCATAACCCAGCAGGCTAGAAGGCTTCTCCACCCAGTCTTCTGGAGTGCGGAGCTCTCGCCAGGATTCTGCTCTCGAAGGCTTAGAAGGATGTAACCTCCAGACCGGGAATTTAAGACGCAAGAACCAGCCAGCGAATGTGGCAGCCTAGCTCTCGAGTGAGTACCTAAGCCCCCACTTAGAAAGAGGAGGAGGTGGGTGGGTGTGCCAAGGGAAGAGAGTAAATGCCCCTGGGGCGCGGACTTTTAATAGCCAATTGTGCGTAATGCTCAGTGCTGTGAGCTAGGAGAGCGAGCCGCGGGAAAGTTTCTGCGTCATAAGCGCGTGGAAGGACGCACGTCGCTTGGGAAAGTGAAGGACCACCCTAGTTGGGTCCAGAATTGTAAGAGACTCTCAATTGTCGTACGAATTGGAGGCGGATGCCTTGTTAGTTCCCCTGGAGGGTAAACAGAGGGGTCGGGAAGGAGGGAATGGAGACACCAACTTGGGTCTCCCACTAAGTGCCCACTAGGCAGCGCAGGGTGGTATCCGTCACACTCCACCTTCGTAGAGAAACGTGTGCTGTATGTTCCTATTCCTGTCTATTTGAAACCGCCACGGGTTCTAGAAAAAACGGGACTCTGCTTAAGGCTACCTCTCCAGGCTCTCCCCAACTACTCTAGCGCCTCCAGCCACCACGCCAGCAGGGTGCAGAGTCGGACTGCAGTGCTACTCCCCCCTCCGCCCCCCGCCGCCGCCCTTCCACCCTCAAATACCGCCTTAGAAACAGGCTCCGCCCTCACTCCGGGCTCTCAGAGTTCTTGGCCCACCCTTCCTTTCCCGGGACAGAATTGGCTTCCCTGTCAGTCTGGTTCAGTTTCAAAATTCCTTGCACGTGATAAAAGGCTCCGAGAAGAAAGAATGCGGGGACACTAGCTTATGTACTCCTGTCCATAACGAGAGATATCCCAGCACTCCAGAAGGGGTGTCCCGGGATTGTCAGTTTACATCCCTCACTCGGGAAGCACCAATGAGGAGTTAGGTCCGCCCTGTGCTCAGCTGCTCCGCTCCAGGGCGGCCAAGTTTGCTAAAGAAACCACAACCCCAGCAACTTTCTCTGAGTTTGTAAGTCGACGTGCAAGCTACTCTGCAGAGTTGGGCTACGCGCAACAAGCGCAATGCATCTCCGAGACAGCTTCATAAGATCCACGACCCTCTGGGGGGATAGACGCGTACTTTCTTCTCGAGCGTAAGCGCAAGCACCCCGCCAGTAGACCCCCAAATCCTGGGACCAAAGACAGTGTTGATATTTAACCCCAGAGCAGAGACTCCGTAGGTTCAGACTAGGGTGCAATTAAGTCTTAAAGAAGCAGACGAGGAGGCGGGGAGGAGGAAAGGGGCACGCGCCCACTTACCATTCCGGAGCACAGGCTGATGACCGCAGTGTGCTCGGACTTGGTATTGACATGGCCTTTGTAGAAACAGTGCCTAAGTTCCGTTTCTTCTTCGGAATACTGCTTGGTCTGGTTCACCCCTGGCTCCCCAAGGAGGGTGACAGTGAACAGTGGTGCGATAAATCCGGTATGGGCGGTGAGATTAAATAGGAACTGCTGGCCGAAGACTGAGAGGCGATAGTGTGCCTGGGAAGAGGTAGAGGAAGACGAGGAGGAGGCGAAGGCAGGCCAGGGGTCAGAGGCAGAGTTAATGCTTCGTCGCCTTCTTTTGAAGTGCACGTTCGTGGGAAAGGGTTCCCCGAGGGTGTTCACTCGGATGGGAGACGCGATCTCATATTCGCTCAGAGTCTCTAATAATTTCACTGCAGGGAGAAGCAGAGACAAATGAGCTAATGATTCATTTCTGGGAAAGCTTTAATTTAAAAAGGAGATGGGGGGCTTTGTCCTAACTTTGCAGCCCGTCGTGTCAATTCTTTAACCTTCCATCTCTGGACAAATATTTGTTGAACGCCTACTGTAATAGTAACAGCCCACAACTATGCGAGGCGCCCAGAATTCTACATGAGAACTCAGACAATGAATAAATCTAGAAACATAAAATAATTACAGGTTCTGATAAATTCCTGAATAAAATCAAATGTGCGCTCTCCAGTGATCCCAGCTACTAAGTAGCATTGATTTGGGACGGGAAATAAGGAGAAAGAGTAAAAAAATCAGGCAAAAAAGGGCTGGGGGTGGGTGGCCCTAAAATTCTTGCGGTGCCTCCCTCCCTCCGGTTGGCTAAGGATGACCCAGAAAAGGGAAAGGCCCAAAACGCGAGGTAATTCTTTCTAGGAAAAGGAGAGAGGCCTCTGTTGTGGGGTGCCCGCCCCAGAGCGTGTGTTGAGGAGGTGGAGACGGAGTGTGTGTGTGTGGGAGGGGGGACCTTGAGGGTCCAGAGCCACGTTACCTTGCCTCGGGTGCAGCCTGTCCTTGCGCACGGTCGCCGCGGCGTCAGGGCTCCTCATCTCAACCAGGTCCGGCACCAGGAGCGTTAGCAGTGTGGCCCAGGATACTAACTGCATGGTGCTCTTCACCCCTCCCCCCCCGCTTCTCTCAGCCCCCCTCCCTCCTGCCGGCTTTGGTGGCTGGCGGCGACGCAAGGCAGTAGCAGTGGAGAGCGCGCGGAACCCCAGCGCCCTGCCGCCAACTTTTTGACTTTAGGAGTCGCTGAGGTCTTGCAGAGAGGGTCCCGTGTGCGCTCGGCTGAGCAACGCTGCCGCCTGCCGTGAGCTGAGCCGCTCTGGCCGCAGAAGGAGGAGAAGGAGGCGGAGGACTGGGGCTCGGCTGCTCGGCCGCATAATGTCCAGCCAGCGGACAGGAGAAGGCGCGGAACGTGCGCTCCGAGGCGCGCCGGGCGCCCTGTGCTGGCCGAGTTAGCCGAGCCGCTTCTTGAATGGGGGGCCAGGGGGCGGGGGCCCCCGCGGGCGCTCAAATACCCTGGGTGCACGCCTCCAGGAGGAGGAGAGGGGAGGAGAAAACGAGGCAGGCGGCCCGCCTCCTGTCCCCTCCTCAGCCGCTGGTGCCAGGACACTGCGCTTTAGGCCCCTCCAGCTGCTGGAGGCGGAGGCCAGAGGCGCCCGCAATGGCCCGAGCAATCGGTGGCCATTCGCGTCACCTCCCCGAGGTGGGGTTTTCAGAGTCGGCCTGCTAGGAAGGGAGAGCAGAGAAAGTTCCCTTCCCTCGGTGGCGCTCTGCTATTCACTTCGACTCTCCTCCTCTCCTATCTCGGTCTCTCCGGTTTGGAATCTCTCTTTCCCTCTCCAGGTCTTGGTGAGGATCTCTCTGGGCCCGTCCCTCCTCTCCGATGGTCTCTTCTTTCTCTGCTTTCTACTGTGTCTTTTTCGTATCCCCATTTCTGCCGGTCCCGTTCATTTTGTCCCCATCTCTTTTCACTACCGCACTTGGGATTTCTTAAGAGAGAAAGTAGCGCTGCGCCGGAGTCCCAATCTCATCCTTGATCACGAGGAACCAGATTTGTCACCTGAGCTCTACTCTCCGTTTAACTGACCCAAGTCAAGAGTTTTAGACTCCTATGGTTCCAGGTTGTGTTTCAGATCCGCAGTTCCCCGAAAGTTTTGCAACAGTTTAAACCCGGGTCCTCTCAGGACTCTATCCCATGGCTAGAGCGTCTACGGGTTTCTGTAGGTCACCGTTCACAAAAAGTTAAAAAGTTTACTGTGCAGTTTGGGAGCCCCCGACTCTGCCCGAGGTTTGAGGGAAAGGGAGAAGGGAAAGACTGAGAAGTTGTTGGTGGGGGGGGACGGGGGGGCCACTCGACCTCACCCCCCCCCCGGGATTTCTCAGTCACTTCCGCTTGCTTTTAGCAGTAGAGACGATGGGAGCAGGGAAGTGACTCCAAGCCAGACACCTCAAACTATCACCTCCCTCCGGTTGAGGGTGCACGTTTGAAAGTCAGAACTCTAGAAGGGGAGAAAGGAAGAGGGGAAGGAAAGTAAAGAGGGAGGATTGTTAAATCCTGGATGTTTCAAAAGCACCTTTTCCCCTTAGCTCGCAGGAAGGAGAGGATGTGCTCATTCCAAATGAAAAGGAAATGTCAATTTCAGGAAGAGATATGACGAACAAATTTATAATTGCCCGAGTTTCCTAGAACCGGAGTTTGCTGCTGCTTGGCCTGCCACTCAGAACTGAGACTATCAAAGTGCCAATAGAAACCCGAAAACAGTGCGCTGGGAGCGCCGCCCATCCTGAAAACAATGATGTATACAGTTCTGATGATAGCGGAAAAATGACCTGGCAGGGCTACAGTTTCCCAAAGATGTTGCTAATCCAATTGGTTAGGCACCACTGAAAGGGACAGGCACCCGGTATCCCTGCGCGGTGTGCACTTCAAATCTCCCTAATCAGGAGGCCCAGGCAGGAAATTGGAGAGATCTTAGACCAGCCTAAGCTGCTAGAAGACCCCATCTCAATACAAAATAAAATAACAAAAGAAACAGGGAATTTTTAAAGGACGCCATCTTCTTTTCATCCTAGCTCCTGGGAAGATGCTCAGAGTTGAAGTAAGAAACATCAAGAAACCAGTCTACAGGAGCTGACTCTCGTGGAGACCTTACAGCATTTCTGCCGTTTTTCACAAGCCGGGCACCCTCGAAACTCTCCTTTACCAGGCAGGAATTCCTCCATTTTAACTCAGATACCTCCTCATTAAGAGATGCTAACAGCTCAGGCATTACTACAGGAGGGGCAGGAGAGATGGCTCCTTGTTAAGGAACACTGCCCACTCTTACAGAGGTCCTGAGCTTGGTTCCTAGCACCCACATATGACTGCTTACAACTGTCCATAACTTGTTTCAGGGAATCTGATACCCTCTTCTGGCCTCCCCAGCACCACTACACACAACGCACATACCTATAATTAGAAACTTAAAAATATCTTAAAAATTACCACACGGAGGGAAATGTGTGTAGCTTCAGTCGTTTGGATTCTTCCTAAAATGTTAAGAAAGGAGAGATGTTTCAGTGGTTCAGATCACTGGCTGCTCTTCCAAAGGACCCAGCTTTAATTCCTAGCACCCAAATTGCTCACAAATGTCTGTAACTCCAGTTTCAGGGGATGTGGCATCCTCACACAGACATACATGCAGGCAAAACCTCAATATATAGAAAACAAATCTTAAGAAAAGAGTATGGATTCAGTTTGCAGTTTTCAAATAGTTTCTGGAAAGGAGTCATGTTTTCCGTAAGAGCTTATTGGAAGAGAAGTTCGCAGTACCTGCTGTGACCTCCTGAGGTCTCAGGACCACAGGCTCATGACTTCTCATCTTCATGGAAGTGCTCATCTGAGCATCCGTGAAGCAAGCATCTGAGCATCAGAAAGTCCGTCCACAAAGATGGCACAAAGCATAGCAGAGAAGCATGTTTCAAATCCTGAGATTGGTGAGCTTGCTAATCAGGTGTTCATCTTAAGTAATACCTCTTTTATTGAAAATTTACCCTGTGCCAGACCGCGTGCTAATACATTGCATCTAACTCAGCTTGTATAATGGCCCTACGAGGCAGGAGGTGATAGTTATTTCATTTTGCAGGTTAAAATACCAAGATTTAAAAAAACAAAAACAAAAATCGAAGTCCCTGGACAAGAGTCCTTGACTAGCAAGTGACATACCTCAAATTATTTTGAAAGCTTAATCTAACTTCATACTTATTATCTGTAAGCTGAGATGGTGGTGTTCGCACCTTGAATCCTGCCCAGTATTATGAAGGCAGGGGCAGGCAGGTCTCTGTGAGGTTGAGAACAGCTTGGTCCTATACCAGTGGCTCTCAACCTTCCTAATGCTGTGACCCTTTAATACAATTCCTCATGGTATGGCGATTCCCCAACCATAAAATTATTTGCATTGCTATTTCATAACTGTAATGTTTCTACTGTTATGAATCATAATGTAAGTATCTGTGTTTTCCAAAGGTCATAGGCGACCCCTATGAAAGGGTCTTTTGACCCCCCCCCCCCAAGGAGTCACAACTCACATATTGGTTCTATGCAGTGACTTCCAGGCCAGTCAGGGGTATACAATAAGACTCCATCTCAGAAGACAAACAATAAACCCATAATTATTATACAACCAATGATTAATTATAGGGCTAGCTAGATTTGGAGAGGGGGGCTAATATTGTCCAGAAAATTGTTCTTCAGTTTCCTATTCCTCCCCTCTTTCCCTCCCCACTCCTTTCCTGTCCCCTCTCCTCTCTTCTCCCCAGTTCTGGGGATTAAACCATTAAATGCTGGCCTAGGACGTCCTGTGGTAGTGCTATACCACTGTGTCTCTAGTCCTGAAAAAAGATTGTTGATTTTGTTTTTTGTTTGTTTTGTTTTGTTTGTTTTGGAACCAGGGGCTGGATCTAAGAAGTTCAGGCTGGTCTTGAACTCCCGCTGTAGCCCAGGCAGGTCTCAGGTTTTGAACTTGTCATCGTCTGCTGTCATCTTTAAGAGTAGCTGAAGTTAGAGGAGTGAGCCTCCACATTTGGCTTGAACTTTTCTCTAATGCGGAGTAACAATAATTGTCTCGGATTTTCATAGCTTTTCCTTAGAACTTGCAACAATGCCACACATAGTGTGTGCTCAAAAGCTTTGAATAAATAAACAATTCACTATAACCATTCACCTTCAATACACACATGCTCACACAGGGAAGAGTGTTGGATGTTGGCTATATAAAGTGGTATTAAAATTACCTGAGTCTGGAAGAGAAATGTGGATTTTAATTGCCCCCCTGCCCCGTGCACACAAAACTGTTCTCTGAAAAATTCAGTGCTTTCTGAGGTCATTTTGAGTTAACACAGAGTTTTTAAGCCAGTTTTCCTCTCTGGGTTTTTACTGGAATTGAATGTTACTGTAGGTTAAAGTGGAGGCTTTCTTTGGCTGATTCTGCATAAAAATTAGGTCCCTGAGGAGTGATGTTGGCAGTGGATTGTCGAGAAGATGAAAAAAAGAGAGATCATACCATAGATGATTCCATTTGCTGAAACAAATGCCATTGAAACAACAGGAAGGAGAGCACATGCATACATAATGCATACATATGTTTAAATGTTGAGCTTGGTGTCTGTGTACCAAGTGTGCAATACCTGGGGAGGCCAGAAGAGGGCATGCCTTGGACTGGAGTTGTGAACAGCCATGTGAGCAGAGTTGTGCTCACAATACAACCCTCTGCCACAGAAGCTGGTGCTCTGACACAGTGAACCATTGCTCGAGCCCTGGGAATCACTTATCTACAGGATGGAACTGGAAAGAAAACACATCTTTGCCTGCCACAGGAGTAAATGTCCTGTGTACATTCTTTTAGTGTTACAGCTGCTGACGTCAAACAAAGTACCATGCTAAGAACGTAGATTCTTGCATCATTAACAACAAGAAGATTAGATTATGGGTAACCCGGAACACACTGTGGAGATCAGATTGGCCTGGAAGTTGAAGTTGATTCTGTCTCCTGAGTTCTGGGATCATGGGTGGGCACCACTATGTTGTTAAGTCCTGAGTTCTTCCTTTGTGCTAGTTATTTAGTTCTTAGAGCAATCTATTAGGCTTTTTTCTTGTCCTCACCTTAAGCTGAGACTCAGCCTGCAAAGGGCAGCGCACTGCCGAGCATCACAGAACCAAGAGTACTGGGTAGCCCTGTGATCCGAACTGGGCTCAGCTCCAAAGCTGGCGGTTTCCGTGATGCAGAACAGCCTACTTGACATACAGTCCTCTGTCTGGCTATTCAAAGTCTTTCAGCCTTTATACCCGACATGTGAGGACATTGCTGAGTTTAGTGTTTTGAAAAGTTTGTGTAAAAGTCCTTGGTCCTGTTTGTGAGATAGCTCTTCAAAACACACATCTGGTTGATAACATTGGTTCAACCTTTGGCCTGTGTCTGGTGATTCCTAATATGAATCCTAGCGTTGTTTCCTTTGCGACTCTGCTCATGTTGTTCCGCTTCTTCCTCTGGTGCCCTGTGGAGTGAGACAGACCATCAGGCCCCGGGGTTTAACCACAAATGGAATTCAGAAATGCCGGACTTCAAGATTAGAACCAAGCCACCCCAATGAAAGCTAGATTAGATGTGGATGCCACTTGGGCTGTTCTGAGTTCTCTCTTTCCTAAAAGAGCATATTGACAGAGACAGTTGCCTTCAGGAAGCTGGCAAACGTCAGGTCGTTTAGAATTATGTTAGAATGTGCATGCCCAGAGTCCGGAACTTTTCCCAGCTCAGTTGGAATACATGTGCTTGTTGTAGCCCAAAACAATGTAAAGGACAAATTTATCCTCTCTGATATATTGCAAGGATACAGAGTAGGTACTTCCTTACTTTTTAAATGTGTTGACTGTTGCCACCAATTTTGTTCTTGTTTTTAAAGGGGCCATTTTATTTCATTTGCAAAAAACATTCTGTTAGAAATGTGTACTCATATAGATTTTATGCAACTTTACAGAGTTGAGGTAAATTTTTATTTTTCATGATGTCACGGTTCTGGGGGACCCAAGTACTGCTTGGTAAAAATCATCAGAATTTCATTTTTTTTTTCCTGGAATAAGATAGTTTCAGGGCTAGTCTCCCCTAGTGGCTGCTTCTAGACTATGGGACAGCTGGGAACACTCCATGTCTCCCCAGTGCAGCACACAAGAGTTAGGCCTCTTCTGTGGACACTACATATCTTTACAGGACCTAAAGATGGAGGAATGATGGTCACCAGTCTTAGAGAGCACCAGGAAAAGACTGGACTGTGCTGGCTCGAGACTGTCTCCACGCCAATGTCTCTACACTTTCCAGTCAATGATGTCCCTGGAACATGTCTGCTGGTTTGATGTGGGAGTGATTTCTTATTAATAAAGAAACTGCCTAGGCCCCTTGATAGGCCCACCCTTAGGTGGGTGGAGAAAACAGAAGAGAATTCTGGGAGAAAGAAGCTTAGTGAAAGAGTCGCCATGATTCTCCCGCTCCAGACAGACGCAGGTTAAGATCCTCCCTGGTAAGCCAGCTAGTGGGCTACACAGAATATTAGAAATGGGTTAGAACAATATGTAAGAGCTAGCCAATAAGAAACTGGAACTAGCCGGGCCAGGCAGTGTTTGAAAGAATACAGTTTCCGTGTAATTATTTCGGGCATAAGCTAGCCATGCGGGCGGCCGGGTGCCAGGGACGCAGCCCTGCCGCTCCTATTTCAACACTGGTTGAGGGGTCTGTCTTGATTTCTGACCAAGAGGGAGCTAGAGGCTTAGCATTTCTTTGTCAATTTAGCTTTTCAATCATCCCACTCAATTTAAGAGCCTTCTCCACTTCCCCAATGTGTCCTTACATGTCATTGATTTGAACGTTTCTCATACATACCCTTGCTGCTAATCCCATCATCGTTTGGCAAATTTGTTTTTCTTTGTGTGTGCCTGTGTGTGTGTGTGTGTGTGTGTGTGTTTATGCACGTGAGTACATGTGTGTGTGTCCTTCTTGGTTTGTGAATTCACTTACTTGGCTATGGTTGGCCCATGAGTCCAGGCTTGACCTTTTTCTACCTCCGCATGCTCAGATTTTTAACAGGGGCTCAAGGGCTTGAACTCAGGTCTTCATGCCTGTGCTGCAAATAATTTCCTCCTTTAAGTGCTTCTCAGCCATTTGAGTTTCCTCTTTTGCTGGTTCTGTTTAGATCTGCAACCCTCTTGTAAATTGGGGCATTTGTTTTCTTGCTATCCAGTGGTCTTTTGTTTGTTTGGCTTTGACTTCTTTGTAACAGGACCGAGGGCGTTGGTTCTTTTCTTCCATGTGGACTCTGGGAATGGAACTCAGGTTGACAGGCTTGGTGGAACAGTCCCTTACCGGTTGTCCCATCTTACTGGTCTCACAATTCTTGAAATAGCTAACACTTAATTTCCCTGTGAACATTTAAGGACATTCCTTTTTTTTTTTTTTAATGGTACATCAGTTTTTACACGTACACAAAAATGTAGGTTTTTAATTAAGTAATGGTGTCAGATGATGTTTGATAGGTTTCCTGTCCTAATTACATTATAATAAAGCTCACGTCCGGGGCCAATGAGTAATACCATTCGTCATCTTTCCAAGAACAAAGAAGACTTTGCAGAGGAAGCAATGAGGTCTCAGACAAGTTAGATGACTAGCCTGAGATGCGCAGCTGTTGTGACAGGATGAGGACGCAAAGCCATGCTGACTGATTTCAGAGCCTCCACTAGCACGGCAGAGTCTCCCACAGGTGTTCCTATTTTATCAAGCATGGTTCAGGGTAAATGACAAAGCCTAAGACTTTTGTTCCAGAGACTGCAGACGTGGATGTCAACAGAATTCAAATTTAAGGCAATTGGAAGCAAAGGAGCCAATGAAAATGGCTCAGGGAGTCCGTAATGAACCTGGGATGCTAGGCACCTAGTGGACGGCTGTCCTAGAAGGTTAGGCTTGCCTGACTGAGAAGACTGGCCTTTGCGGGCCCTGGTCTTCAATGGCTTTGCATTCACACCCATTCCTTTAAGCCCCACTGTCTCCAGTTCTGTCCAGGGTCTTTATGTTCTCTAGGCTATGCTGTGGTTCTTCTGAATAAATATCACCTGCCTGGGGCTTTCAAAGTGGGGCTGGATTTGTGTTCTTTGCACTTAATTTGGAGCCTCTCCAAAGAGCCTTTCAAACAACTTAGAGGACATTACCAAGGACAGTGGGAAGGGGCAGGTGGCTTTCTGTAGGAACACGCAGACATTGGAAATCTACAGAACCATGCATGTATTACACATTTCAACGAGACCTGGTAATGAGCTTAACCGGCATGAGATCAATGCCCCACGCATGGCCTCTGCATTAACAGAGGCCAACAGCAGGGTGAGTTGCTTCCTGGAATGTAAGCCTGGCAATTAGTGCCTTGTCAAGTCCCTATCAGGTGCTGAGAAGGATAACTTGTCTTACAGATTGTCCCGCTACTCAGAAAAGGTGTGACTGCGCACATCAGTGGCATTCACAGGAACATAACTGAACAGGCTGCAGCTGCTGATGCATGTGCTCAAGAGGCACAGCTTCAGACACCAGGGCCTTCCTGGGCATCAGGGCATCAGTGAGCATCAGTGAAGTCTGGTCACAGTATGGACCTATGTAAAAATCTGAAGTCAGTATTCCTTAGATTATTTAGTTTCATAATCATGAACCTAAACCTGGTCTCAGGTACTTATTCATTCTTCTGTGATTACGTTCCTAACCAAATGGAGGATGTAGTAGGGAAACCGTCTCTATCCTGCTTGGTCAAGGGACTGTCAAGAGACAGTCAACAAATGGAACTTTTAGGGAGTTGTAGTCAAAGGATGTGGAAGAGCCATATGTTCAGCTCCTACTCACGTCAGAAATGCTTGGCCTGGCAACCAGGTCACACTGGCGTATATTTAACTTCATCCTCCCATCATAAAAAAACAAACAAAAACAACCAACTCCACCTCTGCTAGATAAACAACCAACTCCACCTATTCCAGATAGGCTAAGTGTCCCAAATAATAGATACACAGCCAAATGGGACAGTGGTTCTCCCTCACCTAGAGCTACAGAGAACTCAAATAGTTTCTTTTATGCCCGTTTCCATTCTCACAGCAATAGTATAAAATTTTGCCGTCCTGTTCAAGGATGACCTTGACCTTATGATCCTGCCGTCCCCTCCTCTGGAAGGCTAGGATTACAGGCAAGGACCACTGCAAGTTTATGTGGTGCTGGAGACAGAACCTGTGCAAGCACATATACACCTGCCCAGCCCCCCACATTCACATATGTACATATCCCCACACATGTACATACACACATATATACATACATAGTCCCACTCACACACACGCGCACACACACACAACATTTTATGAGGTGGAAACTACTTGATACTTTAAATGGATGCTTCGTCTAAACCAAATGTACCAGAAATTGAGCATAAAACATGAAATTAATTCTGCTCTAGAAGGAAGCGGGAAGGAATATTGTCACTGTGACTGGAGCATCAGAAAGCCCTCTGGATTATGACTCAAAATCCACGAGCCAGAAAAGAAAAACACGAAATGTTCTACTTCATTAGGAACCAAACGAACAAACTGTGCCTGGCAAGAAACATCGTGTCTTCACCCACTCCTCAGACTGGGCAAAGTGTAAAGAGTGGAAAGGTAACAGCAGGCAGTTCTTGGGGAAGGGAAGCCCTATGTCACCAACAGTTCCTGGAGACAGGAAGTCCTATATCACGGTGTCAGCATCTAACGAGGGACGTCTTACTGCATTCTAACTCATGTGATGGAAGGGTGAAGAAAGGACAGAGAGGAAAAGAAAGATGCTAAACTCTCCCTTCAGCAGGAATCCATTCCAGCAATAATGACATCAAATTATTCACTCTACCCTCATGACCTGACCACCTTTCATTGGGTCCTACCTCCTGGAATTAAGCTCCCCAACATCTGCTTTTGGAGCAGACACATTCAAGCCACACCTCATCACAATCAAAGGACAAACAAGAAAAACAAACCAACAAATAAACAAACAAAAAAGCAAAACTCAAGTCATCACACAAGAGTTTTCCTTCAGCATCTAAGAAAAACTTGCACAGCATGAAGACATCTGGAAAGGAAGGAGATATGTGTCACAAATATGAAAAGATACTCGATTTTTCTCATAAAAAAACATACAAATTGGAAATCTCCTGATTTCAGGCTTTACCAGACATGTAAATCCTACAATTTGATAAGCACAGTTGGATAAGATTTGGGTGTTCCTAGACACCTTTGTTGGGTGTGAGAGTTGTCCTAATTCCTGAGAAGGCAACTTGATAACGTCCATCAGGACTGGAACATCCTATACTTTGGCCAGGCCCTTTCCATTTTAAATGCGTCATGTTTTCATGTGCAGGAAATGCCATATACAAGCTCTTCAGAGTAGAAGAGCTTCTCGACTCAATCAAGAAGGCCGGGATGGGATAAGCAGATCATTTCTAATGGCAAAAAAAAAAAAAAAATTACAAAGAAATATAAATTAATAGAAGGCCGATTAAGTAACTTAAGATGTATGAACACAGCAAAATATCTAATCTCTAGGATAAAAGAGACTAAGATACTTCTCTCTGTGTGTTTATGTGAATGTGACATACGGGCATGAGTTATATTTGCACTACCAAACTACCAATGTGTATGTCTATATGTGTGTGTGTGTGTGTGTGTGTGTGTGTGTGTGTGAGAGAGAGAGAGAGAGAGAGAGAGAGAGAGAGAGAGAGAGAGAGAGAGAGAGAGAAGAGAGCAGGGACAGATATTGAGTGCCCTGCTTCTGTCACTCTCCACTTTACTTTTCTCAGACAATGTCTCATTGAGCCTGGAGCAAGGCTGGCAGCCACCAAGCCCCTCCTCCTGTACCCCCCTCCCATTTTGATTTTATGTGGACTCTGGGGTTTCGAGACAAGTTCTATGTTTGGGCAGCCAATACTGTTACTCACTGAGCCATCTCCGTGGTCCCTCTAGTCACTTTTACAGATATATGTGTTGGCATGTAAAAGGACTCATGCCAAGGACGTATGCAGCAACACTGCTTAGAAGGTGAAGAGCAGGAGGCTACATGTCCTCAGCCCTCAGCCAAGAAACGACAAGTTTCTGACACTTTATTTCAGATCCAAAGAGGGAACCAGGTAGCAACTGACTGGCCATGTATTTCTGAAGGGAAAAGTCTAAGCTGCAGTATGTTCAGTTACCTAAAAAATAGTTCACTAGATGTTTATATACAGTTACTTACGAAGGTCTAGAATGCTCCAAATTCTTGCCAGGAGGAAGGGGAAAGAAGCAAGTCTGTAGATGATGCTTGGTTAAAGGCACTTCAAATTTACTCACAGTGTCCTGACACTTTTAGGCATTTGGGTAAACACACATATTCTATTATTTCAGTGCTGTGCTAATTTAAGTTTTTAAAGGTACATTGAAAACAGCAGTATTTCCTGCTATGTGCATATACTCGAATGTCTGACCATGTGAGATACCAAACTGGTATGGTGATACCAAAATGTTCCTAGTCTACCTCTTTCCTGGATTAGTTCAGAATACTCACTGGCACACTTGAAGTATATTTCCCAGTCTATTTTTTTCAGCCAAGAAAAGATTAGAAGCTGAATAAACAAACGAACGAACGAATGAATGAATGATAAGCCTTGCTTGGCCGTTACTTTTCTGCAACGCTCTTTTAAAGCAACATTTCACGGATACAACTGCCTCCCCTTAGGGCCTGAAGTGGTAGGTATGTTAGAGTATTCAGTGTTAAGATGAATACAATTCTGAAACGTAGCCAAGACTTTTATTCTGCCGATTTCTGGTCTTTTATAGCAGGTAAAGATTCTGGGAGCATCTGTGGGTACAAATGCAGGAAATCCCTGAAGCCCACTTCGTCCCAACAATACCCTTGATTTTGTAAACAAATGGAATCCCCGAAGTGACCAGTGTTGACAAACCTCCTTCGACTCCCTGGAAAGCAATGACTTTTAAATCCTCAGATGTTCCCTTTCAGGATTAGAAGACAATCTTTCTACGTGTGTGTTCCAGAAGAGCGGGGACCTTATCGGTATGGTTGCCATTGTGTTCCAGTACCAGCATCGTGCCGAGCATAGAGTAACCGTAAATATTTGTGGAATGAGTTGAAGCCACACAAAAGAAAGATAAAAGTAGAAGCCCAGATAAATTCTACGCTGCCCGGAGAAGCAGAGCAGGGAAGAACACATCGTGTGCTTCCATTTACGCAATGGTGCAGGACAGCCGGAACCATAGAGATGCAGGGACACTGGCAGCTCCTGTGGGGAGCGATTTGTCTCAGTTCTGGGCTCCTGGTGACATTCCAGCTTGATCTGCATGGACGTTTTTTAAATGCACTTACTTTATGAAAAAGTTCATTAAGTTACACCATTGTGATCAATGTCCCTGCTACTTTGAAGGTTCTTCAAAAGTTTCCCATTTAGTAAATGAAATCAGTTTCTTTCATGAAAGTAGGAAGTCACGGTTAAGTAAATGCCTATTACTGAGATTTTGAAATTTCAATCTGTCAGGATGTGCATGACATCTGTGGAAAATCTTCTATCCCACACGAGTTTTCTTTCTTGATCTGTGAACAGGAAGTGCTAAGTCCCGCTCCAGGGCTTCAGCCTGGGTCCTTCCTGTATCCAGACTGTGCTCTGGCGCAAGGTGTAGTAGTTCCTGGTTTGGACAGCAGCTGTGGGGTGGAAGTGATTCTGCCTTTGGGGTTTTAGCACCCATCCGTTTTCCGCTGTTTATCTTCTGAAAATTTACAACCCTAAGCTGAGGGAAGCTGTGGAAGAAGGAGACCAGGAACTTCCCAAGTGCACAGCCTGGGGAGCTTGTGGCGTTTCCTGCTAACAACCACTTAGTTTTCCCAGCTTTTCTTCCTGCTTTAAGGCCTTCATTTGAAGTAGTGTTCAACATTGGTAAAAACAGCAAGGTGGTTTTGAGTTAGAGACACATCCTAGTTCTTGGACTAAGTGCTCTGTTCAGAGGATGGTTCTCGGGTGTCAAAGGTTAAAGGCAACTTGAACATTCATCAAAAACAGATTGGTGTAGTGTATTGACATCCAGAAATGTAGAATAAGAGTTTGTAAAGAAGAGTAAACTATGTGTGTTACAAGAACACAAACAGGTAGAAAACACAAGGTGCAGAATATGTGTTTGGATTACTAGTATTTACAAAGTTGTCATTCCTTTTTGCCTACAACATAATGCAAAAGGCTGTGGATATGGGCTACTCCCAGGGATCCATATGTACTCTTTCCCTGTGTGCTCTATTCTTCTCGGATATTGAAATCATATTATAGATTGTCTAATTAAAAATAAGCTTAAAAAGGCAAAGTAACCCTTTGGTTAATGACTGCCATTTTGCCAAGAATGTAGGTCAATGGTCCCTGGACGGCAACAAGAAGGACGTTTGTCTGAATGTTTCAGAAACTTCTAGATTACTTAGCCCACGGATAAGTATGAGTATCCTGGATTCCTATTTTTAAGGATTTAAACACTAAATTTGCTGGTGTTATACTAATGTAAGGAAAAAGAAGAAATGAAAGTTTGAAAATTTAATGTCAGAGCAAAGGAAATATCTCGAACCCCCTGGGTTTATTCAAACATGCTCCTCTAGAGAAGGAACAACAATAAGACCGGCATTGCAGACATCGGGAGGAGACTGGGTATAAAGAACAAAGGCCTTCAGTGGCAGAGAATTGCTCATGCTTTGCATGAAAAGCACAATAATATTTTATGCAAATGTGTATACACATATCATCATACCTGTGTGCATGTGTGGACCCAAAGTTTAACAAAGTGCTTAATCAAAGTAATTGGATGCTGTTTTAAATTTTCCATTTTCAAAAGAAGCTGAATCAAGCTTATGTCCGATATTAGGAAATTTATAATAAAATAGTTAATGAGAAAAAATTTAAATGTGCTACAAGCAAACCTTCCCAGTAGTAAGTTAACGGAGTCCAGGAAACCCAACTATGCACAACAGTCCTTCGTTATGCTAAACTTGAGGACATGGTAGATCTGAGATTGCAGAGCAGGGTCATGGCCGATGCAAATGCTTCAGACTCAAGGTGACCCTGCTGTGAGGATTTTCACAGCATCCTCTCCCTATTTATCAGTCACATCAGACAACATGCATTTCTCTGCAATGGACTATCTGTGAAGAAGAAACAAGTAAATCTTTACCCAATCGAAAAAGAACAGACACATTCAGTACATGGCTTTAAAATGACATCTAGAACCAGGCATGGCAAATAGTCCCAGCCATTTGGAGGGCTGAATCCGGGGACTCATTGAGCTCAGCAGTTTGTGGTTAATCTGGGCAGCATAGCAAGATTTGTTTCGTAAGCAAATATTTTTAAATACATTTAAAATGAAATTTGTTCTAATGAAATTATCCCAATGATACTTCCATTTTTATTAGGCTGTTATTTAGATGAAAGTCACACACTGTATTAACCATTTACGAGTGAATATTCCAGTTATCTTTAATACATTCACAATGTACAACTATCACATCTAGTTCCAAAACATTTTCATCACCCCAGGAATGACCTTGTGCCCATTAAGCAATTGTTTTCTCCGTCCTCCTCCTTCCTCAGGCCCTGGTAACCACCAGTCTTTATTCTGTCTCTCCAGCACTCATTCCAGACATTTTGCAGAAATGGACTCATATGTGACCATCTGTGTCTAGCTTATTTGATTCAGCATATTTTCAAGGTTTATCTAAATTGTAGCATGTATCAATATAATTATTACGATCAAGTAATACCCTATTGTTTGAATATAACACTATTTAGTTTTTTTTTTTTATCGAAGTCACTTAAGTTTCTTTCCACATTTTGGGTGTTATTGTGAACAGTCACATGTACATATCTTTTGAGTTCCTGACTTTGTGTGTGGGGGGGAGTATGTGAGTACAAGCGCACATGTGTGTTTAAGTGTGTATGAATATAGATGCTACAAGCTAATCTTTATGTTGTCTTCAGGCTTTGACTACCATAGTTTTCAAGACAATCTTTTGCTGAGACTTGAGACTTTAGCAACTCTATGAGGCTGACTGGCCATGAGCTCTGAGGACCTTTCACCTCTCAGTGGTGCTGGGTGACAAGTTCATGCTGCCACACCCAGTTTGAAGACATGGTCCTAGGGACCAAACATAGATCTTCATGCTAATGGAACAGTCACTGAACGATAGCACTAGTCCCTGGTTTCAGTTTTTTTTTTTAATTTATCCTTGTCTAGGAATTGAATTTCTGGATAATATGGTAATCCTGATTTTAATTTTTGATGAATAACCAATGTATTAATATTTTCCATTCCAATGAGAAATACACAAAATCTTCAATTCCTCTACATTCCCCCCAACACTTGCTATTGTCTATTTTGTAAAAATTGCAATCTATGGTGTGTGTGCTATAGTATTGTGTTTGACTGTGTGTATGAGTGTGTGTATGTGTTATCGTATGTGAGTTTGTGTGTGTATGAGTGTGTGAGTGTGTTTGTATATAAGTACATGTGTTAGTGTATGTGATGTGTGTGAATGAGTGTGTGTATGTGTGGTGTGTATATGAGTGTGTGTGTGTGTGTGTGTGTGTGAAAGAGAGAGAGAGAGAGAGAGAGAGAGAGAGAGAGAAAGAGAGGATGTGTATAAAGTACCTCGTTGTGACTTTGGTAAGCATTTTCCAATTAACCAGTAATACCAAGAGTGTCTTGTGCTTGTTGAACTTTGTATACCTTTGGAGAAATAAATATCTATTTAGTTTTCTATTTTAAAACATAGTGGTCTTTCCCTGTTGAGTTGTAGAAATTCTTTACATATTCTTCATACTGGACCTTTATCAGACTCATTTGTAAATGTTTTCTTTCTGTCTTAAATGTTTTCTTTGAACTTTATTTGCCATGGTCTTTGATAGACCTGTAATTTTGCTTACTAATATTACTAGAAAAGTGCTATTTTATGTTCTTTTTTATCTACTTATATATTGGCCTTGCTTTGTGTTCATTCACACTGTTGACAGTAGTTTTTCATCTTAATAGTAATTCACCATCTATGACAGATTTCTTGAGGCTGTTTTGATTATTTAAGCCAATTCATCCCAACTTACCATCCAGACATTAAGAGTAGAAACAATGGGGACTCTCCTGGGTGGTGGAATTTGATTCACCCCATCTGTCAGGAAATCCTCAAAGGTTCAGATGGTGTGTGTCAAGAACTGGTGGCAACGCCCAAATAAACTTCTTTCACCAAACCTAGGTAAGCATCTTGTTTTGAAATCTCCACCATGCCAACTTCATGGTAAGGTTTTACCCATGATACAAACCACAGCAGTTGTATTATTGAAGATTAGAAACCAGCCTGCCGTGCCTCCCTTCTTCAAGTTCTGCCTTTTCTTTCTTTTCTCACTTTATGTTTGCTGACCCCAGAACGAAGTAGGTATAAAAGCCCCACTCTAAGGTGATCCTCTGGTTTTCTTTGTATTGATTAAATACAAAGTAGATTTGGTCTCATTCAACCCACAGGTGGATGTGAACACTAACTAGTACAGGGACCAGTCTCCACCCTCGGATGCTGATAGTCTTGGGTTACTGATAAATGATTTACCCCCAGGTAAATGGTGAGATACTGATAATTGTGGATAATAAAATACTGCATGGGGGTTTGTTACCATCACCTCAGGTACTAGGCTTAAGCAGTCAGTAGTCACTGTCGTTCCTATTCTACTTGTATGTAACCAGTTTTCAGACTTTGACAAAGATAGTTCTGAGTTTTTGGTACTCAACATACATGAGTCTTGCTGAGAGATGGGGTAATAAAAGTAACAGTTTATCTGAGAGGGCTCTGGTGAGGATGAGATGAATAAAGACCAATGTGACGTCAGGGTCACGGTGTGCACTACCTGGCCTATTTTCCCTAGAGCTTTCCAAGGTTAACCACCCAATCCTCTACCCCAGCAACCTTAGCAATTACAAGTAAGGATGTTTGGTCAACCAAGAGTCAGGAACTTAGATTACGTTCTCAGAAAATAGTTATTTTTATTGCAGAGATGAAAAATGAAGACTAAAATACTTGACCTTATGCAAGAAGCACAGGCATCGTTCAGAAAAACCCTTCGTGGTCACAGAATTAAAGCATTTAATTCCTCTTCAAGGTCTCAGCGGTCACATGCTGTACTTGGATGTTGTTTTTTCAGCCTTTCCTTCAGTTCTGTACTCATCCAATCCAATCTCACAGAATTATGGTTTAGAGGAAAAACACTAGAAATTCGTACATTTCAAATAGTGAAAGTTGATCTTTGTGACTTACATTGTCAGGTCGATGAGTTGAGTTTTCTAGAGATTTTCCTGAACTCATCCACTTTAAAATGACAGTGATGTTTCCTTGCATGGTGGACACTGTGGGGTTTCAGTATAGCCTCGGGCCACAGAGGAGAGCAGGGCCAAAATGAGCACATCAGCTCTGCTCAGTGGGCTTTTCTCCCCTAGCGTTGATGAAATGATCTGAAGAAGATGAAAGCGATGAAGCAGTTGTCCTTTGCTCTGCCCCATGTAATGGTCCACAACAGGCAGGCTCCTGACAGAGCAGGTGGCCTGCCCACAGTGACAACACAGAAAAAGACCCAAGAGTAGTCTGTTTCTATCACCAGCCAAAAGAAAGACAAAAAACGGTCTCTCTGTGCTCCCATTAGGATTTTGTGTAATCTTTTATTTTCATTTCAGCAGAGAGAGGAAATTCAGAATCAGTCACATCATCTCAAATACAATAATCTTCTGGTATTGTATTTACCATAACATGTCATAGAGAAAGCAGATATTTCGCCTGGGAGCCGGGGCCCTTGCGGGGAGACTGACTTTCTTAAGCAGCCCCGTGTAATAAGCTCAAGAGAGCTCCATGCTGGGTTAAACTGCAGCTTTCCACCCCCACCTGTGCAGCAAACTGAACAGGAGGCAACCTTTAGGGAAACAGGATTAGATTTCACAAAAAGATACGGGAAGGGATACAAAAACCTCGCCCCCCTGTCTCGTGCAAAAGTCAGAGAACAAAGGAGCCAGCGGCCATGTCTTCAAAGAAGAGCCTTCCCTAAAGAGTGTCTGCTGGGCCTCAACTTCTTTCTGACATGGAGGTGTTGGTGGTTCATTTTAAACAAAATCATTAGAGGTTTAGATGTTTTAGTTCACAGTATATATATTTTTTTCTTGAGGATCCCTTTCAGGGCAGATTTTGAGTTTAGATTTAGTAGGAAACACTACAGTCAGGTACAAAGAAGAAAGGAGGGCTTATTTCTAGTCTGGGGCTCAAGTGGGACAGACTCATGGCCAGCCCTGGACAGTGTTCCCAAGGCTCAGGTGTCAGGAGGCTGGTTGACAAGAGTGGCCTCCAGGGTGTGTTGAGCCAGTTTCCAGGAGCATATTCTTTTCATCCCTCCCTCCCCCTTTTCCTCTTTCTCGACACTGCAGTTTAAGCCGGGGCTCTTTCTTAAAGGAATGTAGTGCAAACGTCGTGGGTCTCGCTCTTCTGAAATGTTGCCCAAGATTTGAAAACCTGCCCAAAGCAGTAGTGATTTGATACTTCAGATGGGGAAAATAACTTCGATTGTTTACCCCTTGATGTTGGAGGCTGGGGAGTGTTAGAGAGATGCCACATCTGTTTTCCCTTTCTTCCTTTTCTAGAAGTGAGATTCTCTGCTCATCCTCCTAGCCCGAGAGGGAAGGTAAAAGGGTCTCCTCAATGAGAACCACGCATGCGTGTGAAGGGTTTATTAAATCTGCTAACTATTCTTATGTTGAATTAGGACCAGAGAATGTGACAGTACTTGATGACACAGCCTTCTGAGAAGTGATAAAGGTAAAATGAGGACATGCGAGTAGGCCCTCCTTCAAAATCAAAAGTATTCATGGGAAAAAATGTACATGGTGAGGACAGACCATGTAAGTCATGAGACAGCTACCTATGAGCCCAAGAGATTAAACCCAGAAGAAACAAAACCTACAGGCACTAAACTTCCAGCTTCCATTGCTAGAAGGGAAAACAAACTCTTCTGAGTTAGACCATCAGTGTGTGGCATTTTGTTGTAGCCATGTGACCAAGTGTGTCTACCAAGTTAAGTAACAGTTTCCATAACATAGGGATGGTCGCTACAGACAGGGGAAGGGAAGGGGAGTTTGTTTTCTGATTGTCTTCCCTTTGCTTATTTAATAATCATTTTGCCTTCCCTCTCCTCCTTCCAACCTTTTCTGTAACCCTCACCGTCCCCTTTAAAATTCATGGCTGCTTATTCACACCACACACACACCACGAGTATATATGTAAATATGCATATATATGCATATATAAAATACAACCTGCTGAGTTTATTTAATGTTGTATATATGTATTTTTTTTATGACTGGCCATTTGGGATTTGATAATTATTTAGGGTGCTCACCTCTAGAAAAGGCTAATTCTGCCTCTCTCAGTAGCTTTTAATTGCCTGTAACTCTTCATCTAGGGATGGGGGCCCATGAGATTCTCTCCGTCCATGTTGGCATGTCAAGCCTCTGGTGCTGCCATTGTTCTGGTCTTGGTTAAGCACCCATATCGGTGAGATTTCATGGGTGTAGTTTCCTTGTCATATCTAGAAGAGTCCATCTGACTCTTGACCAAGAGGTTTTTGGTCCTCTGGTTCTTACAATCTTTCAGTCCTACATCCACAATATTTCCCGAGCCTTAGGTGTGAGAGTTGTCATACAGCTAGGCATCCTTGTGCATACCTTTTATCCTAACACTCTTGAGACAGAGGCAGGTGAATCTCTGAGCTCAAGGCCAGTCTGGACTACGGGACAAGTTCCATTATAGCTAGGGTTACCAAAGAAACCCTGTCTTGAAAAACAAAACAAAAAACAAAATAGTTGTTGGGGTTGTGTACCCTAAGTCAGCTGTTTTCCACACTTGAAGTTTTCTGTAGTGATTTCTGTCTGCTCTGGAGAGAAGCTTCTTCAAGGAGGGGTGAGAGCTATGCTTATCTCTGGGAGTTAATAAAGACAGGATTTAGAATTCCAATAAGGATTAAACTGGTTTAGAAAAATGGTGGTAGTAGGCTTTCCTCTGAGACCTATGACCTCACTAACCACAGCTGTTGGTTACATTATCAGTACTAGGCATGATTTCCTTCCTGTTCAATGAGCCTTAAGTCCAATTAGATAGCTGTTGGTTACCACCAAGATAAAAATGCCACTCTTGCGCTTTTGGGATATTTTGCTGTCCTGATCTCTGTTGTGGTTCATGTCTGTCATAACTGGGCTTCTAGAAGTCAGAAATACATCTTCAGGGAAGAGGCTTTTGGGTCAGATGCAGGTTGATTCCTCCAAGTTCTTTATCCAAAGTGAGTTGTGTTCTTGGTAACAGGGATTTACCTTTGACTTTTGAGGGGAAATCAAGAGCAACAGCAATAGTCTATATTGTTTTGGGAGTCGCTAGGAGTTCCCTGACCAAGAACATCAAAAAAAAAAAAAACTCAAAATAGTCGGGTACAGAGCTAAACAGAATGTTTTCAAAAAATGAAATACAAAGGGCTGAGAAATGCTTAGAAATGTTCAACACCTTTGCCATCAAAAAAGTGCAAATTCAAACGTCTTTGGTAGTTAATTTCCTCTAATCAAATTAGCTAAGGTCCAAAAAAACAAATACTGTCACAAATACTGTCATAGGTGTGGGGAAAAGAAAACATTTATTCACTGCTAGTGAGTTGCAAAATGGTGCAATCACTATGGAAAACAGTGTGGAAGTTCTTTAAAGAAAACTGCAAATAGGTCTACCATACAATCCAACCATCTGACTATTGGGCATAAACACACCCAAAGCCCTCCATATCCTACTCTAGAGATATCCGCTTATCCATGTCCACTGCTGCTCCAATCATAATAACCAGGAAATAGAAACAGCCTAGATGTCCACAAACCGAAAAAAAAATGGTGTATTTACACAGTGGAATATTATTTAGCTATCAGGAAAAATAAAACTTGTAGGTAAATGTATGGAGGTGGAAACAGTCATTCTAAATGAGCTAACCCAAGCCAAAAAGAAAAAAAATATATATCTTCAATTATGGATGTTTCATTTAAAATATTCATAGAGGTCAGAAAATTAGTAAGCAACCTGGCAGAGGCAGGGCGAAAGAACACCCTGGTATAAAGGGTTAAAGGGGGAGCAATGGAACTAGAAGAGGGCATGTTAAACTGGGATGGCAGAGAAGAGCATAAGGTAGTGGAAAAGGGTATGGGGAGGGATAACTAAAACTAAAGACCTTTGAAAATACATATGGATACCTGTTACTCTAGAAGCTTATGTGTTTATGTGTGTGTGTGTGTGTGTGTGTGTGTGTGTGTATACACACATACACACAGAATGAGAGAGAGAAAGAAGTGGGAGGGAGAGAGAGAGAGAGAGAGTTAGTTTAAGGGGTTTTATCCCAAAACAGGTCAACAATGACCTTACTACACACCAGATAATAACAAATAAAAAGCCCCGTAGTAGGAATGGGTTACCTATTTTTGGAGTTGTCAAGCAATGAGGTCCCACAGATTCCCCCAGACATTACATACTATTGCCATTGCTTGTGGTTACCCTCCAGAACATGATGTTAAGACCATATTCCTGAAGAGACAACATAGTTGAGTCATAGACTATGAAGAAATCAATCTGGTACAGACAGGGAAGCTTCATCCCTATTGGCTAACCTTCATAGTACTAGAAGCTACTGGAGGAGAAAAGTAACTATTAATCATACCCAGCTGTGAACCCTGCTAGCTACAACAACAGACAGGTCCACTGATGCAATAGTGGCACAGACATCATGCGTGTAAACAATCACTTTCCCATTAGATTTAAGTTTCACTCCACAAACTGAAAACCTATAATGAGCACCATTGTCGAGCCATATGGATAGACCAGTCATGGTTTTGAGGGGATAAATAATACTATTGTGCTGCTAAAGCTAAATAGACATAGCTTTAAACTCACTTCTAACTAACTTGTTAAAACCATAGGTCATCGGAGAAGCTTCTATTTTTAGTAGACGGTGATGAATACAGGTACTTACAACTGACTGCAATGCATATACAACAGCCTGCCCAATCCCCCACCATGGCTCAGAGATGGGAAAAAAGGAGAGGAGAAAGTGTAAGAGCCAAAGATGATGGATGATTAAAAGGAAACAGTGTCTTCTGGACACACCAAGGCAATTCCACATGTGAACTTGTGATTGTGATAGCATACACAAAATCTGCGTAAACCCAAGCCAGACAAATTTCAGAATGAAGGATGGGTTTGATGTACTATCCCACCCCTAGCCATGGAGCTATTGGCAATTGTTAGCTGCTGTGAGAGGGAAAGACATTTTTCTGAGAGTGTAGCCCTTGGTAAGTTGGCCATGATCGAGTGGAAGACCACACACCCAAGGATATTAGGGAAGCACAAATTGGTCTCCAAGAGTTTAAAAAAGAAGAAAAAAGGCTGCAAAGTTGGGTGGGTGGGTAGGGAAAAAAGGGTAAATCTTTAAAGAGTTGAGGGGTGGTCAAAACAGGCTGTACAAAACTCTCAGAGAACTAAAAAAACCTAAGGTGACAATGCATTATCAAAAGACATTTTTAATGTTGTTTGAAAGAATTAACCATTATGCATTATTACAATTATGTTATTACAAGTAATGCATGACAACTAAATTTAATATCATTGCAAGTAACTTTTAAAAAGTTTCAGCACAAGAGGGTGTGTGTGTGTATATATATAGGCAAAATATTCACACATGTAAAATAAGAAAAAATCTTAACATGGAAAATGGATGTGAGAAAATGCTAAACAGTGATTATTTCTTGAGAATATGACTATGACCTCTCTCCAAGCTTATATTTCTTTTGCCTTCATCCATTTGATATTCATGTATTAATTTTATGGATAAAGAATATACATTTATTGCTTTCAGAATTAAAGATGGTTGTATACTACCAATGTGAATATGCATATGAGTTCACTGTTTATTACTGGTTAAATGAGTTAACCACTGTAGATAAAACCTCTGCAGAGAGCTGGGCCCACAATATAAGCTTAATTCTTTCCTTATTCAAGGATCTAATCATCCAACAGGGTACACGTATTGCAGAAATTCCTAATGATATTGAATTGAAACTATAAGACACAAAGTAAGGAGTCACAGAATTTTAAAATATGGGCCATAAAATAGAAGAAGACTGAATGCAGTGGAAGGTTTATATATTTGCTTATTAGGACATTATCAATTGTATATTCTGTGGAATTACAGATATCATGAAACTTTCCCCATTTCCTCCCAAAGAAGAGATGCCATCTTCCAGATAGGTAGGTAGGTTGAACTGCGTGTTAAAAAGCATTCTGCCAGCATTTTTACAGCCTTTGGTTGAAATTCTGTTTGGGACTAGTGAGGTGAAAAAGTCCTTTCCCTGACCAGGCAGCCTGAGCAAGGTAGCAGACCCATGGGAGGAGGTACCTTGTTGCTCCATACTGCCTAGCACAAGCACCTTGTCCTGGCTGCTCCAGGCAGCCCAAAACAGCACTGCAACTCTGCTCACTGCTCCATTCTTTGACCCTCCTCCTTCCCTGGAGGGGAAAAAAAAAAACCTCCCAAAGCCACTTTTAGAACAGCTAAGGAAATTGTGTAACGAGGGGCAGGAAAAGCTGTTGGCTCTAAGGAAGGGATTTTCAATACAGTCTCGCCAACTGCAGAATTTAGAAATTCTTTTTTTTTTTTTCTCTGAAGACACCAGAAGGCCTTGGACCTAACAAAGAAAACATGCATTGCAGGCCCCTGTAGATGGATGGGCACCTTCTGTCGTGTCAAGGAAGGGCCTTGCTTGTCAGCAGTGTTTCTCACCTGGAACAGCCCTGCCACGATCTCAGTAGCATGGAGAAATCAGTAACTGAAGAAAAGTCTCTGATAGACCATCCCAGGATGTGTGAGGACCACCAGTGGTTTGCATCCCTAGACCGAGCTGAGCAGCTCCTTCTCCACTGAACAAAGTACTTTATTTTCTCATTTCCTGCGGGTTGACCTGAACCTCTGGGCTCACGCCAAATTACAAATGGACCCCACCAAGAATTGGCTGTGTTGATGAATTCCTAACCAGAGTCCCATTTTCCTAAGGGTCTAGCTGAATCTCATAACCACAAGAGGACCTGGGCAGGGACAATATGAGCTTTCAGAGTCATGCTATTTGAGATTCTCTCTCTCTCTCTCTCTCTCTTTTTTTTTTTTCTCTCAGACCAATGAGTCAAACTGTTCCCAGACATCCATCAAGGGCACGGGGGTCTGACTTCTGTATCATATAACGCAGAGCCTGGCTGTGGGCTTTCTCCAGGCTCTCTGACTTGAGTGAGTGACCATCTGCTTATTTTAAAGACACTGTGTCATTTGGCTGGGAAAGTCGAAGGCCAGATGGCTTTGCACAAATATTAAATGGCAGAAGCCTTTCTAAGAGTGTCCCATTGTTTCTAGAAAGCGTGCATACATTTCTTAAGTGGTGCTCTCCTTGGAGCAAAGTGTGGCTATTGTCCAAACTAGAGATTCGAAAGAAGACAAATAATTTCAGGATGTTTCCAAAGTTAAAACCAATGAAAGCCATTCGAACAATAATGACCCAATTTGAAAGATGTTTATGGCAGAGTGGTTAGGATGCCCCATCTCACTGGTCCTCTGTGTGTTTAGGAAACATGTGTTTACTGTTAGCTTTCAGTAGTGTGCTCTTATCTGAGAGGAAATTTTTTAATATTAGAGCGAGATTCTTTGATTCTAATGTGGAAACTTAACCATACATCAAAAGGATTCAAAGAACAAATGTCGATCTTCACTTGATAGAATTGAAAAAAAATGATGCGAACAAAATTTTCACAATGATGCCTACTAATCACTGTTAACCAATATACATGAGCCCTAGATTCTGAAAGATCTGCCCTCGCCACATGGCTCTGTCACAGACAGCTCAGATTTGACATATTCAAAGCTGAGTTGAGTTAGTTCCATGCTATTAGTTCAGCTTCTCTCAGTCTCCTCTGTCACAGTAAAGGGCACCCCACCATTGTTTAAGCCAGAGAGCTACAGAGTCATTGTGCTGGCTAGTTTTATGTCAGCTTGATGTAAGATACAGTCATCTGAGAGGAGGGACCTGCTAATGAGAAAATGACTCCAGAAGACCCAGATGTAGGGCATTTTCTTAATTGGTGATTGACAGGGGAGGGCCCAACCCGTGGTGGATGGTGTCACCTCTGGGCTGGTGGTCCTGGGTTCTATGAGAAAGCAGGTTGAGCAAGCCATGAAGGACAAACCATAAGCAGCATTCCTCGATGGCCTCTACATCGGGTTCTGGGGCTGTTTGAGCTCCTGCCCTGACTTTCTTCAGCGATGAACTACAACGTAGACCCTTTCCACGTCAGCTTGGTTTTGATCCCGGTATTTCATTATTGCTGTAGTAACACTGGGATGGTCAGGCTGAACACCTCCCGTGCCCTTGTCACTCTCCAGGCACTAAGAGCCCTTCTTCTATAGTTCAAACGAAATGACCGTAACTGCTTGTGTCTGTCAGGACTTCCAGTCTGTAGCCTGGGGTTTTCCAGCTGTATTAGTGACATTTGGCCAGATGGGTTCCTGTCATTGTTAAGGGGGCTTTCCTCAGCCCTGTAACACTGTTGGTAGCTCCCTGTTCTTTCTCCTTTGGCTATCAGTGGGGGCTCCTAAACCATACATTCCTTTAGACATCACTGATGTTGTCCTGGAAGAAATTTCACGGGGCTAGAAAACCTCTTATCCAATCCGAAGAACCATCCTCTTCTTCCAGCAGCCATCTTATATTGTCTTTCACCAGTAACAGTAAGACTTTTCTTTACACTGGGAAACCTTTCTGCCCAGAGCAGCCAGTACAGTTGGTCTTCATAGTACAACATCCCACAGTTATGCCCAAGCCTAAATTCCTTGCCTGCTTCCCTTCACACACAAGGCAGACATTTTTAAAACCGTGTTCGTCTTCATGAAAGCATGGCTGCCTTATATACCAAGGTTCATAAATCTCTCACAAGGTTCCAGCCATGATGGGATGCATCCCATAGGGCACATTTGCCCTGTGCACCTACTGTTCCACGCTCAGAACATCCTTGAGTTCAGCAGAATGATCTCCTGCTAGAGCCTCCCCATTCTTTCCACCTCAGGACCTAGGTTGTTGCTAGCAAGGGCCTTATCACAAACAGGAACTGAGATTTTTTTTTCAATCATTTGCTACGAGTCTCATATTGCACAGTGAATGCCTTGAAGGCAGAAGCAGGTCTGGACTTCCAGACACCATAATGTATGGCACAGAGCAATTAATCAAATTCAAGGGACAAATGATGAATAAGTGAGATGCAAAGGTTGTTTTGGCTGGGGATTGCTTTCTCCATTCTTCACACTAGGGGGTGCCAAGTGAAACCAACTATGTGCATACGTATATGTGTTTATGCCTGTATCTCTAAAAAAAAAAAAAAAAAAAACAGTATTTAGAGGTTGGGATGTTCTTTTCCTATAATACCATTTAAATAAACATTGTAGCTCAATAAATCCCCCTTTCTACTTCATAGTAGCTTTTCTATTTGGAGAGCTATGATTAATTAAATGAGATATGGTATACTCTCAGAAAGTGCTTAACAGAGCTAATGCTGGATGAATCAGAGTGAAGACTTTGGAGATTTTGAAGCAAGGCTCTGCCATCATCTTCAGATAGCTAGTTTTCCTTTGAGAGTCAGCTCTTGGCCTGCCATTGGACCTTAGTGGAAGCTGAATGCTGGGCAGTGGGGCCACCAAGTTATCGTGCAGCCTGAGTTGCCCATCATGAGCTGGCTGTTATCAAGCCATAAAGTAGGACATACACAGGTCTAGCAATCCAATATCAAATGGAAGTTGTACATATGTGATTGGACTATGAAGGTCCTGAGTGGACAAGCAAGTTGCCTGAGGAAGTTGCCCAAATTCCTATGGTTTCTACTCCCATTACAATGCCTTCTCTGAAGCATACACCAGTAGCCTCGAGGAGTGTGCCCTATGATCTGCTGACCAAGGAAGTCTTCTGAGTAGGGCCTGGTTTGCTGATGATCCTGCACACTATGCAGGCATCACCCAGAACTGAAAAGCTGCAGCATGGCAGCTCCTTCTGGGCCCACTCTGAAAGACACAAGTGAAGAGTAATCTTCACAGTGGGCAGAAAGAACTTCAGGTGGTATACATGGCCATACATTTGTTTGCAATGAGAAATGGCCAGATATAAAATTGTTCACTGATTTTTGGGGTGAACGATTCTAATGGATTGCCTAGATAGTCAGACCCTTGGAAAGAGTGATTGGGAAATTGGTGAGAAAGACATAGAGGGGGGGAGCAAATGTGGATGGATTTATCTGAACGGGTGAAGGGTAAGAAGATACTGTGTCTCATGTAAATGTTCATCGAAAGGTACTTCGGCAGAAGAGGTCAGTAGTGGAGTGGATATGATAACCAGTTCTGTGGACAGTCAACCTCTTCCCCCAGCAATCCCTGTCATACAAAATGGCCAAGGTGACAGAAATGGAGGTTATACATGGATTCAACTACACAGACTTCCACTCACCAAAGCTGATCTAGCTACATCTGCAGCGGAGTGCCAGATACTAATATACTCCCATTTTTAAAAAAAAATGACTCTTCCTGCAACCTCCAGATTTTCATTATTCACACTGAAACATTCACTTCCAACCCTTTGTGGAACATGACTATGTTCCAAACAGAATCACTGTGATACGAGGGTTAAAGAGCTCAATAAAAATATTAGATGGATTTCATTTTTTCAAACCCTTGGTTTTCTACCTCCTACATGACAATGTAATAAGGAAAGATATTTGTCTAAAAAATGCAGGCCAGGCTCCATCTACATTTATTAAAGGTTTTGAAAACACTGTAGCTAAGTATTGTGTGACACATTTCACCAAGCTGGAACGGCTACAAGTGAAGCGTGTGGCCTTGCCAAAGCAGAAGCCGACTTGTAGACAGTGGTGTCAAATGCTAACATGTTGCTGTAGTTCTCAGCCCATTTGAACTGTGCATATTCAAAGCTTTTCCTTCATTGCGCATGCTGAAATCCGACCAGCTAATGCCATTAAAAGCCAAACTATGTAAAAAAATAGTATTGTGCAGGTATCCATTTCTCATGTATGGAGTAATGGATATTTTCCATACAGTAAAGAAAATAGAGTTACAAAGGAAAATAACTTACTGTTTGCTGTTTTCTCTTTGGAATTTCAAATTGCCTTGACTTTCCATGTTACTATGGTGCTTGTATTTTTTTTTGGCTCATTAGATCATCACAATGAAATGGAATATTTATTATTATGTCTCAGGAAAGCATGTTGCTTTCCACCTTCCTAAGACTTTGCTTAGAGAACCATTGCAATTCAAAGGAAAATGTTCCAAGTGAAAATTCGCCGAGGAGCTTTAAAAAGGACCAGAATAATAAAAATATCTCTTGCAGCCAGTTCTATAATGGAGCCAATGAAAATATCCCAGGGTCTGTTTTGGGACCATTTTCATTCTTCGTGTTAGACTAGTTAGCTTAGTTGGGTATGAGATATTATTAGTGAGGTCAAGATCTTGTTCCTGGCGGGGCCAGTTAGCTTTGTGAAAGCAAGTTAACCATCTCAGATGAATTAGTTTCGTTTCAAAGGATGGGTTGGCCTAGGAAATCTGGAGGAATAATCTCAAAGTCTTTGGAGTTTGGGACTACTATATTTCCTATATATTTCAATATGATTCAGCTGTGTGACATCACACAGTTAAAGAAATGACTTGGATGCGAGAGAAACACACACCAAACATATCAACACCATGCTATCAACAGTTCACACCTTGGGTACCTGCTGTTCCATTCTTACCATTGCTATCCCCAATAACATCACTGTTAGCATGTTTATATTATCGAGCAGGTATGGGCTTTGTTATTGCAGAACAAACCTCCCAACCATTTCTTGAAGAAAGATTACTTTAGCTTATCCTAGACTTAAAATGATGGATCTTAGATCACTCCATTCTCCTGATTCACCATGCTGTGAGTAGCTTCTGCCCCACATCCCACTGTCATAATCTGAGTTACTTTGGTATTCCTTCTCCATAATGACAGACTTTGAAACCATTAACCAAAATGTATCTCTTCTCAAGTTATTTCTGCTGTGTATTTTATCATAGCTATAAAAAGTAGCTAATGCCCTACCCACTCAGGTAAAAACGACGATTTCAGAAAGTCCAGGGTCTAGATTCAAAGGTAGATCTCTCAGACACTCAGGGTCATGATCTCCACATAGAAATGCAGATAGCAACATCAGCTTCTGCTCTCCAAGAACCTGTCCAAAACCTGGGTTATCTTTTTCTAATAAAAACTATATTGTAGAAATGTTTATAGCTCATCTGAGGGGGAACTTCATAGTGACTCAGTTCCCCTAAACTAGACCCTTGCAGGTAGCTGACAACTGTCATTCTTTTTTTTTTTTTTTTTTTTTTTTAGAGACAGGGTTTCTCTGTAGCTTTGGAGCCTGTCCTGGAACTAGCTCTGTAGACCAGGCTGGTCTCGAACTCACAGAGATCAGCCTGCCTCTGCCTCCCAAGTGCTGGGATTAAAGGCGTGCGCCACCATCGCCCAGCTATCTGACATTCTTTTTAAGATTACTTAATAAAACATACTTATGCTCAGGTTTCCCAAAACTGAAGGTTACCACTGAGACACCGAACATGTTACAAAACTGCAGATAAACTGAATTCTTGAAGAAAAATAACAGGTTTTTCTTATTATAAAATTTTATTTTTAATTGAAATAGAATTACACAGCTTTCTCCCTCCCTTCCTCCCTCCATCCCCTCCTAGCTACTCTTCGAGTCCCTCCCATCTTTCCAACTCTCAAAATGATAACCTATTTTTCTTTGATTATTATTAGTATGTATGCAAGTATGTATGTATGTATGTATGTGTATGTACAAATATATATATATAAATACAACTTATTTTTGTTGTTTGTATGTAAACGGTTTCAAGACTAACCATGCACTGAACAACCAACAAGGGGAGAGACTAATTCTTCAAGCAGTCTATAATTGCCTGTAGTTCTTCCTCTTGGGGTGAGGCCCCTTGGAATTTTTCTCTCCTGAATTAACATGTCCATTGATAGTGACATTGTTCTGGTCTTGTTTATGCAGCCATTTCTAAAATAGACCACTTCATAGCAGACTTCCTGATATTCTGTCTTTTATAGTCTTCCCACCTCATCAGAGATATTCCCAGAGACACAGACACAGACTCTGTGATGTAACTGTATTCATTGGGACTCGTCCACATGATCTGTCCATCCAGGTGTGATTCTCCTCCTGTTGAATGGGCCCTAAGTTCCAATTAGACAGTTGCTTGTGGCCACCAACATGTGAGTGCCACTTACTGCATTTTATGCATCTCTTGCCATGCTGATAGCTGTCATTGTTCATAGATGTTATAGCTGGGTAGGACTCTTTCATTGAGTCATCCCCTTGGCAGCCTGCAGAGAATTTTCTAGAACCATTGACACTAGACTACAGGAAAGAGACGTAAAACAACATTTTCAAAAAGAGCTTTGTGAGAGTGCCTGTTGCCATTGCTTTCTCTATTATATTTTCTTTTAGTGTGTGTGTGTGTGTGTGTGTGTGTGTGTGTGTGTGTGTGTAGGCATGTGTATGCCAGGGCACACATGTGTATGCCAGTTCCCTTCTTCCATCATGTGGGTTCAGGACCCCAACTCATCTTGGCAGACATGGCAGCAAGCATTTTTTCCCTTTGAGTCATCCCCGGGGCCACCCTCTGTTTTTGCATATGAGAAAGAGAGGTGTTTGATTTTAGAATCAATTGAAGACTTCTCAATATTAGCAGTATTTGATAATTTGAGGGTCTATTAGCTTTCAAAATGCTACTCAACGCCAGACAATTATTTAAATATTCTATTCATATATATGTATGTATGTATTGAGTATTGCTTTTATAATTTTTATAGTAGTAACTATGTTAAATTTATAATAATCTATAGCTTGATATGGTTTCATGTAGCCATGGTGGGCTTTGAACTTGCCCTGTAGCAGAGGCTAATTTAGCAATTCTGATCCTCTTACCTCCATTTGCTAAGTAGTGGAACCACAAATATGTGCCACCATGTCCTATTAGCTCAATTGTTGATGGCATTCTAGCCTTGAACCCATACAGTATTTTGTTTGTTTTGTTTTTGCATAATAAGAACTAACCACATGATATTGTTTTTGAAATTTGGTATACCAAATAAGTATAGAGAAGTCTCAAGAATTTAAAAGGAGATCTACCTATAGCTATAGCGCTCCTCGACATACACACAAAGGTCTCAACACCCTGCCCCACAGACGCCTGCTCAGCCATTTCATTGTCACCCCCCCCCCCCTCACGATACTGAGGGGATGGCAACAATTTAAACGCCATTCAGCTGGTGAGCGGAAGATGAAAATGCACTGCGTACACAGCTCAGCCGTGGAGGAAGATGAAATGCATAGGTAAGTGGGTGGACCGAGAAAATAGGATAGCAAGAGAAACGGTGACTCCAGCTCGGAAAGACAGATGCTGCCATTTTCTTGGGCTCGTCATGGCTGCTGGCTCTGACTCTCTAGAGGTGAATACATCACCCAGGATAAGAGCAGAAGCCAGGGATGTATAAAGGGGGAGTAGAGAAGGGGTGTGAGAGTTTTAGGAAATGGGTGCTGTAAATGTGGCAATAAAAGAAACGGGGTAGTATTCTAATGTGTATATATTCCACACTTTCTTCATCCATTCTTCCATTGAAGGACATCTAGGTTGTTTCCAGGTTCTGGCTATTACAAATAATGCTGCTATGAACATAGTTGAACAAATGCCCCTGTCATATGATCGGGCATCTCTTGGGTATATTCCCAAGAGTGGCATTGCTGGGTCCAGGGGTAGGTTGATCCC